>NW_005842040.1:2353965-2376922 GCF_000455745.1 Alligator sinensis | reverse complement strand
GAACAGATCATCTACCCTGACCCCCTGCCACAGGCAGGAATGAATGCTGGGTTCACAAGACCCCAGACAAGTGATCATCCAACCTCCTCTTGAATTTGCCCAAGGTAGGGGCAAGGACCACTTCCCTGGGAAGTTGGTTCCAGATTTTGGCCACCCTAACTGTAAAATATTGCCTTCTGATCTCTAACCTAAACCTATTCTCCATCAGCTTATTACCATTGTTCCTTGTCACCCCAGGTGGTGCTGGGGAGAAAAGGGCTCTACCTATTTGCTGTTGATCCCCCCTGATGAGCTTGTAGGCAGCCACCAGGTCCCCCCTCAGCCTCCTCTTGCTGAGGCTGAACAGGTTCAGGTCCTTCAGTCTCTCCTCATAGGGCTTGTCCTGCTGCCCTCTCACCAAGCGGGTGGCCCTCCTCTGAACCCTTTCCAGGCTGGCCACATCCCTTTTGAAGTATGGTGCCCAGTACTGGATGCAGTACTCCAACTGTGGCCTGACCAAAGTCGCATAGAGGGGGAATATCACTTCTCTGGAGCGGCTTGAGATGCACCTTTGGATGCATGACAAGGTATGGCTGGCCTTGCTGGCTGCGGTCTGGCATTGGCAGGAATCTCCTCATGCTGTTTTATTAATTTGCCTTTCCCCAAACTAGCCTGTTTTTAAATACTGTATTTTCCCACGTGCACCAGGCACAGGAATATAATACACACCTTATTTTTGAAAGGAAGAATGAAGAAGAAAATATTTTTCCAGAGTTATGACTGCATAGAGCAGGGAAACATCCTAGTCTTCAGCTAACTCACCCTTTATTTCCTGCTCAACTAACACTGAAACCGTAGCTACTTCTGAAGTCTCATCTCCATGGGTGGGTCTGTGATTACAGTCTCCAAGGCTATAAAACAGGAGAAGCAAGACTAGGAACAGCTAGACAGCAAGACTACCCTAAGAAAGTTTAGCTTGATGGGTGGAACATCAAGACCATTAAAGATGAGAGAGAGAGAGTTGTTAATACCTCTGAAGTGAAGAACAATGAGCCAATAAATCAATTGATTCCCTCAGCTGCCTGAATAGTAATGCAACAGCTGCTACACTGTGGAGCAGGAAGCAAAGCAGGGATTTGTCTATCTAAGTCAGAAAGTCAGTTTCCCTGTTTAAACCGTGCACACCAATTTTGTGGTGTGGGGGTGCGCGCGCAATTTTTGGGAAAAACATGTATGTGAGAAAATATCTTCCATGTTTCATGTGTATTGGTTATAGCCATGTTGGTCTAAGGACATAGGTGGACAAGGTTCTTTGGGTAAATATGGTTACTTTTATTAAACCAACTAAATAGTTTAGCTGGGCTAATAAAAGATATCACATTTATGCAAAGAACCTTGTCTGCCTGTGAGAAAATATGGCACTTGGACTCATAGCCTGCAAGTGAGGATATACAGCTCCAAGGCATCCTGGTGATGGCTTCCGGATAGAGGCTCAAGCTGGTGGTAATCCAACCTTTCCCAGAAAGTTTCCCTAAGTAGAGGAACCTGGTCCTTTCCGTACTAACTGCACTTGGCACAAAGGTTACACTTCTAATGGTAAAATGGGGACAAGGGATGTGTCAGGATTGGAACTGGTTTTTACATGAGCTGTAGCAAGGTCAGCAGTAATAATGACACCTAGTTCTTCTGCAGTTTTTCACATCAATCTCATTGTCCTTATTCTGCAGCAAGGGAAAGCAAAGTTCAGAGGAAAAGTCACATGGCAGAGCAGTGACAGAGCTGGGAACAGGATCCAGGCCTCAGCTCCATCTCTGTTTCAAAGGGGTGAACATATGAACTTGGAGCCCTGGTAGATCACTTGTAAAACAGACATCTGCCACTGCCCATGAAGAGTGCCATCATTCACATGGGTTGTTCCCCCAACCTCCTGACGGGATGCCCTGTGCTTTTTTGGCAGGGGTGGGGGAGGAAGGGGGGCTGTTGTCACAGGCAGCCACCACATGCTGCCCCAGAGGCAGCTGCATTCCAGCAGCAAAGCATGAAGTTTGCAATTCCAGAATATATGTTTGAGACCTGGGAATCTGTGGGGAGCCTGGTTGGAAAACAGGCCTGACACATGACAGCCAGCAGGTGACAGTATCACAGCACCTGCCTGAGTTAACCTCCTCCTCTCCAGGGAGAGGACACAAGGGGTACAGGCCTCCCAGGGGACTCAGTGCCTCATTTAGCCACGTGTTCAAATTCTAAGCACAAGTATGCTGTACTGCTTGCCTGGACAGTCCCATTGAGAAGGGGAGAGAGATGTTGTGCAATTAACAGATTAAAAGGGAGATTGAATTTAGTCACTAACCTCATTGTGAGCCCTTTAAATCAGGAGGGGTCGAACAAAGGGCCTGTGGGCTGGATCTGGCCTGTGGATCTCAGATCAAGCCCACATGTGATATATGGAATGAGTCTGGCATGTGGGTTGGACCTGCGCCTTGGCAAGGCACTACTTGTGGCACAGGGGATTGGTTCAGGGCGTGAACTGTGGATTGGGTTATGCTGGAGCCAGGGCACAAAGCTCTCTGATGGGGCTGTGCCACACATGCCCTGTGCCAGCTCCTTGTGCCACAAGCACTCGGTCCAGCCTGTGAGTCTAGTGCAGTGCATGCCAGCCCCACGCTGGAGCTTGCGCTGCCTGTGGCGTGTAGGCTGGACCTGATGCCACAAGCACTGTATGGCCCATTGCACAGGGGGCCAGAATGGAGTGGCCGCAGTACCCCACTGGACTTGCCAGAGCCAGTGGGCAGGGCCAAGCTCAATCCGGCCCACAGACTGGTTCAGAGACCCTCATCTAGCCTACTGGTTCCAATGTGTTTGTCACCCCCTGGTTTAAATATCCCAACCAGGGGGCAAGAGCTGGGATCAATTATAGGCTGTGTGCAACTGGCTAGGTCAGTGGTACAGGCTGTTTTCCATGCCCTGGCTGGACAGGAGTGCACAGAGACTCCTGGAAATCTGCTGACTCCCCTGCTGAAACATGTGTGCAAATCAACTCCTCACCCTCCCAACATGGGCACAAAAGAACACAGTGACCAGCACAGAAGACTTTCTCTCCTAGGTCTCAAAGCCAGCATGATCATCTCCATCTTGGAGACAAAGAACCTGAGGCACAGGGGACAGAAGCGACTTGTACAAACTCACATACTAAATATGTGGCATAGCTGAAAACAAAAACCCAGGAGTCCTGACTCTGTTCTCACCACTAGACCATCATTCCCTGGAGATGGGCATAGAACCCAGGCACCCTGTTGCTCCATACCCTGTAGAGCGTGAGAATGACATTGGGGCACAGTGATCCCTTTCTCCTGGAAGGTAATTTTCTTAGTTTCTTTCTGAAAGCATAATCATTGACCTGGCTTAACAATGGCCATGATTCTAGGTCAGACCCACGTCCCCGCTGGGCTGGCTGGGGGCACTGACATGTGACAAGTGAGCAGGACAGTGACCTCTTCTACAAGTTTCCACAGTTGCACAGCAGGGACAACAGAGGTTTCCCAAGATCAGAAGCGGATCAGGGCTAGACGCAGAAGGGAGCCAGCCTCTCATGCATTGATTTACAGAGAACCAACCCCAAATAGACTGTACTGGAGAGAGGCAAGATGTGACCATGGAAAAGGCACCAACCCCCTACCCCAACCATGAAACACATGGGGCCAGTAATCACACACCCCTCGTGGAGCCACTGTCAGAGTTCTCAGTGAAATATTTATTACAAAGAATCAAGCAAATGGGATAATATTTCCCCCCTTCCCTCAACAAACAATAATAAATAAATAAAATACACTTCTTTTAAATAGTTTGTTAAATGACGGAAATACAGGACATCTCTTTCCTTTAAAGTTGCTTTGCAAAAAGGCTAGGGCCGTGTTGAAGACACCTTTCTGGCCCTCCCCCACCCTGCTGCCCCCTGCTGGCTGAAAGCAGACTTGGCCATGGGCATGTCCTAGACCCTGCCTTGCTGAGGGGGATTCTCTACTCCTTGGCCTGGCAGCAGGAAGGCCCGTGGCAGTTGTGAGGTGTGGGGCAGCAGCATAGAGACAGCTGTGACACGTGGTGGTTACAACACATTGAGGTGGCTGGAGCTTGCAGGTCTCAAAGCACTTAACAGAGGGGTGCTCGTTAGCCCCGGGGTTCACGGACGGGGAGGACGAGGCACACACATGGGGAGAGTGACCTGACTCCACGATAGAGGTGGGTGTAGAAATCTGGCATCGCCATCCCGTTGTAGCAGCTAAGTTGCCTGGCTGGAACCCATCAAGCAGCCTCCATGGGGAAGACAGCCACTACCACCCCTTCTCCCCACCCAGGACAGAGCGGCACTAGTCTAGAAAGGCCCCTCGCTCTTGTCAAAGGCAGTAGCTCCTGAGTTCCCCTGGGGAAGCTCCTAGCAGTACCTGAGAGCAGGGGCTGTCTCGGCCCCCACTGAAACCAGATGCAAAGCTTAACACCCTGCCAGGGAGAGTAAGGTGAGGCAGGGCCCCTGGCTATAAAGCCACCGCTCAAGGCCAGGCGAGCAGGGAGGTGCCAGCCCCTGCAGAGGGTATGGGTACAGACAGACAAAACCCAGAGACTTCACAGTGAAGGAGGGGGAGCAGCTGAGACCACCTCCAGCCCATTCCCAAGGGGCACGGAGATGGACGGACACACGTTGGCACACATGGACGCAGGTACTGCATGAATGGGCAGCAAAGGACTGAATGCTTGTCGGTCAGAGAGGCACTGCCCAGAAACTGCAGCCAGAAGGGGGCGGGGAGACGAGGGGAAGGGCACTGGGCAGCCTCAACCATTTTAGGTTGGCCAAAGCCAGGTTTTGGCAGAATGTAAGGGATGCAGCTCTGCCTGGAAGTCACAGGTCAGGCACAGCTTCTCTGGGCTCAATCCAGCCAGATTCCTCATGCTCAAGACCAGGGGTGGGCGAAAGGGGCAGAGTCCCAGCTGGCAGGGAGGGGAAAGGTCTGGAGGGTTCTGGGCAGATATTACAGGCCCAGAGAGAGGAGATGACTGGGGGGCGCTGAAGGTTTTGGCCAAGTAAAAATCCCACCCCTCCACCTGAGGCCCATAAACAAAGGGGCTGGGTACTTTGGCTGTTGCCCCTAGTATGGCACAAGGTGACACGGCAGGCCAGGACTGAGGAAGCCATTAGTACACAAACCACTCACGTTAGACACCCCTGTCCCCCCAGCCCAGTGTAGAAATGATCTCCCCTCCCCCTCACCCACTCAGGGGCATTTCAGGTGCCTATACATATGCAGTGAGGCTGCTCCAACATGCTGTAATTACAACGTGTAGTTACAGCGCATTGGAGCAGACTTGATTAATCCAGACTTGATTAATCAAGTCTGCCAGAGTGGTAATTGGTGAGCTCCAGCAGACTGCAGTTGGTCAAGTATGTCAGTGTCCCTGCACTGAAAAATGGTGGCGGGGGCAATTTAACTGAAGCTCATTCGAGTTAGTTTTGAAACTAAATGGCTTTAGTTAAAGTGCCCCTGCTGCCATTTTTCAGCACAGGGACACTGACACATGTGACTCTCTGGGTGTTCTAATTAGAGCAGCTCTTGGAGCTCCTGGAGCTGCTCTTGGAGCTGCTCTAATTAAAGCATGTTCCCCCTGAGCACAGTGTATAAACACCCTTCTGGAAGAGCCCGTCCCCCCCACTAAAGGGTGCCATAGACCATTTTGCAAAAATAGCCTGTTCTGCCAGAAACTGTCTCCCTGCCTTCATTTCAGCCCAAGCTCCTCAAATGGAAGCACCCTGCAAAGCACCTGCAGTCTGATGACAGCAGCTCTGTGAAGGGGAAAACCAAACAGGCCGTGCCCCAGGGAGAGGGTAGCCCAGGCCAAGATGTCATCACAGGGCACCTCCTCTCCTTAGGCAGTAGGCAGGACCACTGGTGAGGATGACTGCTCCCAGCAAGGGGGATTGCTTTGATGTCACATGGGACTGGGATGTCCTGGAACTGCCCTGACACGCTCGGCAGAGTCCCTTCAGCCCACCAGAAGAATGCCCAGCCTATGGCATCACACACAAGCTTCCCCCTCCATGCTTTGAGTCAGCACGGTACAGATCAACTAGGAGTCCAATTAGATCCAAACAGGTTAGCCCCCTTCATTCCCTCAATACCCCGGCCTGGGGCACGCCCACAGCAGTATACACCACACACGCATGCAGGCTGGAGTGCAGGCATCCCCACCCCCAAATCTGTTGTGGTTTAGCATGTAAAATAAATCCACGGGGGGCTGGAGGCTGAGGCACTGGAGAATAGAGACAGGTCAAGCCATGATGGGAGGTAGGCTATGGCACCGTTGGCTGGGGTTACGGCTGTCTGTACGGACAAAGGGCTAGACATAATCGTAGGCACTGGACAGAAGAGGAGATTCCTCATTGCTGGGCAGAGACTGACTCCCCACAGCTATCAGAACTCTCTAAAGAAACCAGGGGTAGCGCCACAGCTCCCCTCTTCAGCTGGGTTGTCAAGAGCACCATGGAAATACGATGGGATGGGGCAAGGATGCAAACTGGGGAGAAGCTGAGCCCGGGGTGGGGAAGAGGAAGATGGAGGAAGGCCATCCCCCTAGACAGCCCCAGAAGTGATTAGTTACAGACCAGGGTTGAACATGCTTTCCTTCCCCAGGGAGTGGGGACAGACAGTGCCCAGCTCTAGGCTTCCCACCCACTGGGGCAGGGCCATGACAGGCAGCAGGGGAGCTGGCTGGATCCATTTGGTCACTTACTCCCTTTGGGGGCAGGGATGGCCCGAGGCAAAAGTGGACGCCAGGGCGCCCCTCCTCTCTGGGTACCCAGGGGACCCACAGAGCCAAGGAGGGGCTTAAGGTGGAGGTGAATATTCACAATCTTATAGGAGGTGAGAGGGGCCCCAGGAGTGTTGGCAGGGGCCCCCTCTGGGTGCTGAGTTGGGGGGGCCTGTGTCACCATTGGCAAAGGGGTCCCCATGGCACTGCTGGCAAGGGAGCCCCATATGGGGTGGGGGGGAGGCAGGGGAGCCCTCATCCAAGCTGGATGGGGGCACCATATAATCTGAGGCCAGCCCTGGTTAAGGAGGCAAGGGCCACCCCAACCCAAAACAACCAAAGTAGGGAAGCCTCATAGTCAGGGGGCCTGGGGGGGGGAGGGGAAGATCCCCGCACACCATCCCTCTCCTGCTGAGGCAGATGCCCCGGCTTTAGCGGATGTACACGTCCCGCCCCCAGGCCTCCATGTCATTCTTGTTCATGCCCATGGCCTCCTCCTCGTTCTGGCAGTAGTGGTCTCGCCCCTTGCCCCGAGGTTGCCGGTTGTGGTTCTCCCGATCTGGCTCATCCTCATCCCAGGAGCTCTGGTGCAGGTGGAGGTGGTGGCGGCCCAGCCCTCGGTGGTAGGCACCAGGGGTGCTGCGCGGCTCAGCTTCAGGCTCCTCGTAGGGGTCCGTCTCCATGTCCATGCAGGAATCGCCCGGCTCTGTGTAGGCCGAGTCACGGCTGCCCTGGGTCTCCGAGTCGAAGGTGTCCTGGCGCGATAGGCCACGGTTGACTAGGCGAGCATGGGGCTGGCCTGGACGCCCCTGGCTGCGGGTGGCCGGCTCCCCTGGGTAGTCATGAAGGCTAGCACGCTCCCCCTCACACGTCTGCTCCCCATGCACTAGGTAGGGGCCCTGGTTAGGAGAAGCAGCAGCACACCATGCAAATGGGAGAAGATAAGACAGGGTTAGTCTGCCCCCCAGGGGCCACTGGTGGCCACTTAGTACAGTTAATACACACACATCATCAGCAAAGCGCTGCATCTGGGATCAGTGCACATGCACTTTTGGCCTGCCGAGACCTGGTGTGCAATCCCAACGCAAGTGAAATGAAGTTGCCGAGTCTTAGCCCAGCTCCATGCTTGAATACAAACCCATCCAAGGGAACAAACCTGTATTACAGATTCATCAACAGGGTTTTCTCAGGTGGAGTTGGAAGCTGGAACGGGGGCTGCAGGCTAGGCCTGAGGGGTGGCAGAACAGCTACGTGGGTAGGGTAGGGAGGCTTAGGCTGGAAAGGGCTGGGGGTGGGAAGCCAGGATTGAGAGGTACCAGCAGAAGTGCAAGAGTGAACTTGCCCTGGTGGCACAAAGCCAGGGCTGAGAGATCTGCTGGAAGTCAAAGAGAGTTAGCAATGCACGACATCATCCCTACCACAGCCCGGGCAAGTCAGGGCATGGCGCCAGTGAAAGCAGGATCCCCACAGGAGTCTGCCCAGTTGGAGACCCTCTGTTACTACACAGAAACCCACTCAACCAGCAGCAGCCTGAGAAGGTCAGGAGCAAACACAAAGGCAACTAATGCCAGATCCCAGTCCTGCTTGGAGACCCCCGGCCCTGCCCCTGGGTGATACAGTGCAATGGCACAGAAGCCTGTGGAGACCAAGGTTAGCTGGTTTGGGGCAGGAGCCAGGATATCCAGGAAGGGGCAAAGATGGGCTCTTCCAAATGGGATGATCTGTTGGGTTTCACAGCACCAGAATGACTCGGAGTATCTGAGCTACTAGCCAGGCCACAAGTGAGCCTGGACTACATCTCAATTCTTAAAGGTGAGCCTTCCCCTGGAGATACACTAGCACAGATTTCAGAAGGTGCCTGTTTCCAGTAGATGAAGGATACTCTTGGTTGGGCAGGAGCTGGAAGAAAGGATCCAAGCCCCTTGCCAGAGGGGTCTTTGTACTAGTGGCAAAGGCAATGCACCGAACTCCTGGACAAGGGCATGTCTGACCCCTACCTAACAGCTGTACCTGGGCTTCACCCCAGGCCTGGCTGTTGACAGCACTCTTTGACATGGGTAGGAAGTCACCCCTTGCCCCAGCCTTCCTGACTGTCCTGCAGTGCAAAGCCTCATGTTGGGCAATTACCCAGGTTTACACCTAGTCTGGGAAAGGGGCCTTCCCAGAATGCACTTCTCCAAAGGCACAAAACAGGTCATCAGAGCCCAGCACTCCATGACTCCTGTGAGACTTGGCCCAGCTCTCCAAGCAGAGGGGAGGCAGCCTTTACACCAAAGCAGGGGGTGGGGCGTCAGCATGGCACCTCCTGGAAAGAGCTCGGCTCCTGGGTGCATGGGTGCAACTCTTGGGTGGCACTGGGGGGGAAGATTCCTTGTTCTCCCCAGGGGGTAACACTGCTCCCAGGTCCTGAGCCTTAGAGCTACTGCTGGGCAGCCCCCATTTGGCTCAGATGATGCTCTGAAGAGCCCCTTCCACCAGCAGGGCACCGAGGGCAGCGGGGCCAGAGGGAAGCAGTTTCCACAGGCACTTGCAGGGGTGCATTCAGAGGGTGGGGATCAGCTGGGGTTTCCAAAGTACATTTCCTTCTCCGTGTTCACTGAAGGCACTGCCTCTTTCTCTTCCACTCTTAAAGCTACAGCGCATGCTCCTCCACCTTGGGCTGGGCCCTTGGCCCCAGCTCCGGGCTACCCTTCCCGCCCCAGAAGCCCAGGTTGCGCTTGAGGGAGGTCAGCACCTGTACCTGGAGGTTGGAGACAGGGGCGGGACTGGCAGCTAGGGCAGCAGTAGCCATGGTGCGGTTCAGGAGGGGATTGGGTGGGTTGCTGCTGGGTGGATGCGTGGCCTTCCAATAGGCTTCCAGATACTCAGACAGGTGCTCACAGGCATCTTCCAATTGGTTCTCATCCAGGATGATGTCAAACATTTCCTGCAATGAGAAACAAAGAGATAGGGAGGGGCAGGGCATGGGGAAGCCAGCTGGAGGTGATGGGCGGGGCTGGAGGCAGAGCCACAGCTAAACTGGAGGTGATGGGGTGGGGCCAGGGGCGGAGCCATGGCCCAGTTTGGGGGGTGTGGGGTAGCAGGGGTGGCCGATCAGAGGCAGGTACTCAGTTGAGCTGAGGGAGTGGGGCCTCACCAACCAAGGTGAGGGCTCAGGTGGGCAGAGTCCAGGTACTCACAGGAGGGCACTGTGCCAGTTTGTCTGATGCCACCATCTGCACATTCAGGTGTTTGGCCTGGGACTTTCCCCGGGACTTGACCAGTCTCTGGAGCACCTGTGGTGGGAGAAGGAAGAACACTGGGGAAGGGACGAGGAGACACCAGGCTTCTGAGGAGATGCTGCCTTGCCTGCCCCTTCTCTCCTTGGGGGCTGTTGCTCTGTGGAGGGGCTGAGTCTGGATCTCGGGCAGGAAAACTGTTTCATCCTTTTGTGATCCCCACCTGGGGCTCTTCTGCCCTGTCAGTACACTCACTCCTAAACTGCAACCCACGCTATCCCAGCCCTTGGCTCCCACAGGCACAGCTCTGCTTTGTCCCTCAGCCCTGCCACACAGCCGCTCTGGCTGTTTGAGTCTTAAGCTACTCTCTTATATTTAAAAAACAATGCTGCAATGAGGAGGAACATCACCTGGAGGACAAGGCTGAAAGTCTCCAACTCATCACACCACTGATTTAAATACAGACAGGGCTATTTCATGAAGCCAAATGCTTCAACACAGTCCCACCCCCCATCACTGCCTGGGACATACAGGAAGGCTCAGCAGTGGATCTCCTCTTTGCTATCCCCTGGCTCCCTGGCACAGTCTGATCCAGGCAGCAAACACCTGTGTACTCTGCTTATGTACATACCCAAGAGGTACATAATTCACACAATAGCAAGCCCCCTTTGTTGTCTTCTGCTGACATGGTCACACACACCAGTTATCTGTACGTCAGATTAAGTGCAGTGGTGCTGAAACTATGGCTTGGGAGCCACAAATGGCCCTCAAACACTGTGTAAACAGCCTGTCACCAGAATGAGTTCACTAGTATGTCAGCATCGGCTCTGCTTTTTCATGGCTCAGAAGCCCAGGGGGTAAATGCTGCCTCTCATCTCCTTTTCTTTGCCACTGAATTCAGTCAGGATGGAGGAAAGAAGTGAACGGTGGTGGCATTCATCCTCTGGGCTCCAGAGCTGTGCAAAATCAGTGGCTCCAGCTAAGGCCCATGCTGATAAGGTATTGAGCTCAGAAAGCTCACTGTGCATGGGCCACACAGCCAAAGGGGGTGTGGGTGTGCCCACAGCCCTTGGCCCATTTCTGATTTTAACTGGCTACACGCATAGCAGCTTTCATCCTTACTGCCCGTTTTGTAACTTAAACTTAACTGTACTTGGATTATCTACCCACTTCAGTGATGCTCAGTGAGGATGCTGCAGCACTCTGGTGTGCCGTGACAGCCTCTTAAGGATGCTGTGCAATATTAGCAGCGTTAGGTGTGCAAAAACCTATGCACAGTTCACAAGATAAGACCAGAGATTTCAAATATGAATCCACTGTGTGGAAACCATTTGGACCTGCTGTGGGCTTCCTGAGTTCTTTGCAACAGAAGAGCTGATCTATTATTGTTTCATAGGCACAAACCAAGTGAAAGTGAAGAGCTGGCATTTTCCAAGGGTTGCCTTGAGTCTAAGAGGTTGAGAACCAGTGACCCACTCACTGTAACTGAGACTGACAGCTTTGTAACTAACTGGAGTGCCTTTAACTGTGTCAGGCACAATGAAGAAAAAGCCCAGTCCAAGAACTGTCATCAGAATCCTTGAACTGGATGGCAACTTATCAGTGTCAAAGCTGCTCATACCACACGGGTGAAGACAATTCTCATTACCCGCACAGCAGCTGTGGGTGCTGATATTAGCAGCTCCAAAAATGACTAACTCTTAATTTTCAAGGCTTCTTATCATCAGTTTGGGGGCTGCAAGTGCATATTCCAATGGCACTGTGCACTGAGTCCTGGGCCTCACGGCTCCATGCCCCACAGGGAGGAGCACACCCACCTTAGGGGAGGTGATCTTGATGTACACAATGATGGGGGCCAGTGAGGTCTTGGCTAGCTGGGCTGGGTGGTTGATGGTGTCCGCATCAAGAGCCACAAGCTGCAGGGTCCGGGCCAGTTCGAAAATGCGCTCAATCTCACTCTGCACCTCAGCTGTCAGAGCAGACACACAGTGAGAAGCTTGGAAGTGGGCCAGGGGGAGCAGGACAAAGGTTGGGGAGAGTATGGAGAGGTGGAGGAAACAGGTACAATGCATGTGTAGGGGGGAGCAATTTGGAAGAGCCAGGTAAGATAACGGATTGGGGCAGGAACCATGGGGAGGGCATGGGGAGAGATGGAGGAACACAGTTGTAGGGGCTGGTCATGGAGCCAGGGACTGGGGGCTGTGTACCCCAAAGGCAAAGACAGTGGTGTCGCCTAGATACAGAGGGAGATACCTGGGTTTCCATGCAGCAGCATCATCTCCCTCTCCTGGCTGGAGAGACGTGGCTCCTGTGTCACCATTGCTGGGAATAGTCCCACCACAGCCAGGATGCTGCACCAGCTCTGCCACAGGCTGGGCAGTAGGGGAGACCTGGAGAACCCAGACCTGACCTGTGTTCATTGGGTATCCCTGGGCAGGGGAAGTGCACTGCTGTATAGAGCAGGAGATGGGGAGGAACCACAGCAGGGGACAAACCAAAACCCAGACCCTGGGGCATCTGGACCTGGGTTGAGCATATTGGGCTCGTCTCTAATCCTAGAGCTTCAGATCAGTCCTGGCCTTCAAGACCAGAAGGACCACAGGGAAGGGACAGCTGCCTTCCAGCACCAAGGCTCTGGGCCACATGGAAGGAGCAAGACTCCGGCTGTGGCTGCCCTGAGTTTGTAGGGTACTGAGTGCCAGCAGCTATGTGCTCTGAGGAGATCCCAGAAGAGAAGGAGAAAGGAGCAGGTTGAGATCTCACTCTCCAGTGGCTAGGGAAGTGGGTATTACCCATCAGTCCCTGCCATGCCGTGGCTGGCAATGGCTCCCATACAGGGTTAGAGTGCTGTGCCCGAGAGATTAAGGCTACATACCCAAGACATCTGTATCAGGAGCAGGGAAGGAAGGAAGCCACGCGGAGGGGAGGAAAAAAAATAAAAGGAAAAATAAAGAAAAGAAAGGGAGGGGGGGAAAAGAGGAGTGAATTGAATGGACTGTCAGCAGCAAAGATGGTCCCAGGCATCGGAGCAGCAGACTCCTGCCCCCGCCCAGCCAGGCTTGCGGGAGCAGCAGGTCAGCAAGTCATATTAGTCACCCCCTCTGCACGGCAGCAAAAATGGCATCGTTTTCCATGAGGCACACAACCCCCACCTCTTCCCAGCTCTGCTGGAAGGGGGGCAGTCCAGGCATATCACATCCCAGCGTGCACTGGGGGGAGCCTGCCCTGGTGTTGCCAAGCATCCCAGCATGCCTGGGGGGATGAGCAATGCCAAGGAAGTGGCATCTCTAGGTCAGTCCCTCTTTCAGCCTAGCACAAGCAGGCAAGAGCACAGCTGGAAGGCCTGGCCTAGGGCCAGGGGTGGGCAAAGAGGGGAGCATGCGTGAGGAGTTCCTTGCCAACAGGGCATGAGGTGGGGGGCATGCCCCAAGGCACTGTGGGAATTCCAGGGGTGGGCAAAGGGGGAAGCAGGCGGCTCCCAACTGATACAGATCAGAGGCAGGCAGGCTTTGAAGGTTTAAGCCCTCAAAGCAATGCCAGTGGCCAAGCAACTCAGGTTAATGCTACACCATCCTCCAAAATAACCATGCAGGGGGGAGGTGAGTGGGAAGGGTTAGATCCATGGCTCTTCCCTCCCCACCCTCCTGGGAGTCACCCCTGTCTTACCCAGGCTGGAGCGCGTGCTGGAGCGTTCGATGATGGTGTGTTTGCTGGGGTTATTCAGCACGGAGCGCTTGGCCAGGGAGATGTCGGCTGTCACCCGCGTGATGGAGATCCTGGGAGGCACATGGAGGGGGGTGAAGGGGTGTGTGTAGGAGAGAGGGATGGGAGTGTGAAAGGGAGAGACAGAAAGAGAGCAGATGGGTGGTCAGCAATTGTCCCCAACAGCTGGGACCCTTGCTTAGAGGTTGTATAAGGTGACCCTATAGTAGCCCAGAGCTGGGGATGCAAATCCCAGTCACCTATGAAGGGAACTCTCTTTCCAGTCCTCCCCTTGCACATTTGCACTGCTTCCTGCTGCCTGTTTCATATATGAAAGGCAGCAAGAGAACAGGACTCCTGGAGTGCCTATACACATGCTCTGGGGTTGGGGTGGGGCATGTTTTAATTAAAGCAGGTCTCAGGAGCCACTCTAATTAAAATGCCACAGCATCTCATGTATTCAGTGTCCTGCATTTCAAAATGGCAGTGGGGGCTCCATTTTGAGTGAGCTGCCTCCTCATTACTGTGCTTCAGGTTCCCCACCTGCAAAATGAGTTTCAGGATACTGCCAGGGGGGTTCCACTCCTCCCTGCAGTATGCCCATGAGGCCTTCAGTTGGAAAGGGTGAGGGACGGGGAAGAGTTGTCTCTGCTTGGAAGGTGGCATCCTATTTCCGGCTGGGGGAAGAGCATGTGACCCACTGCACTGGGTTCCCATTTTATTGTCTCTCAGGGAGCCTGTCACCATGGTTGTTGTTAAACATGGATTTAAGTGAACCAGTAGTCTCTAGATGTCCAGGGGAGCAGAATTGGGTCCAGCTGTGCCCACAGGTTTGAGAACTGGAGCCCAACCTCCAATAGGGCAGGAGGGAGCAGCCAGAAGGTGCACCACCTCCAGCCCCTACTCAGCCACAGTGTTCTCCAGTCCTGATTCTGAGTGTGACTCGGGAGAAAGAAGGCATGATAGACAGTGTTAACATCCCCATCCCATTTGCATGCCCCCAACACCCAGTTTCTAAGCCTGAGAGCCACAGACCCAACCAATGCTCTCATGGCTTATGCTGTCTGCCTGAGATGTCCCTCACCTGCCATCGAAGCGATGCTTCAGGAAGTCAAAAAGAGCTTTCTGCATCATGTCTGTCACCTGGGGAGAGAGCGACACAGTGGAGCTGGGCACCCTGGAGCAGAGTGGGGATTCATGACACTAGCGTGTGGGTGGGTGGGTCTGGGGAGTGTGTGTGTGTGTGTGGGGGGGGGGTGTAAATGTGTGCGAGAGAGAAAGAGATAAGTTGAATATGCATGTGAGAAATCGTGTATGGGAGGTCAGATAGTGCACACATGTGTGTGCAGTCAAGTATAGGGGGGGGTGTGTACATGTGTGTGTAGTCAGACGTGCATGAATACCTGTAGTCAGGCATTTACATGCATGGGTATAGTGTGTGTGGAGGGGATTTTACAGGTAAATGGGCATAGGGAGGAAAATCAGTTAGGCACACACTATGTGCACGTGTGTGTGAACCGGGAGGGCAGATGCCACTGGCTCACCAGGCACAATCCCCACCCTGGATAAAGGTGAAAGCACAGGGAGCTCTTCCCAATATGACTTCCTGCCCCATGGAAGAGGCTACTTGGACAGCAAGGCAGAGTGGGGAGCACTAGAGGAGTTGGGGGGAGATGGACACGTGCTGAAGGGGACAGGAGTGAAGGTGCTGGGAGAGCAGTTGCTGTGTGAGAGGGGTTGAGTGTGCAGGTGGAGAGTGGATGGTCAAGAAATGGAGGGGAAGAGATGGCTGAGCAGACAGATGGACAGACAAGCTGTGGGGAGGGGAGTATGCAGCACATACTGGGCATATTCAGGGTCACCTGCTCTGCAGGAAGTTGAAGGAAATTCTGCACCTCCCATCCCCAGCACCTGCTCCTGACTCCTCACCTCGTACCCCTTCAAAGACGGCCCCACAAGTATGATTGGCCGCATGGAGGGTACCACGTCATAGGGAGGCACGTGCTCCGCCTGTGAAGAGATGCAGTGGGTAGGAGGTTACACAGCTTCGTGGGGGGTGGTGGGGTTGCAGGCCCTGGCGTCTCTGGGACAGGGATAGGAACTGCGGTCCGAGAGGATGGGTTGAACCTTCCTAGGGGTACCTGGGTGTGGCCTGCCCTTCCCATGCTGCCAGCCCTGTGGCTTGGGAGCCAGGTGGCCATACCAATTATGGGCACCCCTCCCACCCAGTATTTCAGGATGCTCTGGCTGGAAGGGAGCTCAAGTAAAGCCATGGTACTCACCGACTTCTGCTTCTGCTTGGCTATGTCCAGTGATCGCCATTAATGTGGGGGGGGAAGGGGGGTGGGGGGGGAGAGGAAGGGCAGACGAGAGAGATAAACAAGGCATGCGTGTTACTGACAGATCGCTCCAGCAGAAGCAAAGAGGCAGTGGGGACAGGCAGGGGAGGGCAGGAGGGGCTGCTGGAACTTAGCTCAGGCAGCAAGGTGGGGGACTCTAGAGGGAAAGGGGGTTAATTCAGCTTTCCCCCACAGTGGGGGTGGCTGAGGCCCAGGTGCATGTCCCCCAGCACTGCTCAGCTCCCACCACCCCACTCCAGCCCTGCTTTCTCTTGTATTTTGCACTTGCCTCCTGCTTCACATAAGATTTTTTCATCCCGTTGGGGACAGCAGATGTACCCCTCTGCCCTAGCCTCTCTTCTGCATGCCATCTCGGTCCCTGGGAATGCCTTCCACGGCATCAAGAGGACTCTTGTCCCTGCCTATGAGAGCCTCCTGGCAATACAGAGCTCCTCTATGCAGCCCCCATCCTACCTTGGCATCAGCATCCTCCCCTGGCTGTTACCCCTGCAGCCTCTCCCCACTTGCCCTACCCTGAATAATCCCTCCTCTGTAAAACCCCAGGGAGGAATGCCCTGAAAGAGACTGCTGCACCCCTCTACTCACTTGCCTCAATGTAACCCCAGAGGCAGTGGGGTAGCTGCCTGCAAACCCCATACCTGGCTGCTCCTGCAGGCCTCTGGTACCCCACAGGGTCCACACCTCCCCAGCATCTAACCCAGGATGGATGGAATGTTCCATTCCCATGTTTCACAGTGTGAGGGCCTAAGTGGAACATTCCATTCTCATGCTTTTAACAGGGTGGTGGACACAGCTGGGAGAATTGGGGAAAAAAAACATTGGCAAATGCTAAATTCACCCAAGAACTAGTGTTTCAGAGTGGGGAGGAGAACAAAACTATCCATAAACAAATTTGGCAAATGGTTACAACTAAAAATAATAGGTCAGGGGAGAACCCCAAAGCCTCTGAATCAAGTGTTGTAAGAGGAATAGCCTGATTTTGGAAATGCCAGAATGCTCTTCTGAAGCATTTTGGGGAAAGCACTGCCATTTTCCAGCTTGAAACGGCACTGGCATTTAAAATTGCACCTGCATTTCCAAAAAAATAAAATAAAGGGGGAAGCGAGAAAAAGGTTATAAAACAGGGGTCGACAACATTTTTGGACAGAGTGCCAGCTTCAACTTGTAAGATGTTGGCATGCCAGGGACGGACACTGGGGGAGTTGCAAATGGCCCAATCCTCATTGTGGCAATTCAGCCCTGGTCCCTTCTCCCCCTCCAACCCGAGGCACACGTGCCAAACAAAATGCCTTCACATGCCATGATCTGGCACCCGCGCCAGGGGTTGCCTACCCATTATAAAAGGTTAAACAGCTCCAAAGCAAAACCGTTCTGTTGTCTTTTGGGTCAAACACTTTCAGGCTGACCCAAAACACAACTTTCCAATTTGTTGAAACGCTGGATCCATTTCCATGTTGGTTCGGGTGGAATGAATGGGTTTGATCCAATTTTGGGGATCACCCACTAGATCCCCCAAATTGATCGCTGGTGAACCAAAATACCCCAGGAATGTTCCACTCTCATGTTTCACAGGGGCTATCATGGAGGGGGACAATGGTCCATGCTTCATGTTGCTCCCCCTTCAAAACCACTGGAATGTACCTTTCCCATGTTTCATGGGAAGGGGCCGTGCTGGAACATTCCATTCCCATGCTTCACATGGGGGGGGGAGGGGTTGACTGCCAGAATGCTCTTAATTCATGCTTTAAGTGTGTGATCACTGGAACATACCATTCACGTGCGTCAGAAATGTGTGCATTGGTGCACTGGGAGGGCAGCATAGAGGTAGCTGGACCTGTCTGGGCCATGTTGGAGGTGGGGATTCCTGGCACACATCAGGTACATGGGTGACCCTGCCTTGGCCCTCATGAGCACCTCCACTTGGGCAAGGGATGCTGGCGCTCCTCAGATGATTCTCCTGCCCAATAGCATGCTTTATGGCACTTCATGTGGCCAGGACCCACAACCCAGTTCACAGCTGAACGATGACAAGACCAGATCCAAGCTGTGCCTGTCCCCGTTCCCATCCCCACACCTCCTTCGACAAACCCAGATCTCTCAAAGAGGGGCATCCGGCCTCACACTCAGGGCAAATGACGGGTGTTAAAGGCAGGCGGGAGCACAGGTGCAGCAGGCGGGTGCAGAGCCCCAGCAGAGAGCATGCCCTGAACCAGGCTCCTTTACCTTCTTAAAGAAGGGGATGCGCTTGACATTGGAGGGGGGTGTGGTGACACTGCTAACGCTAGTCTTAGGGGAGCGGTGGTTCTCCAGGCCTTCGGCCTCCTCATCTTCTAAGTCAAGGGCATCAGGGTCATAAGCTAAGTTAGTCATGTCCAGAGTACCTAGGGAGGGGCATGGGGAAGGGGAGAAAAAAAGAAAAGAAAAGAAAGGAGGGAGCAAAGGAAAATGAGTAGAAACAGAAAACGAGAAATGGCTAAAAAGATCAAAAGAAAGAAAACAAATGAAAGATGTGCTCAAGGGGGGAGAGTGATTTGGCAAATGAAAGAGCTGGAAGGGTAAAGTAAAACTAGAGCTTCCTGGAGGGGCTAGGCAGGGTAGAGAGTGGGCTGGGCTGGGCTGGGGATGAAAGGATTGCCTGGCAGCCCAGCTGGGATTGACTTAGTGTCTCCACCTGCTAGGTCACTGGGATAGATGGCAGCAGGTCCCCTCTCCATGCCTGTGTGGATGTGCCAAGGCAGGGATGCACATTCGCCCTTCTATCGGAAACTCAAGCGTCTAACTGTAGACCATGTCTCTGTGTGTGTACTAGCATCAGTGTTGGACCCAGTAGCCTGCCGCACTGTGGGAGTTGCTTGACCAGCTTCCCTTGGGTGCACTGTCCTCTGTCTTACTCTATGTTGTTGTGTGTTGACTCATAGGTCCATGTGTGCTAAGTACTCCCTTACACCTATACCCATATCTCTGCCTTTTGCCGGGGCCAGAAGGGATGGGGGACGTTTGTGGGTGGGGAGAATTTAGGAATTCTGCTGTAGATCCTTGGATAAGTGTTGGCCACTTCCAGATGGGCACTTCCACCTTAAGCTGCTGGGGCTTTAACTGATCCCCAACATTAGGCAGACAGAGGATCTGTCCTGGGCTTCCCTCACCCTGTGAGAGATTGTTAGGGACTGAGCTGCAGTAAAGGTGCCTTAATGGTAGGCTTACTGGCATCTGAAGAGATGAAAGGAGGAAGGAACCTGTCATTTCAGCTACAAGGCCATAGTGGGAAGTAATCCCTTCCTCACTTGCTGGCCCTAATGCCCCCATCTGACCAGCTGGGCACTGTCCCATTTCAAACAGTTCCAGGGTTGGGGGCACAGACGGTCTTACCGCTGGCAGGTGGGGTGGGTCTGCGGGTCCCCGTCACCACATCTCCCAGGCTGGAGCTGGAGTTGTCCCCTGATTTGCTGCACAGAACAGAAAGGGGAGGGTGGTAAGTACCTCAGAAGGGGATCGAATCTCTGCCAGTGCCAGGGGTGGGGTGGGGATTTCTCAGCAATGGGAGAGTGGCTTTGGCACCCAGATCCTGGGAGACAACATAAATCTGGAACCACCACACCAGGACAGTGCCAATGGCCCAGGCACCCATCTAGCTTAGTGGCATGCTTCCCACCCGCCACGCATCTAATGACAGGGCCTTGTTGATTGCCCACTGCTCCCTGTTCTGAAATGGCTTTACCCTCCAGGCTGTGTGATGAGAGTGGTCCCCTCCTTTCCCAGTCTGTCCCCACCTTGAACTGAGGCGGTTTTGCCTCATCTTTTGCTCCTGCAGCATCCTCATGTTTTCCAGTTTGACAGGGCTGGGGATGAAGCCCACCTCACAGCCCTCCTTCACCAGGCGCCCGATCCACCAGTCATTGTTATATTTCTGCAGTAGGGAGAGAAGTGGTATCTGTAATGTGGTGCCAGGGCCTTCCTCAGCTGGCTACACTGCTCCCCCCAGCCCACATCATATGTCTCTCATCCTCAGCCAGACACCACCTACCTCTTTGATATGCAGGAAGTCTTTGGGTTCAAAGGAGATGGCCATACCCTGGACTGGCATGTCATCATTAGGGGATGGGTTGTAGCCCACATTTGTCCTCACTGCAAATGCTACTGGCTTGGTCTGTTAAGGAGACAAGGTTTAGCAATGGGGTAGAGGAGGCAGGAAAGAGGATGTGGAAGGATCTCATGTGTCCCACCACACAGAGCACACCACACAGAACATATCACACTGGCCTTTAAAGGCTGCCAAAATTCTCACCCTTTTCCCCAAGCATGTGGAACCTGCTGGCACTTCCTTCCTCCACCCCCGGGTCCAAAAATCAAGGTGGACAGGCTCCCTGCCCTGCTGCTCAGTGAGTGGCACGGACTCCCCATGGCCACAGGATCCTCGCACTGAGGGGAGTGAGGTTCTGGGGGGTCTGCAGCAGCACAACAAGGCCCTGATTCTTGGTCAGTCCCATGTAGCTGGGGGTAGGATGTCTGCAGCCAGAAGCTGGCTGCACCTCCTGGGAATGACCAGAGCCAACTGCATAGAGTAATGTATCAGGAAACTTGTTTCTACTCTAGCTGTCGCAGGGCTGGGCATTGTGATGCAGTTCCTTTGGAACAGGTCCAAACCTTAGCCCGTCTGTGCCACATTGAGCTAGCAAAGAGGCCTGAATGTCTATCCTGGTCCCTTACCCCAGAATAATGCCCCCCGTGGCTGTGGGCCAAAGGATACGAAGCCCAGGATGGTGTCCCAGCTGCTTGCTCCCCGAGGTCCAGTTGAAGGACAGTGACTGAAAACAAGCGTGCATGTGGGAGTAAGGGGTGGATGAAGCAGACTCCTGGCTGGCTCAGAGGCACTGGGAACTCGATTTTGGTCCCCAGTAGGTCTCTAGTTTGAATCCAGCCCAGCTAGCACTGAGGCAGTGGCACTGTCACATGTGTGTGACGGGGAGAGGGGGAAGCAAGAGTGATGAGTTCAGTAGCTCCTGGGCACAACTGCTAGGTCAGCAGGGACTGGAAAAGTGAACTGTCCCTCTCTCAGGGGATTTTTCCAGGATCAGGTAGAGACAGTGCCCAAGGGAAGCAAATGAGATCAGTGACAAAAACCTTTATGCTTCAGGGACTGCTTAGCCACTGCCTTTCCTCAGTGTGAGGTGCCACAGGGCTCTCAGGACACAGCCAAGCATGGACCCCCAGTCCCAAATGTCAGGACTCTTCATGGGGCCTCAGGCCTCCACTTCCTCCTGGCCCAGCCTATCCTGGATCCGCTCCCATGCAGAGCTGTCCTAATGCCAGCAGTCCCTGTCCACAAGAGGGGCTGGCATGGGTCCTAATGGACATTACACCTCTGATGTGTGCCAGCCACTAAGGATTGGGACACTGCAGCTGCAGTGCCCTGGAAGCCTGCTGTGCCAAGGGGGTGGGGTGGGAGGTGGGGAATGGCAGGGACCTCATTAGCTAATTACTTTGGTTAATGTTTGGGTCTATGCAGCCAAGGCAATGATCATTCCCTGAGAACTGACAGCTTCCTTCCTCCTGTGGATTGTTGCTCTGGCTTGGCAGGCCATGTGGAGCAGAGGGCATTATGGCAGGGGGGAACTCAGCTAGTGGACTGAGTTGTGGGGGCAGAGTTGGGGCATCAAGGGCTGCTCTACTTGGCTGCACCTTCAAGCTCAGCTTAGGATCCAGGGGGGCACAAAGGAACAGGTGGTATGTCCCGGGCCACACAGAGCTGGGAACAGAACCCAGGAGTCCTGGCACCCAGCCCCTTCCTGCTCTAACTGCTAGACCCCACACCGCTCCCATAGGGGTAGCTTTCATATCCTCACATTGCACCCAACAGTGCCTGGGCCTCAGGAAGAGATGACAGGGACTTGGTTGGGCGGGGGTACATCTAAGAATGGAGACAGTGATTCTAGCCAATGCATCCCATCTCCCTGCCACAGGAGGCAAAAACATTTTATGGGACAGGGGTCCACGCCCAGGGTCCAGTGCCTCTTGGAAGAAGCTCTAGGGGGTGCTCTGCATCTCCCTTGCCTTGGTATCAGGAGCCCCCCTCTGCACATGCTGCTACAGAGAGGCGCATCCCCTCTTTCCTTTATTTGGAGTATACCTCCTGCACACATGGGCAGGGCAGGGCAGGGCAGGGCTGGGCAGGGCCCTCCCCAATTCCGCAGCGTTTTCTGGTTGGTGGCTGGCCCCGAGGTGTGTAATGGAAGGGCTGGGATGCCGCCAGGTGGGGCAGTGCCAGCCCGCAGTCTCCTGGCACCGGTGCTCTGTCCCTGACCCAGCCTGGGTCGATGAGACGTTTCATCAAGATTAGCTAAATGAATTAACTGATTGTAGGACCTTGTCCATTTCCTGTGATTTATGGGTGGTGCAGAGCCTGGGGCCAGCAGCAACCAGACAGGTTAGAACATTTGGGCCAGGAAGGGTGAAGGCAGCCCCAGCTGGGGTTTATAATGGGGCTCAGGAACTGACAGGAGTAGGGGATCCTAGCATCACAGCTGGACTGTGTCAGAAATGCAGTGACTCTTACAGGAGGCTGGCAGGTTGGGACTTGAGAGCTGGGACTGCGGGGCAAGAGCAGGGCTGTGTGCATGTTGGTGAAGCAAAGGCTGCAGGCTGGACCTGAGACAGCAGGGAGGGACTTTCGGCTGGGGTGCTCCAGTCCTCTCAGCAGGGCAGCTGGCACTGGCCAATGAGACACAGGTAGAAGCAGATGAAGCGGCCCAGCACAGGCATATAAGTTGTGCCAGCCAGGGCCTGTACCCAGCCACCTGCCCAGGAACAAGCTGTATTTTCCAGTGAGGCCTCCAGCCAAGCCAGCCCAGAGGATTTGGCTGGAGGATGGGGTTGGTGTCACACATGGCTGGCGGAGCACGGGGG
>NW_005842040.1:2344468-2353947 GCF_000455745.1 Alligator sinensis | reverse complement strand
GAGCGTGAGGACAGGAGGGTGCATGCAATGCCCTTGGGTTCCAACAGAATGGGCGAAGTTTGGGTCTTAATGCACAAGCCCTTCCTGCATGAGGTGAATGGCTCTGTGATCTCTGTGCCACGAGCTGGCCCAACTCTCTAGGTGGTCAGGCCAGGGGGAGTTGGGCGTGGGCAAATGCCATGCCCAGCTCCCATGCCAATGCCCCATGGCATGGGCACAGGAAGAGGCTCCTACCCACCCCCAGCCAGTCCAGGCTTCACAGAGAAGCAGCCAAGGCCACCACCCGCCTTTCTCAGCTCCTACCTTGGCCTTCTCCAGTTGTGCCAGGGCCTGGCGCTCAGCCTCCTTGTGCAGAGCTTCACGATCCTCCTCCAGGGACACATCCGAGTCTGAGGGACGGCTGGTGTAGGACTCCGCAGAGCCCTGGGGGAGCAGACCAGGGTCAGAGGAGGCAGTGTGCTTTGCAGCTCTCTTTCCCACACACCCATCCCCAGGAAGGGAAGGGGATGGGCCTATGGCCAGACAGCTCAGCAGGAGCATAACCTTACCCGTGGCCATGCCACAGGACAAGGGCTGAGGCTGGAGCTGGAGCAATATCCCAGTGCCCCCTTCCCAAGACAAAATGCCCTGCCATCTAGAGCCCACCTCTACTTACAGTTTGTAACAAGACCATTGCCATGGCTTCTGGGAGCACTGGAATGAAACCAACCACCTGGGGCTGTTGTGTCAGCAGTTCCTTTCTTGCCCAGCCCCTGGAGCAGAACTGCTGTGGCCTGAGCCAGAGAAACTAGGGCACAGCTCAGGCCTCGGGGGCACTGTGTCTACAGGCACCGTAGCAATGGGAGACCTAATGAGACTCTAGGCTTTTCCTCCAACTTTGTGAGGGGAGTGAGGTCTAGGGTAGTGGTTACAGAAAGGCTGTAGGAGTCAAGACTTCTCTTTCCAGATCTGGGAGAGAAGGAGGGTCTAGACTAGGGTTTTTTGGTGGGGGGAAGCCGGTGAGAAGTGGGATGGGGGTGGCTATTTCCAGCTCAGCTGCTGACTCCCTGTGTGGCATCAGGTGACCTGAAGTCTGTCTCTGTGCCTCAGTTCCCCCTTCAGTTCTGACAGGCTGGTGCTGTGAGAGTTAAAGCCGTTCCCCAGGACAGACGCAGCTGTTCCCACAGCTCTGGGATGGAACGTGATAGCACGGACAGGGGAAGACAGTCCCGGCTCAGGCTCCCTGAGGCAGGGGGGCTTGTTAAACCTGGTGAATGCAATGCCACTGGCAGAAGAAGTAGGGCCCTGATGTGGGGGCTGGAGGGGCCGGGGTGGGGGGGAACCTTGAAACAGACATTCCACCATGGGCAGGGAAAGGGATGGGGGAAGTGGGGACTGGAAACACACATGAAGCTCTCCTGAACAGGAACAGACTGTGCCTCAGGAGATGGGGGAATGGGTGAGGAGATTCCAGGGGCCATCTGGAGCAGGGGGTGGGGGGGTGGGCGGGGGTGTCCCTGCCCTTCCCTTCCCCTGGAGCTGAATGATGGAGTTTGCCTTCTATAGAGGCTTTCCCCAACCCCCCAGGCCAGGAGGTGATGGAGTGGGGCATGTCTAGACCCTTGCAGCTGGCCTGGAGGATGGGTTCCCCAAACATCATGTGGTATATCTCAGTCAGTCTGTTTGTGCAGGCTATGTCTGAGGCTCTTTGGGAACCACAAATGCAGCCTCCAGAAGAGCAATGCCCTACACTGGTCAATGAGTTTCTGAGCCATGGTGGGGTGTGGGGGATGGAGGAGAGGGGGAGTCAGAGCTCTGCACTGTCTCACACCCCCAGTATGGTCCCACCTGCACAGCCCAGCTGATTAAGCACCCAGACTGCTCTGCCTCCCCTCAAGGGGTTGTGAAGCAGCTGGGTACAGAGACAGGACAGCAAGTCACAACAGGGCAGGACAGCTCCACACCAGGACTGTACTGGAGCTGGGAACAGAAGCCAGGAGTCCTCTCATTCTCTCCCCACTTCTCTCCCTCCCAGGTTTTACTTCCTAGACTCTTCTCCCTTCCCAGACCTGGAGGTAAAACACAGTTGTCCTGATCCCAGACTTTCCTCTCACTCTCACCTGTGAGATCCCACTCCCTGTCCAGAGCTAAAGACAGAACCCAGGAGTACCAGCTCCCAGGTGGCGTGGGTGGCAGAGCAGCAAGGCATGATGAAGCCAGGTGATCCCAAGGCAGCAGGATGACCCAGGAATCCAGTGGAGGGAAGATTTAAAGAGTCCATGGAGTGGACTGTGGTCAAGGAAGAGGTGCATAGCCCTTGTGGGGGATGAGCCTCTGAGTTCTGGTGGTTCCAGGCACCCTGAGGTGTGCATGGGGCAGAGATGGGAAAAGGAGGCAGGGAGTGGGGGTAGGCCAGAATTCAGCCCCCGGATACAAAGGATGGGTCTTCCTAGCCCTGGCAGGTACTGTGAATAATCCATGGTGGGCAGCAGATGTCAACAGAGGCACCAGGGTTGTGTGGCACCAGAAAAGAGCATTCTCAGAGGGTAGCAGGGCTGGCAGACTGGGGCTGTCCTAGCCTCACAGGTACAGCCCAGGCAGGGCCTGGGCAGGGGGCAAAGGGAGGCATTCAGAGAATCTGATCAGAAAAGAAAGGGCATCAAAGGAAAGCGGGGGGGGTAGTCTGAGAGGCCCAGTATAGAGAGGTCTCTGCAGTATTCCCCAAACACCCCTCTATCCCACCAGCATGCCCTCTGCACTGCCCCCTGCCCCTCCTCCCCTGACATGACAATGACCCTCCCCCAGCTATTCTAGCCCTGAACCCAGATGACTTGGGACTCTGGACCTAATGGGACATGAGGACCAGCAAACTCATTCCATTCATGGACCAGCTCAGCTCATGGCACCAGCAGGAAGCCCATGGTTCCATGTGCATGTAGGACACGGGACACCCCCTCACCCCTCCCAGAGGGGGCACCAGCCCAGAGACACATTCCCCCATCAGTCCAGCTGCCTCTGCCCAGGTCCCCAGATGTCAGTGCTCACAGACAGCTCACTCTCAAGCTCAGCATGGCATTCCCACTGGCAGGATGTTTATCTACCCACACTGGCTGTGCTGGAGTTGCCCCATGGCCAGCTGGCAGTCAGCTTCATGGGGCTGTGGGAACAGAAGGGGTCTTCCCCTTTAATCACAGACTTTAGTTCTAAATCCCTGCTGCTGTTTCTGCTGGGGCAGACAGGGGAAGAATGTCCTACATCTCCCCTCCCTGACACCAACATCTTCGTGACCCTATGAGGCCAACAATTGTCACTGGGGATGGGGAAAAGCACAAGATGGTTGCAATGCTGTGCTACTCTCAGAGCTCCCTCGGGAGCACCTCTCCCCCCTCTCCATCCCCAGAGCTGTGTCAAACCTTCAGCAGAATCCAAGTCACCCCCTTGCAGCATGAGACCTGACCAGCCAAGAGCAGGACCACAAAAGAGCCACCCAGCCGGAATTTGCTCCTGTTTGGGAGACACCAGCTTGGTGAAGCTGGACTCCAGCACCAGGCAGGGCTTCAGGCAGGCAGTCAAAGACTAACAGAGCTGGGAGGCTAACCTGCCCCTCATGGGGCTCCTGGGAACAAAGAGGTTGGAAGAAAGCTGTGGCTCTCAAGGGACATTGATATATAGCAGAGACTGTATCTTATAAGCTCTGAAGATACATCTTGGGAGATGGGGCAAGGATCTCCCACTGAGGGGAGCATAGAGCAGGAGGGAGCAATGCAGAGAGCCCAGACCCCCTTCCCCTGCCAGCACAGAGTGCACAACCCACTGGGAATCTGGATGGGGCACTGCTCTAAGGAATTGGATAATAAGACCCCCTTTCCCAACTCTTGCCCAGCCAGGGAGAAATCAACCCTACACTAGCATCCAGAACTGGTTGGGACTCAAGAAACCTCCTCAGGAGCACAGGGAGGGAAGCATGGCCCCTCAGCCCCCGCCTCCGAAGACACTCCCCTTTGAAGCACCCTCCTCACCCCACCTTCCCCTCCACTCCAAGTGGAGCCCATGTGCTATAATAAGAGTGCCATGGACAGACCTCTCCAAGCTGGGACTAACATCAACCAGACCCAGCTGGAGGTGGCGGTGGGGGAACAGGAGGAGGTACCCACCCCTAGAGACAGGCAACCAACCAATGTGCCCCTCCCCTGAGTCTCTAGCAGCCACCAAAAAGGGTCAGTCCAGATCGATGGGGGCCAAAGCCAAGGCTGGATTGTACTCACCACTTCCGAGTCATCCAGCCCATACAGATACATCCTGCCTGGGACCGGGGGACGTTAAGGAGGGGGCAGCTTAGCTGGGAGTAGGGGCCCCAGTCAGATGGGGCACGTCGGCTTCGGGAGATGCAGCTAATGGGCGACTTCCACAGGTGGGGAGACAGCTGTAGCCAGCAAGGCTGGCTGCATGGAGGATGTAGGAGCCCAGTGGTGGGTTTTAGAGGCTCCCTGCCCTATCCAGAAAAGAGCACAAGGGGAGCCCCCAGGCTAGGGGACACAATCTCTCTGAGGCAGTGCGGCCCAGCTCCCCTGCCTCGGACGGACAGCAGGGACTGGCAGGCAGGAGTTGGAGAGAGCCAGGAGCTGGTGACGTGGGGCAGGGACGTGATTGGCTTGGGTGCTGAGCAAGTGTCATATATTACTGGAATCGGCATGTGGCCCAGTTGGTACGTGTGTGTGTGTGTGTGTGTGTGTGTGTGTGTGTGTGTGTGTGTGTGTGTTCCGTTAAGAAACGGAACACTGCAAAATGTGGGGGGAACTGGGAAACGAGTGAGTGCTACTGGGGAGAAGAACCACCCACCCATCTTGGAGGGATCTCAGGGAGCAGGGTAGTCTAGGGGAGCAACTGGTGGGACAAACTCTGCCATCCCAGTGAGAGCCTGCTGGGACCTACAGTGGGAAGGAGAGAGCTCTCCCCACTGGCCCTGGCTCAGAGAGGCACCCAGCCCAAAGGTGAAGAGGTATGCCCTGCACTTTGCCAGTGACAACATCTGCTAGTGTCAGAGATGCCAGATCCAAGCAGATGAAGGCAAAACTGGAAGTTGGGGTAGAAGGTGGGGAGCAACTAAAGCTACCAGGGCTGCCTTGAGCTACTCACCACCCTACAAAACTCAAGGACTGACCATGCACTAATGAATGCCAAAGTAGGGGCAGGACCCCAGGGGGACACTGAGCCACAGAGGCAAGTGTAGGGTCAGGTTTTCCAGAACTCAGGGCTGGATTTGCAATTGTGTGGCCCCTTGGAAAACTCTAACCACAAATACTGGACCCTGGCAATCAGGTCCAAGTGACTTGACTGAGGCTGCACAGAGTCAGTGGCAGACCCTGGGTTTCAAGCAGAGATCTTGCAGCCCCACTCCCTAACCACAACCTCTGCCTGCCTTCTTGTCAATAGAAGGGTGAGAATTTCCTCCCTTGCTCATGCATGGATTTTGCTCCCTCGGTTCTTCCAGCTCCTTTCCCACATCGTACTTTCCAAACCCACCCACTGTAGAATCATCCCAGGAGGTCCCAAATTCTCCTGCATTTCATCCATCCATAAATCTGAAGCCTGAACTGACTGCTGATCTGGGATCAGATATCTCCACCTGGAAAAGTAGCTGGGCTCAGCTCGAGGAGGCACAGGCTCCGGAGGGCAATTCCCCAAGGAGGAGCCATTAATATTCCCAGTTTTCAAGCCACAAGACTCCCAGCATGCTTTGTTGCTGTGTGACACTACTGACATGCAGTCACCTCTACGGTGAAGCAAGATAGCACCCAGGAAGCATCAAAGCACCCAGGAACAAAATCAACAGGAGTTTTGAAAGCCCAATAGTGCTTTGGTCTGACATCTCATCAAAAGACAGTCCCTTCTCCTTCCTAGCGCCATGCTGGGATAGTGAGGTCAGCATTGACAGCCACTGGGAATCCCCAGTGGAGGGGACAGCACCCTCCACTGAGCTCCCGTCCTGTAGCACACTATCCATTAATCTCAAGGGTAATGGAGGATAGGGGAGAGGTGGGGACAGACCCTGCCCTTGACATACATCACCCCATTAAAGTGCTATTGGAGCACACTGTGGAAGGGAAGCCCTCTCCATCCCAACAAACCCCTCTTTCTACACCCTGAATCTCAGTGCCCCCTTGGCACCCTGAGCCTCCCCCACTGCTAGTACCCACTGACTCCATGCTGGGTCACTGGGGTTCAGCACAAACTGAGAGAGAAGGAGACCTTCTACAGTGCCCCACACAGTGCCCCCAAACACCAGTATCCCCCCTGTACAACTCACACTGTGATGCCCCAGTTAGCTCATTCTCCCAGGCTGGGGGAGGACACCAACCCTACTTGTCCCACCCCAAGCAGGAGTCCCTCCCAACATCTGCCCACTCTGCAGGCCATCCTGACCTTCCCCAACCCACAGCTGCCACCCCTAGCCTCCTGGAGGAGAGTGAAAGAGTGTGTGTGTGTGTGCGTGCGCGAGAAAGAGAAACACCCTCTCTCTTCCCACCCCAGGGCCTGGCTCATTCTCAGGGTAATTTTAGGAAACCATCTGAGCAGAGCAGGGAGGGATAGAGAGGGAGGTTGTGGTGATCGGAGAGGCTGTGGGGTGGTGGAGGATGCAGGGGGACAAGGGAATGGAACGAAGGGTTGGGGGTAAGGTAGGAGGCTGGGGGACACGAGGCTCACAGACAACATTCCTAGTGGGTCCCGCCAGCTGGGTCACATTCAGAAAAGCTACCTCAAACCCCTGAAGGCCAGGCCAGCTGGGCCCCATGGGCGGCAGAAGTGGAGGGATACCCCCGTACTGGGGAGGTCTCCCTAAGTGCCAGAGGGGGTTGGGTGGGTAGAAACAGAGCATGGAGGAAAGGCAAATGGCAGCAAAGCCCTATGGAGACCTGGATGCAGGAAAGCAACAGGGTGGGCATAGAGAGGGGCAACAGGGGTGGGGCGCTCACCAGGACAATGCGGTGGTCTTTGCTGGGTGTCTCCATGCTGCTGGTGCTGGCTGGGCCCTGGGTGCGAGTGGGCAGCAGGGGCGGCTCTGCCCTGCTGCTGGGCTGATGGGGCTCAGGTTACACTGAGAGTGCGACATTCGCAACCTGCCGGGGTATATTTAGCCCAGTGGGTAGGGTGGTGGTGGGGGGGGTGCTGGCTGGTCTGTGCCAAGGGTCACTTTATAGCACTCTGCTCCGGCCAGGGGAGGGGGCCAGGCAGGGAACATAGTATACTGGGTCCTGCCAGCCTTTTTGGTTTAGCGCTCCAAGCTTAGCAGAGGTCTTAGGGGCTCTGGAACGATGTCACAGCCGCCTGGCATCCTGCCCGACAGTGGCTCTATCAATTGCCCTCACTCCCAACTCACAACCCTTCTGGTATCAACTCTTCCCCCTCCCCCCAGTGTTGCTGAGACCCTTCTCTATCCAGACCAGTACCCCACATTCACCCCAACAGCTCTCCCAGGCCCTGAGGCCCTAGCTGGAGGACAACAAGAATGGAGTACTGCTAAAAGCCCCCACACCTCCCAATCCAGCCCCATTCTCCAACTCTCTGGCTAAGGCAGCTGGGCTGCCCCCTGCTGCTCTGCCTTTGGGTTTGCAGCTGCCTCTGGGCCCTCTGATTCCATGGGTCCTGCCCCAGTTCACTCAGCTGCAGGACTGGGCAGTACTAGCCCCCTCTGAATTTTCCCAGGAGTGACCTGAACAGACCTCTCCTTGAAGGAAGTGCACATCTCTGCACAGAGCATTCACCAGAGGGCAGCACAGCTCCAGATGCCACAGCCCCCCTAACCCTCTCCCTCCCACATACACACGCTCAACACTCAGATAGCACAGGAGTCGGCCCCACACACCTGTGGCCCCTGTATTCCCCAATGCCCAGCAGCCCCCCACAAAACAGAAGCTGGCAAGGGTCTCCACTTTAATATTGTTTGGGGGGCCCTGTACAACATCCCTCTAATCCAAATCTCAGCTGAGTCCTGCACCCTGATTGATCTAGGTAGTATCCCATTTGAGGCTCCCCTATTCCCTGTTGGGATAGCTGTTGGAAGATGCATGTATCCCATGGCAGCCTACTGTGCGCTAGGCACCCTTGGGAGCCAGATAGAGAGGCAGGGCTGTCTCCTTTCTCATCTGGTGGGGTTTGCTCTGCAATGAACATTGCAGCACCCCTGGAGCGGGGAGGAGAGGAGCATGCCAAGGGGCTGCTCCTCCCTGGGGTATGATGGATCATGAGCTCATACTGCCCTCTGCTGGGTACAGCTGGGAAGGCCTGTCCCCAGGCCTAGGGTTGCATGAATCAGCCTGAGTTGCAGGCTCCTGAAAATCCCCACCCATACAGCACTCATCCCCAAACCACTCTGACACACCCTGGCTTGGACTAAAAATGCCCCACTGCTCTAAAGAGTCTTCCTCCCCTTCTCACCCTTTCCCAAACCCATCCCCTGCTCCATCACTTCACCCTGCAGCCAAGCAGCCCTATTCCCCACCATTCACCTGGGGCGGGGGCAGACTTTGGACTAGGACCCACATCTGAAGCCATCCATCAGGTTACAATGATTTTGACCCAAGCTTCCCTCCCCCAGCTTCAGGGGTAGATGGGTGTGAGGATAGGGTAGGCAGTCTGAGCCAAAAATCCCAGACAGGCACATCTCTGGGGGTGGGGGACAGGGGACCCCAAAGAGGAGGAGGGTGGATGGGCCTTTGGCAGCTGATGAATTAACTCTGGCCAAGGAGCAAAGTCCATGAGGCCTGGGTGTGTGTCCATCAGTCCAGTCCATTCTGCACTGAGGAAGCTGCAGGCATCAGACAGGCCCAGCACCTACCTTAAGGCACCTTTGCAGCTTTTCCTACCCCCAGCACACACACCCACACCAACTAGCTCCCCTGGGATGGGCACTGGAGTCAAAAAGTCCTTGGTTGTGTGTGGCACTAATGCAAGACAAACTGGCCCTTTAAATCCCCACTGCACGGGGCACTCTTTGCAGGAATCCTCACCATCGTAAGTGCCCCCCCCAGCATCTTCCCCTGTCATTGTCATGACAACCACTTGCCATCCTTCCCTTCATCTGCTGGAAGGGAGGTGAAGTGGGGATCAGATCACAGGACCCCTCCCTCTAGCTGGGATTTAGGGACATCAGCAAGGAGGGCTCCATGCCCCCTAGTCTTCAACCTGTGTACAGAAACGGGGGCGACTAGGCCATCCCCCCTGGAGAAAGGTAGGACAGGACTGCTGCTCCCCTAGAGGACTTAGAGCAAAAGGAGACCCATCATCCCTGATGCTGGGACCCCGCACCAGCCTCAAATGACTGCTCAGGCAGCTCGGCTCCTGCTGTGCCTCAAGGTCACCCCACCAGCCAGCACGGGTGAGACCAGAGGGCTGTTTGCATCCTATCGCCCTGCCCTGTGTGATCCTGTCTCCCCTTGGTGGAAGGTGGAGGGGTCGACACTCCCCTGCAGCCTAGGGAGCCCATCCCCATTGACTTGGGG
>NW_005842040.1:2340950-2344458 GCF_000455745.1 Alligator sinensis | reverse complement strand
GTCGCGGGGCCGCCCCCCCTTGGTGCGGGGGGGGGGGGGGGGAGGTTGGAAGCCAGAGCAGGGTCCTCAGGGGCTCCCCCGGTGCACGAGACACAGGCGTTCAGTTCTAAATAGACAGGGGCGAGCCATGCCCCTCATTCTGTCCCTGCCCCCCCAGTGTGGCCCCCCAACCCAACGCAGGCCAGGACTCAGCTGTTTCATCATTTGACATGCTATTCCAGGCTGGCCAGCTCCATGGAAGGGAGGAAGGGAGGGTTGCTATGGTGATTATGACTGCTGCACTCCCCACTCCCGGGAAGGATGAGGAGATATTTTTTAGGCCGCTTCGTCTTGGGGACTTGTAGCTGAGGTGGCTAAAATGGGGTAGGCGAGAGGGGCCGCTGCCATGACACTGGCCCCGAGCACATGCATGTGCCTGCAGAGGGAAGAGGCGAGGCAGGCTGGGTAGCAGTGGTGGTGGGTGGGAGGGGGGTGCCGCTGCAGGCTCTACCCAGCTGTCAGCTCCAGCCCTGCTGAGTCAAGCCGCTACATTGCTGGATTAATAATTGGCTCCCTCCTTCCCTCAGCAAGACCCCGCAGAGGGGAGGAGCAACAGCTCTGAAGAAGTTGGGCGGGGGGGAGCAGAAAGACCAGTGCTGCTCCACTCTGGCCTCTCCCAGCAAGGGGCACTGGCTGGGCAAGGAGACCTCAGCTTTTGGGGATCGGGCAGGATTGCTGGCAGAGCTGAAACAACCCAACAGGAAAAGTAGCCCCAAAAAGCCATGGCAGAGCTGTGCTGGGCTGCTGAGTGGGACTCCAGCAATGCCCCTGCCCCTTATGCCCTGCCAGCACCACCAACCCCAGCACCCCCCCAAGTCCAACTCGCCCTACCACCATGCACCACTGCACAGAGCAACCTACATTCAGGGCAGTGAAGTGGTTACAACTAAGCAGTGTTGCCATGGGCAACAACAAAGCTCAGAGTGGATCCAGAATAAAAAGAGGCCTTCAAGCTTTGATCCCTGCCCTCCTGAACCTCTTGCAACCTTTCCCTGGTCCCAGATGCAGGCTGCAAGGAGTTGGCTTGAGGCTTTCCCTGGGGCCACAGAACCAAAGCAGATGAGGTCTTGTCAGTGTTGTGCCCCAAGTGATGGCCAGGGAACGACATCTCCGCCCAGCTATACTGATTCCCACAAGACAGGGCTCACAGGACTCCAGTCCTGTGCTCACACCACTGGCACACAAAGGAGACTATATATGGACTGGTTGCTAAGAAGTCATTTTTGCCCTTGAAGTACCCCAATCATTTAAACCCAAACTGCAGAGTCTCAGAAGGGACATTTTGAATTCAGTGTCCTGCAGCTTTAAAATTAGTAACAGTACTGCACAGGCAGAAATGGGCACTGGGTTTGGTCTCAGGGTTGCAAAGGGTGTCACGCACCCCACACCCTCTCCCATGGACACTTCACTTTGGTCTTTTCTTGTTACTTTAACACAAAGGGGCCCAGGCTCTGCTCTTTGCAAAACATGAGAGTTGGAGACACAATGGGATGGGGCTGAGCAGGAACCAAAGCCCTGCTAAGCAGTAACTCCTTGAACAGAGACTAGATAGAAGGTTATTATAGTCATTGGGGATGGACAGCCGGGGGTGAGCTGACCCCCTTGCCTGCTGCTGCTGTATTCCAGCAACCTGCCATCACCACCTGCTGCCAGATCAAGGATAAAAAACATGTCAAGTCCCCTGGAGAGAACCTTTCACACAAGTACCCCTGGGGCTCCATGCCACTGCTGCTCAGAAAAGGCACACCAAAGCTAGTCAAACCCCTGCCCACCGCTTGTACCTGTCTCACGAAGCTGTTGGAAGTTGTGTCCGAGGAGGTGCTGCCATCCGAGCGTTTGAAACGACTCTTCCGCTTGCCGTATTTCCCCTGGGGGAGAGAAGGGGGCCTGGTTAGTGAGTGCACGGGGCCCCACAGGCAGAGGGGAGCAGGCACTGGCTGCAGAGGATAAATAACTCAGGGAACTCCTCGAGGAAGGATGCTGAAGACTCTTGAAGTGCTTTGATAAGCATGACCGAATCTTCAAGCCCAAGGTCAGACCCATCACCCCATTATGGGCTGGGAAGGAATTTTTCTCTTAGGTCAGCTCAGCACAGACTGAGGTATTTTGCCTTCCTCTGTAGCATGGGACATGGTCCTTTTCCTAGGAGCTCCTGAGCATACATTATCCAACTACTTGCAGTGGCAAGGCATTGGCAGTGCCCCTGTCTCTGTGCTATCTATTTTCTGTGGCACGTTATAGGATGCTGGCAGCGTTTCGGGTATTGTGTCTTGTAGTTGTGGGTGAGGGTTTGAAGTGGTGATCCTGGAGATTCCTTGAATAAGTGGAAAGACACTAGATTCTAGAGCCCAAGAGGCCTCTTTTAGTCTGTTGGTCCTCACACCACCACCTAGGAGGCAACTCAGTGTCCTAAATCCCATTGTACAGATGAGGCAAACTGGGGCATAGCAGCATGGTTTACTCAAAGCCACCCAAGCAGGAGATCTGGAAACAAAACCCAGGAGTCCTGCTCCAATTGACAGACCATAAGCTGTTTCTGTGACCACACTGGAGGCATATATGGGAAAGGGCAGCTTGCTAAAGGAGGCAAACAAGAGTCAGCCATACTCGCAGTTCAGAGCATCCTTTGAGCAAGGTCAGGCAGGAACCCCTCCTCTTATGGTTGAATATCACAAAACAAAGGACAGGAAGATGTCTTTCCAGTATTGTCTGCCAGTCTCCACTGGGAACAGAGCAGGAGGCCAGAAAAGCCTGCTGGTCTGAGAGCATCTATTATGCTAGGAAAATCTCTATAGCAGACCTGAAGCATGGTCCCCAGAGGATCTCTCTCTCTCTTAAGGCCTGCCTGTTGGATGCTTTCCCCTCTGAGGCCATCCTCATGACTGAGCAAGCAATGCCAGTAGCTCCTGCAAACTCGTTCAGAGTGTGGGGGGAAGAGAGACAGGGCTAAAAGCAGGCAGAGATCGCTCTGTAAAACTCAGCCAAAGATGCCATCCAGGCCTCTGGCAGCAAACAGCGCTGCCAGGTCACCTGATACAAGCACCAATCAATAGGCTGCTCCAGGGCTTTAATATCCTTGCCAGGTTCACAACCAATCTGGCTCCATGCAGTGCCACAGCCAGCCTCTAATTACTGGGAGAGCTAATTACAATGCCAGGCATGTCAGCTCACCCCGATGGAAACAGGGAGGGGTGCAGCAGGCAAGGCAGGATGACACCAGATCTAAGGGGCTTGATTGCAGCGGCTGCTGGAGAATCCACATTGCCCTGGCCCTGGGAAGGGACTGGGAGAGGGAGGCACCCCCAGATAACAGCCTGCTTATTGCTGGCACCCCCCACGGATCAGCACAGAGGAGTCAGTAGCTTAATCAAGGCAGAGAGGAGGGAAGCAGGTGGAGGCCCCCCTGGGAGGGAAGGTGCATGTATAGGGTGACCCCCTGAGCTGATCGTCAGTGCCCTGTACTGAGGGA
>NW_005842040.1:2334410-2340829 GCF_000455745.1 Alligator sinensis | reverse complement strand
GAAAGAGTGAGGCGTGTGCAGTCATGCTTGCTGCAAGACTCACTATAAGGAAGATGGAGACAGATGCTTATTTAGAGCTGGCAGCCAGGCTGGGGTGCTGAGCTCTAGCAGGATGTGACAGATATGGAGGTAGTGGAATGATCTGGGGCTGAACTGCTTCTCCAGTAAGACCAGGAGATCTGCTCCTCATCTATGCCCCGCAATCTTACGTGCTTAAGTGTCTGTCCCAAGAAGGTTGGGGATGGGGTAGGCTCTGCCTCTGCATCAGTATATTTGGGAGGGCTGCTAGACCTGGGCATCTAACTCTTTCAGGGGACACACTCCTGGGCTCCACTGCTCCCAACCAGGCTAAGCAAGGCAACTAAATCAGCACAGAGTGGCTCCCTGCTCTATCCCCAGCCAACATCATCCCTAGGGGCATGGGACTGAAATAGAGGCACGAACATGGGGACTGGTCACCATGGAGAGAGTGAGGATGTGGGGCTGACTGGATATTTTAGCCAGTCCCTGCTGACTGGGGTGCTGGGCTCCCTCCCCTCCTTATAACTGCCAGAGAGCACAGTGATCATCCACTGCTGAGGTAGGATCCAGAGCCCAGAGAAGGGATCCCAGTATAGGCCCTCACCACCCTTTGGCCTACACTTCAAGGGGTGCTGTCATTCTGGTCTGATTGAATACTGGAGTGAGAGATTGCCCCCCTCCTCCCCATATTGGGCACGCACAGCAGCTTCCTCTTGTGAGGAAGTCAGCCTGTCCCCATCTCCAGAGACCCTGGGACAGCACAGACAGCTCCAGCCCTTGTGGGGAGGGAGTGAGGGGAGCACAGAGGTCTGTATCTGGTAAGGGAAGGACCTGAACCAGTCACAACCCCAATGCCATGCACACAGTGAAGGGTACATTTCAACTCTGAGTGTGCACACATGCAGGCTCCTACCCCCTGGCTCTGAGTGCATGTCACACCCTGTAGTTGTGTAGTTACACCCACGTACTCACAGAGCTGTACCCACACCTACCCCCTTGCAAACAGAGCTGCACACACAATTTCCTATGCTCACACATTATAGAAGCCATCCCTGTCAACACCCTCCACGCACACTTCCCCCTTCACCTTCGACACACACACCAGTCCTCTCCCTCCACACACCCACACAGGCCCCTGCAGCCAGGCAAGTGTGTGTATGCATACACATACACATGCATGCGAGCATGCACGCAGCAGGCCAACACACCGGCTCCCACTGAGTCAGCCCATAACCTAGTGGCTCCTCTTCAAATAGAAACATTTATCAGGCTCTTTCTCTCTCCAAACACTCCTCTGTGGGTTTAGACAGAAGGAGCCCCCTGGGCTTAGTAACTAGTTTGACACCAGTTCCTACGCTGCCTCCTATTGGAGGATACTGGGACTGGATGAACCAGGAGGTTGGTGGTTGAACCATTCTGCTGCTAACCCTCCTTGCCAGGGAGACTGAGGGTCATCACAGTGCCCAAGACATCCCTCAGCTCTGGGCTGGGCTCCCCGGGAAGCTGCTGACAAGGTCAGGACCTTCCATGCATAGAGAACGGTTAAGACGTGTCAGGGCAGAGCTGGTCTCGGAATGAGGCAGCGCCTCCCAGGCACGCCTCGAGGGACAGCTGGGCCCAGTTGCTGTCCAGCCCGGAGATGCATGGTCCCTGAACAGGGCAGGAGTCGATATTTTTAGGAACTTCCTCCTCCCTCCCCCTCTCCGGTCTTTCTAATCAGGGAACATCCAGGGCTCACATTTGCTGTGGCCGCAGTTAGTGGCTAGGCTCCACCATCCAGGAGGAAGGAGGAGGGAGGGGGAAGCTCTGAGGGTTGCAAGGGGTTAATCACGGCCATTTAAAGAGCCACCCATTGAACTAGTAGAGGCTTGTCCTGGGTCTCTTTCCCCATTTAGGACTGGTACTATCAAGGTACATCCCTGCTCCGCACCCACAACCCCAAGTCTCTCCGTGTCAGTCCCTCTGTGTTTAAAGCAAAGTTGGAATTGTCTCCATGGAAAGGCTCAGAGCTGGGTGTGGGCATCATTCAGCAAAGCCAATGGGGAGGATGTACTGAGTTTCATCGTATCAATGAGGTCGTCTTGGCCCATTCACTAACCCAACCAACCCCCCACCATGCTGCCAGTAAACAAGGCATGATGGGGACATGGTGACTTCTGGGACAGTTTACTAAACGCCAGTCTCCTGGTGAAGAAGCTGCCTTGCCCACAACCCCAACTGGCCCCACAGCCTCCCTCAGCAAGTTAGCCCCATTTTCCAGATGGGGAAACTGAGGCATGGAGCAGTGACACAGCAAGCTGGAAGCCAAGCAGGGATTAGAACCCAGGTGTCCTGACTCCCCACAACCTGCTCTGACCGCCAGGCCTCACTCCTGGGCTCTGCACCCATTCCCCCATGTCCACTCCCCCTCCTGCGTGTGGCACAAACCCGTGCGCCGCTGCCACCTGCCTCCTCTTGCAAAGGGGGGGTGAGGTGGGCACCACGTCTCCCAGGGTGCCTTGAGACTCCTCCTTCCACCCACATCTGCACCCTTGGGGGCACCCCAATTCGGCCTGGCAGAGGAGGGGCGAATCCAGTGGCTTCTTTATCAAGGTGGAGCCCAGGGGGTGCTAGTCCCCAGACACCCCCAGTGGGTCAAATCCTCCCGTCTCCAACCCCAGCCCCGCTGTACTAGGGGGCTCTGGACACACACACTTTACACACACACTGCTCCCCTTTACACACACCCCCTTTACACGCGTGCACACTACTCCCTTTTACGCGCGCACTGCTCCCCTTGACACACCTCACCCGCCTTTACCCCCGCAGCCGCCTGAGGAAAGAGGCCGGCAGCAGTGCCGGGGGGCCGCGCCCGGCTCGGGTGGGATCCCCCCGCCTCGCCCCGCGGTCACCTGCAGGCCCGGGTGGTCGAACACGTCCATCTGGATGTCCTGGCTGGAGCTGCACGGCGTCCTGGACATGCTGCCGTCCTGCACCATTGATCCCCGGGGCCGGGATCCCGCTCACGCCGGCCTCATGCTCCCGATGCTGCTGCCGCCGCTGCGCCCTCTCCCTGCAGCCCGAGCCGGAGCATCGCCCTCCCCTTCCCCCGGCAGACACAATGAGCCACACCCCCGGCCGGGCGGCCCGAGCAGGCGCCGCGGGGCTGGGGGCGCTGGCTTCGTCCCCTCAGGGGCCAGGGTGGGCAGAGCCCCCCCCAGCCTGCGCGGTGCCGCGCCCGCCCTCACCCCCTGGCTGTGGGGGCAATGTCCCGGCTGGCAAGTGGATCGCACGGGCCCCAGGGGCTACCCTGCTTCGGCTAAGGGGTGGTGGCATTAGTGGGGCCCTTCTCACACAGGGCCCTCAGCACTGGCCAGGCCAAGCCTCCAGCTGGGGTTATCTTGGAGGAGGGGGGAGTATGCCCACACCCACCTCCCTGCAACAGGGGCCCCATCCCTCCTCCCTGTCCAGCTTCGCTCTGGGAAGATCCCTGGCACCAGGGCTCCTCCAATCCCCGTCTCTTCTCCCCTCTGGGCAGAAGTTCTGGGCTTGCCAATGGCTGGGGTGCCTCTTTCCTTCTGCCCTGGGGGATGGGAGGGTCTGTGGGGGTGTAATAGATCAGCACACCCTGTTGGTACAGTTGGCAAAGTGGCTCTGGATCCACTTGGGTGTGCCAGGCTGGGCTTCCCCCCCAGGGCTAAGGGTTTGGGACAGGTGGGGTGCTCACCGGTACCCTGTGGTCCCAAGCATCCTGGTTACCATGGGTTCCACACCTGGGGATGCCTCCTTGTGTTGTTCAAGGAATGCTTCTGAGGGCACAGAAAGGGGTTCCCAGCTGGACTGGGTCGCCTTGCCACCCAACAGAGCCAGCGTGGGCATCCATACTCTACTGCCCAGGATGTATGCACAGCCAGGGAGGCATGGCTGGGAATGGTACTGGCCCCCAAGGCAGCTCTCCGTAATGGAGACAGCTTCACCTCCCTGCTTGACTGCGTGTAGTGTGGCATGGCTACATGTAGCTCCAGCTAGCTCAAGTCTCCATTCCTTGAAGCACAAGACCGCCAGCCTTTCTACCACCTCTTCTCAACCTGTCTCTTCTGTCTGAACCTTCTTGAGAGCACCCTACCTCCTCTAGGGATCTCTGGGGGCTCAATGTTCTTCTAAACAAACCATGTCTCACCATGGTTCGCTCCTGCTCCCTCTGGGCCTCTGTTTCCCAGCACAGACTGGGGAAAAGGAAGGTGAACAATGGTGGGTGCAAAGCGTCATGGGAAAAGACACCAAATGAGCCTGCATTCACGCCTTGAAATAGCTGAGGAGGAAAACTCACATGGCTGGTGGGATCCATGGTTCATTTGAAATGAGACTCATCTGCCCTTCCTCAGCCCCCCTCTCCAAACTGGCCTGCCACTTTGCTCTGTTGTCTCCGCCCCAAGGGCTAAGCATCAAGAAGTGCCAACACCAGACTAGTGAATGGTAGCACCAAGAGATACACACTTGCATTGGCTACCAAGATAATAGTCCCTCTGGCCATGGTCTGGGGAAACCCAATGAGTGTACCAAATGAGTCTTCAAGTGCTTGGTTTGACTTGAGGAATGGTGTTAGGTGGGCATCCCTGGAGCCTGAAGCCTTTGGATGAATAGATCAGTGACAGGTTCTCCCCACTACTCCCTCTCAATCAATGGCTCATAGCTCTCTCCAGGATGACCCAACTTTGTGTGTGGTCTCCTGGCTGAGTCTACTGGCAACTGATCCAGTTTGTCACCACAATTATCTTCACCAATCCAATCAGAACTGAGTTGAGACACCCACCCTGGCCCATGCTTGTCTCACAGTTCCCAGCACAGCCCTAGACAGCAATACCCTTTAGTTGCAACTACCCAGCTGGACCCAGCTGTCAAAAGCCCCCATGTCTCATCACCCCTGTTAGTTCACTATCCAGGGGAAGTGGCTGTGGTGTGTTAGCTCATGACTGCAGGGCAAGGAGACTGAGGTGAAGAGACAGCTCTTAATCCCAGTTCAAAAGAGGAGGGAGGACCCCACTCTCCAGCCCAGATAGGGGGCTCAAAACTGATCCCTCTGTTGCTGTGGAGAGTGGTGGACTCCTCCTAAGAACTGTCTCTTTCCTGGCCCTATTCCCCAGATTGTGCTGCCTGAAGACAATCTATCTGGGAGTTCAGGACATCCAACGCAAGAGAGGTTTTTCCATTATTAGAACCCATCTATCATTGACAGTCAGAGGTGCCTATGTCTGCAGCACTGACATTCCAAATCATACTTCATCTCTGCCATACAGGCTGGGGAAATGAGGCAGGGAGAGAAGTGTCTTGGCCAAGGTCAAGCAGCTGATCAGTGGCAGGGCCAAGAATACAGCCTTGAAGTCCTGACAGGCTTTCACTGCTAGATCCCACAGTGTAGGAGGGTAAGGATCCAGTTTGCAGGACATCAGAACCACCCTTGATCCTTTGTTTCAAACCCTAGATCAATCAAGGTTCATTTATTTTCTTCTCACCCTTTGTGCATTGCATTCTTGCTCCCAGATGAGGGGGACAGAGCTGGAGCAGCTGTGGGGAGGAAGCTCTCATGCAGTTTCTGCCCCAGCAGGAAGCACAAGGTGCCTGATCTCGTCTCCTGTCTTGTCTCTTTGCAAGATCCCCCATGTACAGAAGGATCATGACCCTACAACATTCCTTTGATCCCTTTGAGCACCAGTGCCACTGGAAGCAGGCACCTAAGGAGAGAAAAAATACTGGAGAACATGGTGATCTGGACACAGCCCCACCAGTTTGGTGACTTCACTTGGATGTGACCCTCTCATTGCATGAAGAAGTTTGCTTTCCCTGCCCTCCCTGCTAGACTGGACACTATAAATGGGTTCAAGCCGAAGACCCAGATCTAAGCAGCCCCAAGCTCTTGGAGATGACCCCCCCTCATCCTCTTCTTCTGACATGGGGGCTGGAGTGAAGTGATCTCTCCAGACCAACTGCAGCTGGGACCTTGGGAGATGGCAGCCCTTTAGGGAAACACTTTGTAGATCCTGCTAGGGGAAGGGAGATGGTTGTCACTGAGGCTTCTCTCCTTCCCCAGAGAGTTCACCAGACCTCAGTCTGGCTCCCCTCTCCAGCATGGGTCTGTTTGTGCAGAGCTGATCCAGTAATGTCCTGAGAGGAGCAATGTGCTCAGTGTCTTGGGAGGCTGTGGCTGTTTACTAGATATTATTCCACTGGTTTAAATCACCCCCTCCCACCCCAGTCCACATCAGCAGCTGGTCTTCCCCAAGGGATCCTGGCAGTGAAAAGAAGCCAACTTGGAAGAGTTGGAATTGTGGGGAGCCACAAGCAAGGGACTGGCATGGTGGGAGAGAGATGGCAGGGATAAATAGTGAGCACTATGGATCAGGAGGTAGAGAGGCATGGAA
>NW_005842040.1:2302370-2334339 GCF_000455745.1 Alligator sinensis | reverse complement strand
GGAAAGAGACAGAGCAGCAGCAAACTGGAGGAAGGGAAATGAATGCACAAACCACAGGCAGCTGCGTGGGAGTGTAATGCAATTACAATCCCTCTTCCTTTATGCTGCCAGAGCATCTCTCCTCACAAGGCAGGCTCCCCACCCCTGTATCCAAGTAGTAAACACTGCAACGCTGTGTGTGTGGTACAACAGTAGTGCCCCTGATGGACTGCTGACATGGGGCAGCTCAGGTTTGGCTCAAGCCTAGCCCAGATGCTAACAATATTACTAGATGCCACAACCTTTATCCCTGAAACAATACAAGATCAAATATTGAGTCAACATCTTTTGAACCCAAGCTCTTGCAAATAAATGCAGCCACTTCTGCATGGTGCATGGAACCTTCTGCTACCAAAAATCCATTGGATCAATAAAACCTGGTGCAAGGGGCTAATGGAGACATTGAAAAGCACGGAGTTCAGAGAGTCCATTTTATTTTCTTATGGAGTCAAGGCAAAGAGAATGTGACTGCCCTCTCCAGTGTGTGTAAATGCTGCCATGCCAAATCTGAGCTGCATTCCAGCCCTTTATTTCATGGGGGAAATAAGGCAGAAGGCAGGTAGATTTGCACCTTACAGACTAACTCAGAGTTGCATAAGTTTCTGTAAGCGCAGCAGCTCACTTCATCGGGTGCTACAAAGGGAAAATAATAAAACAGACAGACCTCCCCATGAGGGAGGGTGCACAGGGTGCAGCAGGGCTCTCCTACAGTAGAGCTGTCCAGGTTCTGGATGGTGGCGGTTCTGCATGCCACATGGGCCACAGACCCCCAGCATTCCTGTAGCTGTGTGCACAACCTGGTCCTCCCCCACCACATGCGCTGCCCAGGCAGCTTACTTTCTTCCCACTGCACGTGGAGCACGAGCAGTGCAGACTCATCTCTTGCAGCATGAGCAGCTCAGATTACCCCCTGCCGCGTGTGCGGCACCCTCCTGCCATCTGGCCCCATCCTCAGGAGCAAAGGCAAGAACCAGAAGCTGAAGGGAGGTGGGATGGGGAGCCATGGAAACAGTGGGGGCAAGAGCAGCTGTGTGGACTGCATATTAACCTCTCAGCTGCCTTAGGTGGCCCAGGGACCAACAGTTGGACAGCCCTATTCTACAGGGGTTATGAAAAAATATTTATCTTCCTCTGAACAAGCCCCATGTAACTAGCTCTGAGTGTCATGGATGTAAATTTCTATTTGTGTTTCTCTGTAGCATCAGTGGGACAGAGTCCTGGAAGGGCTGGGCCAAAGGTCCCAACCAAACACATTCTCCTGTCTAAGGATACTCCAGATTTTGGTGTTTGTTTTATCAGAATGAGGAGTTGGTTTTTAAACAGAAAAAATCTGTGTTTATCCGTGTTCTTCTCTCAGAATGGACCAAAAATCTGTTCCTTTCAGGTCTCCTTCTCATACCATATGTTGATCATTTTACATCAGCCAGAAACAAAATGAACTGTTAGAAACTTGTCTGAATATTTAACAAGCAGCCACAGATCATTTTTTTTTCCCCTGGCAATTTCTTCCAAACTTCAGTCCTTTAAGGGATGGGAAAAATACAAAACACAAACCATTGCAAAAATGTCAGACTTTGGTGCTTTATAACATCTAGTTTAGTAAACAAACCACAGCAACACAATGAAGTTTGTATCCAAGGGGAAGCTCTATTATATCGCTTGTTGCAAATGCCACAACTGGAGAATCCCTTTTAATTGTTAGCATGATTCCTACCTGTGCATTTTATTTGTACAAGTTTCTCCCTTTTTTCCCCTCAGGAATTCTTCACTTTCTGATCCTGGAGGGGTATCTCAAATTCTTACCTTTCTGCATTATATCTTTCTTAATACAGGAAAGACAGTTATCATCTCTGGGCCTGAATCTGACCTCCCTGATTCTACTCTTCCATTATGACTTTCTTTGTGGAGACCCTCTAGGTTGACAGTTATAAGGAGGGATGGGGCATGCACAATTTCACTCTTAGTTTCTCCCATGGTAAAATGGTTGCATTGGTACTGATCAATCTTACAAAGGACTTGTGAATATTAAGTAAGGCTGTGACAGTGCTGTGAAGATGCAAAGCTCTTCACAGATGCCAATCCTTATTGAGAAGCAAGGATTTCTTGGGGTGATATCTTTTATTGGACCAACTGCATAGTTGGGATACAGCTAGACAAGTTTTCAAGTGAAAAACATTCTTCATCCTACAGTTCCTGGCTCAGCATCCTGTGTTTGTGTCATCATACCTGATCCTTCACGCAACTGCTGCTAGAAATGCTACTTTGGACAAACTGCTCAGTGCTGTTTAATAGTTCCTTACTGGGTGTGGGTCATTGGACACAAAGCGAGCAGAAGGTCTCACAATCCCTGAACAATCACCCTGCCCTGATGTCAGGCCCTGCACAACCTTAGTACCCACAGCCACACGTGGCCCTAAACCTAACACCTGAAGAAGAATATCTGGCATTCAAAAGCTGGTCTAACTTTATCCCAACTACGTAGTTGGTTCCAGAAAAGATACCGCAGAAAGAAATCTTTGCCTCACATAATTCCTGGACCATCATGGCTACAACATCACTCTAACACTACCAGTCCTTATTAAAGCACTGTTACCATCAGCAGGATTGACATGAAATATAGGATCCCCATTTTTTCATCATCATCACTGTATAGACCACAAGCAAAAAGATGGGACTAGCTCAAAACACAGAGATGGAAGCAACACCCTAGAGTCCTGTATTCCAGTCCCCTGCTCTAATCATTAGACTGCACCATACCCTTTTACGGTGACATCAGACTCTGAGAGCCCCGGTGAGTAATGAGCTATAGTGGATGGATGTTGGAGAAACAAAGATCCTATTTTCAAGTAACAACATGGAAAACTGGAGTTAAACGTCAGGGGAAAAAAATCTTTCCTACAGTATGTAAGAGGCAAGGATGTTTGTGGGTGGTATCTTTTATTGGACCAACTGCATGGTTGGGATAGACTTAGACAAGGTTTTGAATGCAATGCATTCTTCTCAGATTTCTACAGTAGCTGTTTCTGAAAGGCTGTGAGTAGTTTAGATCAGGGGTTTTCAACCTTTTTTAATAAGTGTACCCCCAGCAGCACGACACAGAGTGGTGGTGGTGGTGGGGTGTTGGCACGTGGCTGGATGCAGGGGGGGCAAGGGTGGCACATGGCCAGATGTGGAGGTTGGGGGTGGCACATGGCCAGATGCAGAGCGACAGCAGCACGGGGTGGTGGGTGGCAGCTGCAGTGTGAGCTCCCCACCCCCGTTGGCACCTGTGCAGCCCACAGAGGGGTGCTGTTGCCCTTGCCCCCCTGGCCGTTCCTGGGAGTCAATGGCACGGGGTGGGGGGTGGCGGCTGTCTGTCCCCACCTGCCTGTCCACGCATACCCCCTAGGGACTTCCCAGGTACCCCCGGTTGACAACCCCTGGTTTAGATGTATGAAGGGTCTCAGAACTCTTATGTTCCATTCTTAGGTTTAACATTGTTTGTTTGGTTTCCAGGTGATCACCCATATCCAAGGAAATACAAGCTAAATGTATGCAGGATTAGGTTGATCTTTAATGGACAGTCCCACTTCTTTGCTCAGAGCCCTTTGCCTATGTCACTATACCTGATCCTTCACACAACTCCTGCTGGAAATGCCACTTTGGACAAGCTGCTCAGTGCTGTTTAGTGCTTCCTTATTGTGTGAGGGTCACAGGACACAAAGCAGTAAGGACAGGGCCTCACTTAAAGCCCTGAATAATCATTCTACCCTGGCATCACACGGCCCTGAACAACTTTAGTGCCCATAGTTCCACTTTGTCCCTAAACCTCAATACCCACTGCCTTATCATTCTGGCACTCTGTCCCTATCCAGGCCTATGAATCTGACCCTCTAATAACTCTCCTCAATCTGCCCCTCTGAGCCTGCCATGCCTTGTGCCTAGTAGTGTAATGAAGGCTGGGTGAACTGGGCAAGAACCCCAGGAGTGAACGGAGCTGGGGTTGGGGTTTCACCCTCTGGTCTCCCTTGCAGTCTGCACCTTTCCTGCATCAACTCTGGCTCTAGCAGCAAGAAAGGCAGAGAAGCAGAGGCTGGAGGTTGGCTGCTGCTAAGGGCACTTCCTTTTTGCCACTGAAAATCAGTGGGTTTTTGGCTACTTGACATGCATGTTGGCAGCCAAAAAAGGTGGTGACATCTCTCCCAGCAGCAACAAACCTCCAGCCACTTCTGTGCTGAGACCACTTTTCTGCCTCTGCTACAGGCAGAACCAGGAAGGTGCATGGTGCAATACTTCCCAGAGCACAGCACAGCACTGATCAGCTACAACTCTGCTTGTACCCACTCTTGGCTGGGACTATCTTGCAGCCTGCTTCCTGACTGCCCTCAAATCTGACCCCAGTGATTCTCAACTGGGTGCCGCATCACCCCGGGGTGCCCTGAGATCCCTTCAAGGGTGCCCTGGAGTGCCACATCGCGGTACCGCTGTGAGGTGCGCACACGTGAGTCACAAGATTAAACTGCTCCAATAAGGATCTTCAGGGTTAAGATCCCCTCCACTCTGCTGCGGGCTTTGAGCTCCTTGCAACAGGAGACCTGCTCTAGAATTTTTCTATAGCCAAATCAAAAAAAGGAATGAAAGCAAAGAGCTTCAGGGATATAGGTTGTAGCCATATTGGTCTAAGGTCATAGGCAAACAAGGTTCTTTGGGTAAATCAGATATCTTTTATTAGACCAACTAAAATAGCTGGAAAATATCTTCTTTGCTTTCAGGTATAAACACCCTTCATCAGGCTGAGGAAGCATCTGCAATTGGCCTGTGCTCTTCCTGGATGGAATGGAAAAGAAGCCAGAGGAGAATATGCATGTGAGAAAGTCAGTGAAAATGCAAACTGGGGCAGTCAATGGGCAAGATAGGTATTGTGGGTGGAGTGGGGTAAGAGGAATGTAGACCTGGTGATAAGAACATAGCTGGTAAATAGTAGAGAGGTTACCTGGGCTGTCAGATGTTAGGCAGGTTATGATGTGTCATAAATCCAATGTCTGTGTTTAGTCCATGATTTTTTGTATACAGTAGGTTGATAAAGTTTGCAGGCTCATCTGTGAAAGGTGTTTTGTAAATTCCCTTTGAGGATTAGAATTGAGAGACTGGAAAGAGAGGCTTCTGAAAAATGTGCCCCCACCAGTAATTAGTGTGCAACAACTGCACACCAGAATGAACACACATTGAAAACCGACCAAAGACAAGAAGACCCAATTACTGGTGGGGGCACATTTTTCAGAAGCAAACCACTCTCCAATCTCAGTTCTAATCCTCAAAGGGAATTTACAAAACCCCTTTCACAGAGGAGCCTGTGAACTTCACTTCTTCAAGCTACCAGATACAAAAAATCATGGACTAAGTATAGACATTGGATTGATGACACACTATAACCTGCCTGACATCTGACACCTCAGGTAACCTCTCTACTATTTGCCAGCTATATTCTTACCACCAGGTCTACATTCCCCTCTCCTGTCTCTCACCCATTCCCTGCCTCAATTTACAGTCTCTGTGACTGGCTTTCCCACATGCATACTGGCCTCTGGCTTTTAGTCTCTTCTATCTAAGAAGGGCACAGACTAACTACAGGTGCTTCCTCAGCCTGACGAAGGGCATTTGTGCTGGAAAGCTTGCAAAGATGAATTTTTCCAACTATTTTAGTTAGTCTAATAAAAGATATTGCACTTACCCAAAACAAAGAGCAGGCATCTTCCAGGAATGTAAAAAGGCTGAGCCCCACTATCTTCCCCTCCACCTCCCGCCAGTCCCAGGGCTGGAGGTTGCTCCCCCAGCCCAGCCCAGCCCAGCCCGCCCCACCGCGCCCCCGCGTGGCCAGGAGGCTCCAACCCCCCGCAGCAAGCACTGCACAACACAGCACAACACCCACGTGACACGCTGATCTCACCACCGGGCTAGTCCGGACAAGACCCACCACGTGGTCATCGCGCATGCGCCGATCTTCCCCGGACCGTACCATGCCTTAACTCGTGGGGGGAGCTAGATTTGACCCTCCCGGTTCCGGCTGAACCCTTTAACTCAGAACTGGCTTTCGTCCTTTTTTGTTTTCAAAGACCCGGTTGCAGAGGGAGGCGGCCAACGCGGGCCCGAAGGGTAGGGAAAACTGGGGCACAATGGTACATCCCACGCTCCCCCCCCCTCCGTGCAGTGGGAGTGGGAGTGGCCGGAGCTGCAGTCTCTTCCTTTCCGCTTTGGGGCTGCCGCCGCCATGAGGTGAGGGTGTGCGCTCTGCCTGGGCCCGGCGCGAGAAACCACCCCCCCCACCCCCATCGGAGCGCGGGGTGGGCGAGCGGGGGGTGTGGAATGGAACGGGCGGGAGCGGCCCACTGGGATCGGGGCGCGGGGTGCTAGGATTCCCCCCATCGCGGGGGGGCCGTTGGTCTAGTCCTCTTACTCCCCCACTCCCGGTTGCGGCGCCACGTGGCCGCCCTGGGACCCCCCCGCGTGCGGGCTGGCCTCTAGCGTCCGGCGCTGAGGCAAGAAGAAGGTCTGGCTCGACCCCAACGAGACCAATGAGATCGCCAACGCCAACTCGCGTGAGTGCCTGGCCCTCCACCCTGCTCGTCCGCCCCACAGCTCTGGGGCCCGACATAGAGCTGCCCCCGGCAGGCTCAGTCCTCTCATCCACGCCACCAGGACCTGCTGGTCGACTGCCTCCTGGCCCTTGCCAAGCTGGAGACTTGTCTGGCCTGGAAGGCCTATTTGGTGTGCGGTACATGGTTGTGGGACTAGGCCCATCACAGGAACCGTAAGCCTCCCTGAATAAGGGATTCCTCTGGGGACACAGCAACTGAATACGTGGGACAGCAAAAACAGGGACAGGAGTGAGGTCGTAGGTTAATAACTAGGTCTTCAGCTGTGACCTGGAAGGAGGCTCTGGCCAGGAGGGCAGTGGAAATGGTTTGGGGGCTGTGGCACGTGACTGACAAGGAGAGGCTGAGGGAACTGGGCATATTGAGTCTAGAGAAGGGGAGACTGAGATGGGATTTAATAGCAGCCGTCAGCTGCCTGAAGGGGGGTTCGAAAGAGAAGCACTGTTCTCAGTGGTGGCAGGTGACAGAACAAGGGGCGGTGGTCTCAAGTTGCAGCAAGGGAAGTTGAGGTTGGATGCTAGGAGTGGAGTAAAGCACTGGAATAGGTTACCCAGAGGTTGTGGACTCTCCATCCTTGGAGGTTTTTAAGACCTGGGTAGACAAAGTCTTGGCTGGGATGATCCAGTTGGGGATGGTCCTGCTTGGAGCAGGGGGTTGGACCAGTTGACTCCCACCCTAACTTGTGATTCTCTGACCCCTGAGGATGATGGGACCATCTTTCTGTCTATTTATGTCTCTGGACAGAATTTTTGCAGGACAGTGTCTGCTAGCTCCTTGGACTCGTTTGAGGGCCAGTGCGGACCCTGGCTGGCGTGCTCTGTGCAGTGTCCCAGCTGAGTGTCCCCAGCTTGGTGCACTTGTTTTGAACCCATGACGCTCACTCCTGTCCCTATTTTGTCTTTTTTTTTTGTCCTAAGTGATCAGTAGTTTGCCCTTAGTGGCCCCCTTCGTCTGGCAGGGGAGCAGCTTATAGCGCTCCCTGGTGGGCTTTGGCCCACATTCTGGAGCAGCTCATTAAACAGGCTATGTCGCACGGTGGCAGAGAGGGGATGCTGAAAGAGAGAGTGAACAGGATATGACAAGGGCTTTTGTCTCCAGGGTTTAGTTTTTTAAGAGGTGGTTAAGTCCAGTTGCTCAATTTCTTCACAAGTTATTTTAGATTAGGCTTTATTGAAAGGCTTCTCTGACTCGGGGGGGGGGGGGGCGCGCCGCGGGCGGGGGGTGTGGGGGGAGCCTGTAGCAGTTGCCTTCCCATGTGAAGTGCAAATGGTAAAAAGCTAAATTTTTTGAGGTTCTTTTAAATTGTCAGTGAAGGCCTAGCTTTGCTCTCCCGAGACAGATGGCCAGCAGGGAGGCTGCTGACACTTGTTGATGAGCAGGAGATGCAGGGTTCATAGAATCATGGAGAGGCAGGGCTGGAAGGGAACTCCAGAGGTCATCTAGTCCAGCCCCCTGATATTGCAGGATCATCTCTATCCAAACCATCGTATCTGAACCATAATCTAAACTCTGCATAAGACTACTGTCAGCTCTGATGCAACACAGACCTCATACCCTAACCTGCCACAGGTAAATTAGGGGAACCAGGGCAGCCGATTCCTGCTTCTATGAAATGTTGTCGGTATATGTTCAAGATATTCTGGGTAGAGGCCCATGCTCCAAAACCAGAAATGCATGTGATGTAACAGTTAATTTAAAAACAGTAGGGAACAGCAGTACATCCTTGCTTAGAGCAAGCTCACTGCTCAATTGGCCTATCAGTTCCAGTAAGTAGAAGGAAGGCAGAAGATAAACATGTAGAACATCCTGTAAACGGTCACAATTTCATTGAAATCCACTTTGCTATATCTAGGAGACTGTTTCCTTTGGTGAACTGTGGGAGTGCCTGTATGTCCAGTTGAGGAAAGGGTTCTCTGTAAATAAGGTCAAAATCAGATTTGGAACAGGGGCTCAAGGAGAGAAACGCCCTTTGCTGCACTGAATTTAACCTAGATTACTTCAAATTATGGGCCAACCCCAGCTTTCAAGTTTGGATATGTGAAGTGTACCAAAATCCTGCAAACAGGAGGGCAGTAGGGAGGCAGCTTTTTAATTGGTCTGTATAGTCTGTTGGAAGGTTCTCTCCTTCCATTTGCTTGGACTTTAGCTGGGCAGATCCTTTAGAAAAGACCTTGATGTTGGATTCTCCCTTAACTTGTACTGTTTCCTATCAGTCTCCTTTCTTTTGAGGCTTTGAATGCAGATATTTTCTTTTATTTTTTTTCAGGTCAGCAGATCAGGAAACTGATCAAAGATGGTCTGATCATCCGCAAACCTGTAACTGTTCACTCACGTGCCAGATGCAGGAAGAATACCCTGGCCCGCCGAAAGGGCAGGCACATGGGCATTGGTAAGTACTGGCTTCCTTTTTTTCCCACCCAAAAAAGCAGGATGGAGAATTAAATGTCTAGCAGTCCTCTGAATTTCATATGGATGGGATTTACAGACAAACCTGTGTACTCAGGGCATGGGAGAAAAGGATCTTTTTAACAAAGCAGAGTCCTGAGGAAGCAGAGTTGTTAAGCACATTGGCAAGGACATTCAGTTGTACTTAACTGTGTTCTAGCTCTGTAGCATCTTTCTTTCCTGCCCCCAGGTAAGAGGAAGGGTACAGCCAATGCTCGTATGCCAGAGAAGGTGACCTGGATGAGGAGAATGAGAATTCTGAGGCGTCTGCTTCGTAGATACAGGGAATCCAAGAAGATCGATCGCCATATGTAAGCCTTAAAGCCTAGTGAACACAATTGCACTACCTTGTTAGTGTGCACACATGGGAGCCATAAATTCCCCCCCCCCGCATCTGCAGCCTTTATTGTGCAAAATTTTAGCATCAGTCTCATTTTACATGTGAACCCACAAATGCCAGAGAGCAAAGTTGAGAGAGATTAAATGGGTTCTTTAGGTAGAAGATGGCAAATACCTTTTTGTAGGTTAAAAAAGCTGGTAAACTGCAGAATGATCCTGGGTCTATTGATTCATGAGGCCCACCCTATTTGCTGTTGTTAGGAAAGGGGACCGTGTGAGAGGGTACCTTTTTATTTTCGTAATGAATCCATCTGTAGTGCAACACCTTTCAGCCTGTGGATACGAAGACAACTGAAGCCATCATGTCAGCTGCAAACAGACAAAGAATTGCAGCGTATCTTGAGTAATGCAGGCCATTGTGGAAACTCTGCAGTAGCTTGTATTTCTGTCTTATACCAGGTACTACCTGAGTGCAGCAGGCTTGCTCATACCTCCCCTGTCCTGTCCCCTGTAGGTATCACAGTTTGTACCTGAAGGTCAAGGGTAATGTGTTCAAGAACAAGCGGATCCTGATGGAGCACATCCACAAACTTAAGGCAGACAAGGCCCGCAAGAAGCTCCTGGCGTAAGTCCCCTCACTATTACTACATCTTGTGTGTAGGCTGAAGACATGTAGGGGGCTGTGATAGAGCTCAGTACCAGTTGTAGTAATTCCATTCTGTACTTGTGTTAAGATTGCAGCAGGCTGCAGTGGGAAAGAATCTGAATGAAAGTCTAGAGAGAGACCAGAGGCATGAAATTCATCAGTGTCTCTTCACTAGCAGAGCCGGGTCTAAACTAGAATAGTCATGCTGGTTATAGTGATGTCCAGTAGAAATGCAATTGCAGCTGCACAAGCATGGTTATAAATGTTAATGTGAATAGAAAGCAGCACAAGCTATCCTGGTAGCTTATGCCACTACATGCATTTATGACTGCATTCAAGTTAGGAAGTTTTCCCAATATAGCTGAACCAGCAAAACTTCCAAGTGTAGACCATTAAGACAAAGTGGACTTTTTATTTTTTTTTACCACTTGTGTAGTTTTGGTTTTTGTTATGGGTATTATAAAGTAGTCTGGGTTAAAGACATCAATAGTAGAACTAGATGACACTTTAAACAAGCTTTGCCCTTCATGGCTGTGTAATATAGTAGGTAATGTCTATTCTGCTATGGAAATTGCACATCCCCTGAAGAATTGTCCCAGGCCCTGGCTATCCAAAATTTCTAGCTTATCCTGTTTTTAGCTGCATATTGGATAAAATTCTCCCCTGGGAGAGAGGAATATTAATTCAGTTAAAGGATGACTAGGTTCCAGGTTCTGGAATAACTAATTTTTAGTCGTTGACCTGATAAGATTAACTAGAATATGCCCTTGTGAGTCTAGCCAAGTAAGGAATTTCAGGGAGTTGAGTAAAGAGCCAGCTGGCCTTTGTGCTGACCTCTGTATGCTGATGAAACTTAATCTTTTCCCTAGTGACCAGGCTGAAGCTCGTAGGTCCAAGACCAAGGAAGCCCGTAAGCGTCGTGAAGAACGTCTGCAAGCCAAGAAGGAAGAAATCATCAAGACCCTCTCCAAGGAGGAGGAAACAAAGAAGTAAACCTTGGCTGTTGTGTGTACATAGTGCTTTCCATCAAAGGTTATTCAATAAACCTTCCACATACAGTGTGTTTTGCTTGTATCTGATTTTTTTTTCCCTTTATTGGTTGACCTGAGTGGTGATTTAGAAGGGATGACATTTTTGTAGAAGTGACCTTTTCCAAAGTAAAAATGTCCTTCAGTGTAGATATTGTAGTGGAGGATACCTTTTTAGTAAGCATCCTCCCTCCGTGCTACTCCAATTTCTTCCTCTTACCTGATTGCTACTCTGCTTTCTGCTTCTTGCCCTATCTAGCCATCGCTGCCTATCCCCACCCCAATCTGCTGGGTGCCACACACAGGCCGCCCATGCCACATGTGGCACTTGAGCTGCAAGTTGGCCACCCCTGTTCTTTTACACAAGCTCTGGGGTCTAATGACTTGTGGCTTGCACTAAAACTGGGAGCAGCATACCTAACCGTGGCTTGCTTGCTGTAAATACAGAACATCTCTAACATCTAGGGGCAGGCAGTGAGAATCTCATTGGCTGGAGGAAGGCCCTGGAGCTTAGGACAGAGGTTTACAAAGGAGAAGTTCTTGCTGCTGACTTCCTGTGGCAAGACACCTATTGGCAACTGATCCCTCCATGGAGGTGTCTCATGTTGGCAGGGAAGTAGCTAGGGTCAGAAGAAGTTGGAGCCAAGGGCATGTCCACAAGTGAAGATTGATGTGAGATCTTGTGAAGAAAGATCCTCTTGGGGAAAATGGTGATGTGAAGTTTGTTGTGTTAGGGCAGCAGTTTTTTAGACTAGCTTGTCCTCTGGGTACTGGATACCTGTTCCATCAACCTAAACCTTTTACGCAGGACACTTAAGCAGATCTTTACATTGCTTTCTTTTTTTACAGTACATATAGAGTAGTAGATGGGAGTATGCTCCTGGCACGCTTGTGTCTGGGTGCATGTTTATGAACCTTTGCCTATGTTTCCAGCTGCATATTGGATAAAACCTTTCCAATTCAGTGTTCCCCTCCCCATCTTATGGTTGAGAATGTATCCATACGTGGTTAGATCTTCTATGGAGAAGCCCATCACACATGACAGCCTTTTCAGAGGTGCTTCAGCTTTTTCAGAGGTCAGAGACAACCTTTGTCCTTAACTGAGCCCTAGCAGACACTTAAGCATCAGAAGCTTGTTATATGCATAAATAGAGGACAACTGTCTGCAGTATAGTCAGTACAGCCCTGTTGACAACTCCTCTGTTGGTTTTAGAGATCTTGTCTACCATGGCTAGAATTTAAGGATCAAAGGGCAAGTGCAAAGGATGTTATCTGGGTTCTGTCTTGTTCATGAAAGCAAGCAGTGGACAGGATACAGTGATGAGTGGGGTTTAGTTTTGGCTAAATGGCTTTAAAATGCAGGAAGAGATTTTTAGCTGGGGCCTGAGCTCAGTCGCGTTCTGTAGTCAGACGGTGCTGCTTTTGAAGTCTCAGTTTTGTGTAACTTCACCCTGTAGTGTAGTGTAGTTTCACACCTATTGAGAGCAGTCAGTATTTTGCATTAATTAAAGGCATGTTTGCAGGGGAATGATAGTTTAGGCAGAAGATTGACTGTCCACTTTACTCATGGGATCCTGAGTACCATACAAGGCACCCTACCCTTTTACCCCAGTGCCCTCAGAGAATAGCAGGGACTATCTTCCAAGATGGAGGAGGGAATGTGGGATAAACATAAGTGCCATGTGAGAATTTGCCCATCATGGAATCATAGCTATCTATGTAGAGCAGAAGATGGTGGCCCCCTTACAAGGATTCTGCTACCTTGAGAAGAAAGAGGCTTTCCCTGAACCACTTGACTTAATTTGTGCATGAGAATGTAAAACAAGTCAAGTTTTTTAATGATAGCCTGTGCAACTAGCAACTGTTCAAGTTGACTTCACTCCTTGGCAAAGCGCATAGATTTCCTTTAGGATTTCAAAGCAGAGGAGCTGCCTGCCCCTACCAAAAGCAGAGTGCAGGGCACATACTAAAATCTGATAATGCTCCTCTCAGTCTCTTTCTGAATTGCAGTCTGGTAAGGTGCTCCAGGGACCCTTGAAAGGGGAAATGTAGCTGGTTTGGGGGCAGTGCTGTTAATGGCATGTAATCTGGGAAGCAGAGCAGTGAGGCTGAATTTTGTACGTGCTGAATGGTCTAGATTTAATAGCGGCCAGACTGACTGTTACTTAGCAACCCAAGCAGGCAGTGACAGGCTTCCTGGGTCTGTGAACAACTGACTATAAACTTAAACCCTTGTTCCTGCAAAGTCATGGGCAGGGGCTTCTCCCTCCTGAGAGCCAGAGGGCCTTGGTTTTAAACAGATTAAACAGCAGTGGACCTGGACAGCTGTGGTGGGATAGATCAGGCTGTTGCCAGCTCCCTGCTGATATGGCTTCAAGGAAATGGTACATAAAGCTGACTTGTAAGGTAAAAGGAAGAGGAATGCCAAGATGATGTACTTAAAAGCAGCTGCTTGTTCAGGACACTAAGCATCTATGTCACATATCTGCTGTTCTCCTGGGCATGCTGGAAATTCTAGGATTATATCAGGTACTGAGCAACATATGATGGGTTAAGGAGTTATCTTGCTGCAGCCTCTGAAGCTCTGACATTGTTGGAGGGTGCCTGGGTCTCAATCACTCCTGCTCTGTAGGTACTGAGCACCCCCCATCAGGCTGCCAAACACTTCAGCACTTGCCAGAGTTGAGAAGCTCCTGCCTGATCAAAGGAAAGTTCTCAAAGATACAGTCAGTGGCTGGATCTGGCCTGTGGAGCTGTCATTGGGTCCACAGGGCTCCTGGAGGTGTTGGGAATTTGGGGTGGGATAACCAGAGATGGGGCTTACTGCTATATTTTGGGGTATGGATCCCCATTGGGGCTGTGCTTTGGTAGTGGTGGGATGAGTAATGTCTGTGTTCCCCAGCCCTGCAGCTCCTTTATGCTGCTCACCCTGCTGCCAGAGGTGGATCTGGATTTGGCCTATAAGGAGGCCCATGGTCCTGGCCTGGGAGACCAAGTGATGTTTACATCTCTGAATTAAAGGCAACCCTGTGCTGCCAAGGAAAGCCCCAAAAGCCCTTGCAGTTCTTTACAAGGACAATTGTTGATGCACAGGAGCTGAGGAAAACAGTAAAATACCCATGCAGATCACACAACAAAGTGATTTTTTTTCTTAAGCTTTCCTATGACAGCGAATCATGTTGTGAGCACCTAGAGACGCCAAGATGGAGCACATTGAGCCCATTGCCTTGAGCTTTCCGGCACCTGAACTGCAGAAGCTAATTATGCAAAGATCTGGGAAAACATTTCTCGTGTATTGCAAAGGCTGTCTAGCACAGCCGAGACTCCCAAACCCACAGCATACTTGACAATTCCTTTTAATAGGGATGGCAACCATTTATAGATAGGAGAGTATCTGCTAGGAACTGGAGGGTTTTTTCTTCACCAACATCAGTAGTTTCAGTCTCTGGATAACCTGCTGGAGGCAGGAAGGGGAGAGATCCCCAGGCTTTGGCTGAGCAGGCACGGCCTGGGTAGCAGGTGGGCACTCCAGGTGCCCAGAGGGCTTGGTACCAGGCAGTGTTGTCTTCTGAAGGGCAGCAATGAGAGCAGCCTAGAATTCCCAGAGAAAGCGATAGGTCAGAAGCTGACTTGCACCTGAATCATAAGGAGCTCAAGCTATTTAGTTTATTCACGAGGTGACTCAATCACAGCCTGCCTGCAACTGCCAGGGGAGGTGCCAGACACACATCTTTAGCACATGAGCCAGTGTCTGGGAGCTGCGTAGACAAACCTGGGTTGGAGCAGGCAATTTGTAACAGGTTGGGTAATTAACCTGGAGCCAGGGATCCAGGGCTGCAGCTGATTCTCTGTTGTTTGGGATCCTTACAAGACTATGCTCCTTTCTAGAAATCTGGGCTTGAGGCAGGAACCGCTGGGTCAAATGTACTGGTCTCTGTGACACAAGGTGATCAGAATATGCCTTTTATAGACTTAAAACTATGACACTGATGTTCCTTTAGGCTTTTCTAGACAGGGAAATGGACAGCATAGCCCCTCCAGACCAGCTGTTCCCCTGTGGATGCTTCCTCCACACCTGTTTCTGAATTCACTCAACCCTCTTTGGATACGACTTGATTTGCAGTGGGGACCCTTGGGTTGTGTTCTTGGTCTTACCACTGACTTGCTGCATAAGGTGCAGCTGCCCCTGTGCCTCATCTCTCCTCCCCTGTCCCTCATTCAGACCCCAGAGCCAGCTAAAGCCTGTCAGCATTTGCAGAACACTCGGAGCATAGCAGATGGATGATGCTTCACAAATACTGTTCCTATCACAGCCTCTTTTGTTGTTGTTATTGTTCATATGTCTGTGCCTGGAGGGCCTAAATGACTGGGGGGGGTTGTCCCATTGCATCAGGGACTGCACAGACACAGAGCCAGGCTCTGTCCCAAAAAACTTGCAGCATAAAGAGATGAGACAGAGAAAGAATGATCATCCCCATTCTATAGGCAGGGAACTTGATGTACAAAGGACACCTCCACCTGCACACACACACACTGGGGACACTTTTGCACCAGGCACTAGACATAAATAGAGTAAGAATCCTTACCTCAAGAGCCCATCATCTAAACAGACAAGGGTGGAAGAAAGGGAGGATTATTACCCTCATTTTACAGGTGGGGAACTGAGCCATGGAGAGTCTAGGTGACTTGACCAAGGCTCACAAGGAATCTTTGACAGGGCCAAGAAATGAACCCTCCCCTATTGTCTCTTTAGGGCTCTGTAAGTCACCCAACATCTATAGTGCTGACCCTATGAGAAAGACAGCTCCTTTCCTGGCTCCTCACCTCTTGTGCTCCTGATGCCTGGGCACCCTCAGTTGAGTGGAGCTGATAACTAGAAAACAGCTTCTTGGCCTTGCACAATAAAGTCCCAGCACTGGCCACCCAGCCTGTACAGCTACCGAGCTTCTGCCTGATCCCCTCTTCCAGTTCTGGCCCAAAGCCCTTAGGGAATATCCTGATGCAGTGAATCCTGCCATCCTCCCTGTGTGGAAAGACCAGGGGAGGGCCCAGCCAGGAGCCAGGGCCTAACTTTGCCCAGGCTTCGAACACAGAGCTGGGAGGGAGCTGGCACTCCAACCTGTCAGAGGCATCTAAGCTGGGAGACTCAGCCAGACAGGTGATGGTGACCACTCCTGGCAAACAGTGCTGGGACTCAGCCCCCTGGCACAGGTCCGACTTCTTAAGGATGGGGACCAGCAGCTCCTCCAGGCTGACTTCCAAGCTCTCTTGCTCCTTCTTGCCATCCTGCAGCAAGAGGGAGTTCTCCTCTCTCAGTTCACTGGGCAGATTTCTGTCCTGGTGCTCAAGCAAAGTGTCTGTACCAGGTGATAATCCTCTACCCTGTTGTTCAGTCACCTCCTGCTGGTCTCCCTCACAGCTGCCCTCAGTATCATCACCAACCCTGGAATGGGTCTTTTCCCCCATTGTAGACTTGATGTTTTTGTAGCCTCTCTGCTTCCCCAGCTCCCTGGGCTCCTCCAGGCTGGCCAGCAATTCTTCCTTCATACACAGCAGTGATTTATTGGGTGTGGTCACAGATGATGACTCTGGTCCTCTTGCCTTAGGTTCATGGCCTGTCCCTTCTGAACCCCAGCAGCTGTCTTCATTCATGACTTGGATCAGCCCCTCTGACATCTGTGCTGTGTGCTCTGGGGCAGCTCCCAAGAAGCCACAGATCACTTCCATGATCTGGTCTGCGCCCCTATTCAGTGGGTGTTCTCCTGGAGCTGCTGGGGTGATGGGCTCCACCTCGACTCCATTTAAGGTGAGCACTATGATGCTCATGCCCTTGTCATGGCTGCCAATCAGTTTTGACCTGTCTGCTTGCACTTCCCCTTGTGAATCCAGCTGCATGTCTTCAATATCTTCCACAGTCTGAGAGGGGAGAAGAAACCAAGGCAGGTCTATAGATCGGGAGACCTAGGGAGGCAGGAAGATCTCAGTTTCTAGGGTGTAGCACCGGGGGTGGGCGGAGAGGAGGGGAGCTTGAAGCTAGGAGTTCTAGGACCCATGCAGGCTCAGCAAATAGGCAGCGTGTTATTGGATGAAATTCAGGTTTGATGAATGCAAGGAAAACACCTCACTGGGAAAATGGCAAGGAGAATAAATTCCACTGTTTCAGAAAGTGTGTGCGCATTTGCCTGGGCGCTTGGGAGATCTTGCTTCAGTTCTCAGCTCTCTGCATGACCCTGAGCATTAGAAGCAGTCATTTGGACTATTCATGCTCATTGCCCAGTCCTAAATTAGCTGGAACCATTTGTGAAAGTGACTCAGATGTCACTCGTCACTAGAAGGAAACATCTGCTATGGGCACAGCAGGGGTGGGGAATGCAAGCAAAGCACTGAAGGACATGAGGAACGGGCCAGGACAGCAGTGCCCAGACTGTGGCTCCAGAGCCACTTGTGGCTTTTCATCTTATCACCTGTGGATAGATGATGAGCTAAGTAGACAGGCACAAAACAGTACTGGGTATTTTTGGTTTGCTGTCTGCCATGGGTCTGCCTTTTCTGCACTCATGAATAATGCAGCACATGCTCTCTATTAGTCGTGGCACCAGCACTAACTAATATTTGCTTTTCCACTGGTCCTTGCTTCTTCCAGTTTAACGAGGGGTTTCTGTGTCATTGTGGCGCTTAGGTTAACACTGGTTGCCCTGTGGCCCATGTGTGTCCTGGGGTGAATAATCAGCCCAGAGAACAAGATGAGGCCATGAGATGGGCTAGTTGGGTGGCCTCATCTGGAATAGATCACTCAGCCCTGGATTTCTGTGCACTAGGACAGAACAGATAGAGAAGGGATCAGGGGGTGAGTGGCTGCTAAAGGGAGCTGAAAGAGTTTGTTCAGAAGCAGCAGCTGCAGCCAGGGAGGTGTCTTTGATACCTGGACATGGTGCTTCTAAACTGATGCCATCAGGCTGCAAACTTTGCCCTCTGACATCAGAGATGCTGAGAAGTGAGGTCAGAAAGCAGAAGCTGCAATGAAGGTTCTGTCCCTGCCCCCAGCACTGACCCAGTCTGGGCAGGTTTCTTCCCTAGTTTCCCCATGTGTCAGAGAAGGACATGGCATGGAGGAAGCAGGGTTTGACTTGGGCAGAAAACCGCTGCTGCTCTTGCTCTCTGCCTCAGCAGTGTCATGGGCTGAACTGCTTTGATGCCTCCACACAAGCTCCTTACCAGATCCATGTCCAACGTAGCTGCCTTCCTCCACCAGGCACTAGCTGTGGTGAGGTTTGGTGCTGCTCATTCCTCGCTGTGCTCCAGGAGCACATAAAGGTCATATAGCTCTGTAGAGTTAAAGTCAAAGAGATTTAACATGGGCTGGAACAAACAACCTCATCCCTCTTCCCCAAGGAAGATAGGCTGTATTCACCCTGCTGCATCGAAGGATGGTGGAGCTGATGGACAAACTCTGCAGCCCCCACTCACAGGCCTCTCAGCCTCAGCATCCAGGACTCACACAATCCTTGGCATGGGGGTTGCTTCTGAGATGCAGTTACCTGACAGCTGGAAACTGAGCCAAGACCCACCCACCCAATTGCACACAAAGGGGAAAACAACTTGCTAGTTGCTTTGCCCCAGAGCTTGTATGTTCAGGCGCTAGCCTCTTAACTCACAGCAACCGCTGATCCAAACCACTGCCTCCCTCCTCCACTCACCACTAAGCTCTTGTTGGCAGCTGCTCCTCTCCTCCTCAGCCACAGGAGCAAAAGTGTCACAAAGGGACCCACCCCCGCCATGACATCACAAAGGGACAGGGGAGACTCCCCAGAGAGCACTTGTCTCCATAGCAAAGATTTTCCAGCCTCAGTCTTTATCATGGTTATTATAGTAGCACCTAGAGACCCACCCAAGCTGTGTTAGGGGCTGCTGCTAGGAGTGCCAGCAGTCAGGAGGGCAGACAGCAAGGCCCGGGGGCTTGCTCCAAGCCATGCCACAGGTCAGGGGCAAATTGAGGAACAGAAACCAGGTGTCCACAGTCCCTGCCTTGTGCCCTCACCCACCAGTCCATGCTGTCTTCACCCCAGTGATGGGCCCCTGCTGCAGAACTTCCATGGCTCAGAATCCAGACCCAGCCCCACCTTGGATCTGGAGGGCTCAGTTCAGTCGGTATGGATCCTGAGCTGAGCTCAGATCTAATGCTACACTGACTAGGGCCTGTCTCCCAGCAATCACTTTGGAGAACTTGGTTCTTTCTGCTTTAGAGGACCCTCTGAAAGGAAAAATCACTGGCCTGATTAGAGAGGAAGGCCCTGATCTCACGGTATGCTCCAGGTGGACACGAGGGCCTGAGCCTCCATGATGAGGGAGCAGAGAAATATTTGCCTTCCACTGGGGTCACATGGTGTTTTGGAAAAACTCTGCCCTGGCTGAATGTGCTTCAGCTCCTTTAAAGCAGCTGTCACAGCCCCTCTGCTACAGCAGAGAGCCAACACTGCACCCAGGGACCATTCCTGCAATGGTTTTGCAGCAGCACAGATAATGATGGACTGCAGCTCTCCCTGACCCTGAAGATCAGCAGGAGGGGGAGAGGGGGGTACAGTGCTTGGGGCTATTGTACCCCCAGGAGTTTCAGTCCAGGACCTCAGAGGGCATCAGACACCATGAACAGGGCCTTGGATACCAGGCTGCCAGGGGCCTTAACAAGGTAGATTGCACTGAGGTAGAGGGACAAATCACTGACTTGGCTCCACACACCAGAGAGAGATCAGAGCTCAGCTGCCTGACCCCCATCAGATTAAATCCACCCTTCCCACACCTATCCAGGGAAATACCAGGATAAAGCCAATCCCTTCTCCGCAAACTCCCCAATCTCTTTTCCCAATAATGAAGCTAATAGCAAAATCCTGAGCCAAGACCAGGGCACTGCCTATCACTGAGCTGATAGACAGCAGCTGCATCCATCTCTGCTATAAATGGAGCACACTGGGCAAAAGCGAAGGGATAGGGGTGTGTTGTATGCAGATATTTGGGAGTTGAGTTTGGTCTTGGGTGTATTGCACAGTGCTGTACTCTGCTGTATGGCAGAGCCTGGGGAGAGCAGTCCTTCTTCTGGGAATGCTGCTGCTGCTTTATCTTGTCCCTGCAAGGAGTGGGGGCCAGCTCTGGCTGTACCCCAAGAGGAGGTAAGAGTTGGGGGTGGCTCTGAGGAGAGTCTTGCCTTCCAAGAAAGTATGAGAGCCATGAATTTTCTGCTCATTGTTTCTGATTGCTCACCTGAGAACCCTGTTGCTTGAGTGTACCTGGGGCTGAGCTACATGAGGGAGAAAAGGCCTTGGTGGGGATGGATAGGCTGTGTGCCTTGAGAGGAGGACTTATGAGTCCCAGAGCATAAATGTCATGGAGCAGAGCTGCCTGTCTCATTTACTGGACTCGAATGGTCTCCCCAGGGATGATGCAGATCAATTTTAATGTGGGCTGTGTTGCTTAAGTTGCAAATCTGTGACCTGAAGTGTGCTGAGTAATACTGGAAGCCCAATACTAGCCCTCCACTGCAATGTGCCTTGGACCTGGGACCTGTCTCTGCCTCTGCCTCCAGTTAACTTGGCTGATATAGTGCCTATTTATATGGTGGGGGGAAGTAGGGTCAAGGGACTCTGTGAAGAAGGTGGTGCTGGAGCTCCTTGCTGACACTTCCCCCTTCAGGAGCTGGTGTGTGACCAAGCTGGCTGTAGAGAGCGATTCCAGCATGGAGATGTTCTGCAAAAGCACAAGCTGCAGCATAGTGATGTCTGGTAGGTGGGGCAGGGAGGTGGCTTTTCTGTATCTACCCCACTGTGACTCTAGCTCCTGGGTTCTTGTAGGGTCTAATGGATCTGCGGGGGGAGGTGTAGTATCCAGCAGGACCCTTGCAGCTGTACTGAGTTTCTCTCCCATCTTTCTCCTTTGTGGGAGGAGGGGCTGCTGAAGTCCTAGCTAAGACCAGGAGCTCTGACTTGTTTTCCCAGTGAGGCAGTCCTCACCCTGATCGGAATGATGACTTGCCACCATCTGTCAGGCATGGTAACTGATGCACAGAAAGGTCCTAAGCTGGACCAGAAGTGGGTACCTTGATACACCCCAGCCCAGGCTGCAAGAAAGTTATGCTGAGCCTGTCTTGCTTCCAAATGGGAGGGCAGTTCCTAAGCTGGGACCTGCTGATCTGCAGGGCTTTCTCTTCCACAGGTGTTTGGATGTGGGTTGTGAATCTGCCTTGGTGACTAATAACCAGCTACAAAAGCCCTGCGAGTCACAGCATGGCAACAGGAATTCATTCCAGGTAATGCAGGCTGGATAGAGCACTAGGTTTGAGATGAGCCCACCTGTGACCAAATGCCCTCAGGCCTAAATACCATGGGGCCTGTCGTACCTGGAGGCCTCATGGCTGGGGAGGCTGCCACTCTACTGAATCCAAACTAGGGAGAGCTTGGCAGCAGTAAGTGGTATGGCTAAGTGAGACCCTCAGGACCTTCTCACCTGGCTCTTCCATCTGGAAAGGACTGGTATTTTCCTTCCCAGTGCTTGAAAGGAGGAAGCTGCTCTTCTGGCCACAGGAGGGAGCCAGAACTTGAGCATCTGGCTCTCTGGTAAGAGCCAGTGCTGTGCTGGGGATAGTGAGGAAGGCTTCTCTCCAGAGGCAGGGCCAAGCAGAAAGCCCCAGCATGGTACACCGCTCCTGTTAATGGGAACTCCTGGAGAGGAACTCGTAGCTGCTTTTGATAGTTGTTCATTAGCTGGGCTGATCCTACTTCTTGCCTGTGCCATCTGTCTTATGCCATGTGTGTCCACCAGGCTGGAGGGGCTACTGCCAGCATGACCAAACCTCTTAAACCACAGCTTCCAATGACATGTAAATGAGCTCTGCTGGTCCCTTCTTGAGTGGTGATCTCCCCAAACTCCTTGGTTGTGCCCTTGTGGGTACCTGCCTGGGGCTGCAACAAGCCTGCTGGTGCTGCATGGTACCATGGAGACTGTTATGCCTAGTGCTAGCTGGTGTGAAAGGGGCATGGGCAAGCCTGTTCTCAATGCATCAGGTCAACCATCTTGACCTTCTTCCCTCCAGTGTAGCCACCAGGGTTGTGAGAGGGTCTTCAGGAAAAAGAAGGCTCTCAAGATGCATTGGACTGAGCATACTAAAGTGCTGCCATTTGTGTAAGTGTCTCCTGGCAAAGGGAAGGGGCTGACTAGGGGACCAAGTTCTCCTTGGGGTGACTTCATGTTTGTCTTGACATGCCATTGATGCTTGGCAACTGCTAGCTCTGGGCCAGATCGCAGAGCTGGATAGGCTTGTGCTCTCATCAGCTTGACCTCTCTCTCTCTCTCTTTTTTTTTTTTTTTGGGGGGGGGGGGGGGGGGGGGACTGGCACACTAGCCTATTCCAAGTGAGACATCTTGCTGCCTTAGTCTCTCTGGAGAACCCTGGGATATCTCTGCTTTCCAGGGTAAAGTGGCATCCCTAGGAACTCTTGCCCATCCCTGAAGAAAGGAGCAGTTACACCATGCTTCTCTGCCTTGTTCAGGTGCCAAGAGCCAGGATGTGGCATGAAGTTCATCAGTGCTGCCAAGAGGAAAGCTCACCAGAAGAGACATGCTGGTGAGATGCATGAATGCCTTCTCCTTTACAGGGCTGGAAGGCAAAATGAGATTTGGCTATCTAATCTCACCCTCATGTTCTCTGGTGTCCATCAGGCTGACTGTTCCCTGGTGCTCCCTCTCACCTGTCACCACTTTTCCCTTGGTGACACTAGGCTGCTCTGTTTAAAGCTCATGGTTCTTCAACAGCTCTAGATTTCTTTTTTAGAGTCTGAGTAGAGTCTAGCTTTCACCTGATGGGAAGTTCCCAATTTAAGGTTGTGCATGGGAGTGGTGTCAACTGCAGTATGTGTTGTCCTAAGAATTTCCCCCTTAGCCCATTGGTTCTCCTTCCAGGATACCCATGCCCCAGGGAGGATTGCCAGATTGTCCTGCCCACTTGGACAGAGCTTCAGAAGCATCTGAAGGAGCATCCTGGTAAGGAAGATGGAGAGGCCTACATTGCCATGGCCTAGAACATCTTGAGATGCCCTAAATCCAGTCTACTCCCATTCCTCTTAGCATGTCCTGCATGGGTAGCATCCAGACCCCTTGCATTGCCATCTGATTGGTGGAAGCAAAGGTCCTGTTCCATGCATCACCCAAGTGAGGGCCCAACTTTGGTTTGGGAAGCCCTGGGATTTTGCTGTCTGTCCTGTCTGTCTCCAAAATTTAGAATGGAGCTCATGGAAGACCTGGGGGGGGGTTGGGGTTTGGAGGCTCAGACCCCTGCTCCTCTGTCCTAGTGGAGTACAAGTGCCAGCTGTGTCTGAAGACCTTCAAGAAACCCAATGGCCTGAGGAGACATAAGCCCTCCCATGCCAAGCAAAAGCCAAGACTGCTGTGTCCCAGGATAGACTGCAGGGCTTGCTTTACTACGGTCTTCAACCTGGAGAGCCACATCAAGAAAGTGCACCTGCAGCTGCTGAAATACCACTGCTACTTCACTGGCTGTGGGAAGGCCTTTGCCATGCAGGTATGAAGGCACTGGGCTCTCCCTCTGGGCACTGGGGAAGTGGCTGTGGGCTGCAGGGATTGCAGATAGTCTTACCAAGCAATCTCCCCACAGTGGCAGAAGCTCCATGGCACGGAGCTAGCTGGGGTGGGAAGGAGGCACTTCCATCAGATTCCTATGAAGAACTTGAGCTCTATCCATCATGGGGAATGTCCAACTTGCCAGTTTAAGTGACTTAATGGGTAGTTCTGGCAGGTGGCTTTTTTTTTTGTGTGGTTCCCCCTCACTCCTTGGCTGGACTTCATCTTGCCTTAAGGCACCCCAGTTGGCCTGAGGTGATCTGCATCCTAGCAAATGCAGCTTGTTCTTGTCTATAGATCTACTGAAACTCCTGTACTGCCCTAGGATGGAATATCCCATATGCTTCTCCAACCCCAGGAAGTCCTTAACTGTTCCTGACCTAAGCCTAGCTAGTCCATGACTGGTTTTTTTTTTTTTTTTTTTATTTATTTATTTATTTTTAAATCCCTCTCCCAGGAGAGTCTACAGCGGCATCTGACAGTGCATGACCCCACAAAGAGAAAACGGAAGGTAACTGTCTTCATCTCTGAACCTGACCAAAGGGTAAATTGGCCTGAAGCTGCAAAAATGCTTGCTGAACTTGAGGAATATACCTTGGGGCTGGTACCCTTACAAACGGGATTAGGGATGGCATGCTGGCTAAAGGGAGCATGGCAGGACCTAGGAAGGACCCTGCATTCCAAGCCAGAGCCAGACTTTCAGATGGGGAGAGATGGCCTGATCTGTTCTGCCTTCAGGCTTGGAGCAGGGCTGTGCAGAAACCCTGACCTGTCCCTCTTGACAGGTCAGGAACTACCGGCCACGGAGGAAGTGGCAGCAGCGCATAGGCCGCCGATGGCACAATTGTGTGCAGGTGGAAGACAACCTGAGAAGCCTCTTCAGCCACAAGCTCTTTGTGCGACCCAAGCAGAGCTGGTGGCGGCGCCGGGGGCATAGGACGAGCTCGGGCAGCTTCCAGTTCTTCCTACGCTTCAAGGCTAAACTGGAGAGTGACCTCTCGGGGCTCTTCAATGAACGTCGCTGCTGCCATGAGGTGGAAGCGGAGGTGAACCTCAGCTCCTTCTTCCAGCTGCCTCTGGACAGCAAGGCAGAAGAGGTGGCCTAGAGCCTGTATCTCCCAGGCTGGGGGATGCTGCCTTGCCTTTCCCTGGCAAAATGGGGGGCTTGTTCTTTTTAGGCACCAGGAGCACAGGTCATGTACAAAAGAGGTGAAAAGTCATGGGGCTTGGGCTGGCAGGGTTGTATCCTATGGGATTTACTTTCTCATTGGCTCTTTAAAATATGTAGTTCTTGTTTTTTTTTTTTTTTTTAGTATGGCAAGGGTGAAGCCATATCCTGTTGGGTAGGGATGGGGAGAGGTGTGTTGTTGTTGTGTTTTTTCCTTCTGGCTAGACTAATACTCCTGGGTTTTCCTTTCCTCCCCCTCCCCCAAAGCCTTGCATTGGGGTTTCTGAAGTGACTGTCCTCTGAGGGAATACTGAGCCTAGTAATGGCCCTACAATTTTTTTATTTTATTTATTTATTTTTTTCTTTCCCCTTCTTTAAACAGAAGAACTTGTACCAAATGCCTCCTGGTGTTCATAAGCAATAAAATAACTGCAAGTCCCTGAGCTGGTGTTCTGTCTGCTTTACTTCCTCTAAGGCTTTAACCTATGAAATTTGTGAGGGCCTCCTGGAGTTCTTGACTACCCTGTCATCCTTCTCTGGCCCTATATGTGGCTGCTGCATGCCCCAAAAGGAAATCTGCTGGAGGGCCCTCCTCAGTACTGCCAGGAGATGGTGCTGCTGCATCAGAGCCAGCTCAGTGTGCAGCACCACAGCAGGTTCCTGGGTCGGCTGTGGTGAAGGGGTTGTAGAGGAGACTAGTCCTATTTCTGTTTAAAACTGCCCTTTTCTAAATTGCAGACTCTCTCTCCTCAACAGTGGACTATGGTGAGACCTTCCACTATTCTTCTCTAAAACCTAAATACTGCTCAGACTAAAACTCCACCACTGCCCTGGGCATGATCAATGAGAGCCAGCCCCTCTCTGCTGTCTGGGGTAACTCCCCAGGGCTAGGGGAGGAAGGGGGCAGCTCAGCTCCATGGCTGGCTGTCTTGGGGTGGAGGACAATCCAAAGCTGGGCCTGGAGCCATTGTGATGTCAGGCACTAAGCTGTCAATGCAGCTCTTAGCATCCTCATGGAAAGGTTGATGCTGTTTGGGTGGGCTACAGAGGGCCTCTGCATTAGGAAGGGGGTTGCTGTCCTCCCCTCCTTCCTGCTCCCTGGGAAGCCCACTGCTGCACCTCTGCTTCCTGCTACCTCTTGCCCCCTTGCCAGTCAGCACAGCTCCAGCTGGCAATGGCATGCTATGCTACTTTGGGTATGGAGCTGAGGGCAGTAGAGGTACACAGCTCTGGGGAGTCCCTTAAGAAATAATCTGCTGTACTATGCTGAGTGCACCATCTTGCATCATCCACAGGCATGGACTGCAGCATCTGAGGGTCCTCAGGGCCAGGATCCTGCTCCCTAGTACTGGATTTCCTTTCTCTTTTCCCCCCCCCCCCCCTTTCTATGGAGTGGTGGGTGGAGACTGATGTTGCTTGGACACACTTTTCTCATTAGAAGCAGGGGGGGACCTACAGTCCCACCAGAGAGCACCCAGCAAGCTCTAGTGAGGCCAGGGCTGGATCTACTGGGTGGCATTACATCTACCTTGTGTTGGGGAACAGTGCTGGTGCCTTCTGTCATGTGCTGGGTGAAGTCTGCTTGCTGCCCCTCACCAGGCTGTGGCTCAACCCAAAACACACTAAGACAGCTGCCTGGAGGAAGGGCTGAGCTGTTGCGGTGCCTTGGATGAATGAGGCTGGAGCTGCGCTGAGCTGGTTCTCAGCGACCTGGAGCCCTGTCTTTCCAGCCATCCTCTCAGCCCCTATGTTGCCTAGGGCTTCCAGCTGTTTTCTCTTTCTTCTCCTCACTCCTACTTGAAGCTGGTTATTGTGTCCAAAGAAGTAGTGGCTCCCCAACCTCCGTGTCCCTCCCCTTTCCCATGTTCATGCCATTCTCAAGGCTGGTGACTCAGTGCAGTGGGGGTAGCTGTGACTCATGTTGACTCACAGCATTTGGGGAGGGGGCAGGAAAGGGGGGGGGTCAGTTTGATATTGGGACCTGTTCCTGTCCTAGCTTGTAGGCTTCCTCTCCTTCCTTTATTGGATTGGGACAGAGATTGCTAGTTCACAGTGAATAAATCCTTCAGTGCTGGAGTCCCCACATCTCTGTGATCTTGAGGGCAGTAGGGAGCTGGGCTGCCACTCTTGCTGTGGGTTGATGCCAGGCTTGGAGTAGGATCTGTCTTGTCCTTGCTGGGTTTGTCCCTGCTCCCAGCACAAGGAAGCTGTAAACTTGAGTTGAGTCCTCTCCACTACAGAGCTATAGACCAGTCACTTTAACCCCTTCCCCTCTGAAGTAGCCTGTTAAAATGTGTCTGCATTTTGAGGCCACAGGGTGCCCTGAAGGGTGATTACAGATGGGCTGGAGATGGTCTTTTCTTTGTGGCCACAGGGGACAGATCTAGGAGCAATGGCCTCAAGCTGCAGCAGAAGAAATGTAGGTTGGATATTAGGAGGAACTTTCTGACTGGCTATGAGGGTGGCCAAGCATGGAGTAGGCTACCTAGAGAAGTGGTGGGCTCTCTGTCCCTGGAAACATTTAAGAGCAGGTTGGACAGACAGTTGGCTGGAATGCTTTAGTCAGGGATGATCCTGCTTTAAACAGGGGGCTGGACAAGATGACCTCATGACATCCCTTTCAGGCCTACTTTCCTATGGTCCTGTGATGCAAGCTCTTTGCCATGTTCACTGGAGGCTCTCCAGTGACTTCTCCAACCTTCTTTCAACTCACTCCCCATGAAGAGGTGTGTCTGGGTTTTGTGGTGGGGGGGTGTCATGGTGAATATACTGCGGAGATGGGAGTCCTGGGCACTAGGCAGCTACTCACCCACTCAATTGGTGATAGAAGTGAGAAAGGAACCCAGGACTCCTGCCTCCCTAGTCTCAGCCTGGACTGTCCTCTAGGCTCAGCTAGGGTAGAACCCGTGTTTGGCTCACGATGCCCTGCACTAACCACTGTACTCTGCTTTCATCTGAACTGGTCATAAAAGTGCATGATGTGCTGCAAGGGAGCCTGAGATGGGTGAGGGTTGCAGCTTGTAGAGGGCTGCGAGACCCTCTCCAGCTGGCTGGGTGCTGAACCAGCTTGGTGGGATCTGGTGTGTGTGTGTGTGTGTGGGTGTGTGTGTGTGTGTGTGTGTGTGGTGTCCTCTCCAGCTTGGGATATGAAGGGGCTTTCACTGGCTCTGGCACTGTGCTTCTGTCTCACCCTATCCATGCACCAAGCTCCCTCCACGGTGCTGTCCACAGTAGCCCATTCAGCTTACCCCTAGAGCAAGTCAATGGCTGCTGGGCTTCCTGCTACACACGGACTTTATGGAAATGTGAAGCTCCTCCCTAGCTTTCTCCTGCACCCATATGGCTGAGAGCAAGCGAAACTTGGGGGCATCTGAACCCCAAGCCTCTGGACTTGGGCCTGCATGTAGGTTACTTCCAAATCCATTGGCAGGCATCTGAAGGCCCAGGCTGGGGTGGAAGATACTTGCCGGTAGCAGGACTACATATGGTTCCTGAATGATTCAAATGCATTTGGACCTGAGCTGGCTAATTTGACCTGGAACACAAAAATAAAATAAATTAAAAAAAAAAAGAGAGAGAGAAGTGGAGAGTGAGTAGTCCTGAATCTGTCATGTACCCATGGGCATGCAGCAGCACTAGCAAGCTGTGGGTGCTAAGCTGAGTTCTGGGGCAGTGGGCTCTGCACCAAGCCAGGCTGCTCCCAGGAGCTGCTGTCTTGAACCCAACCCTCTCCTTCTGCAAAGGTTCCTCCTATCTCATCCCCTTCTCTATCAGCCACTTAGGCAGAAACCCAGTGCCTTTGTGCCAGCCCCACTTCAACTGGTGCTCATCAAGCCTGACCTCCAGCCCTGCTGGTGTTCCTCAAGCCCAACCTGCTCTATATAGCTCTGTTGATGCCCCTCACTCCCAACCCACAGCCCCTGGCCTCTGCCAGTGTCCTTCTATCCTGCCCTACACCCCCCTGCTGCCCCAGCTCTGCTACTGTTCCTCAGTTCCCCTCCTCTCCCAGCCCACATGGCTCCCCACCCCAGAGCTGCTGAGCTGTCTGCTCTCATCAGTCATCCTGACGCATTCCTCCTCAACGAAGCTCCCTCAGCCGGGCGCTGGCAGCAGGGAACATTCTCTCCCCAGAGCAGAGACTCTGTGAGTTCCCGGCACGATGTAGCCTGGAATAAATCAGCCCACTGGTGGGTGGCTGGCTCCCCCGTGCCCGGCATATGCAACCATGGGGCAGCACATCCCGCATGCTGAAGGGCTTCTTCGACCTCTGGTGTCCTGCTGACAAAGCTCTCCTGGCAAGGCAGTGATGTTAATCTGCATCCCTTGGTTGCCCTCCCTAGATGAACCACAGAGATGAGGAAACTGAGGCCTGGCCCCCTGAAGTCAAGCGGGGCTAGCACCCGGCCATCCACACCCCTGGGTTTTACTGCTGGACAAGCCTGTCTCACTTCTGGGGCATTGGCGTGGCTCCCAGGGCAAACAAGCCACTGGGGGAAAAGACCTAGCACAAGCTAGGCACCATTCCCTCCTGTTGGGGTCAGTGGATTAGTTTCTGCACTGGCCCACTGGTGGACATAGGCCCAGTGCCTGCCCCTCCCCTGTGCACCCTCTCCTCCTGGCTCCCTGGCCAAAGGGCATGCCAGGTCTCTGGACAACAGGGGATCTTCGGGGGTGACCATGCCTAGTTTATGATCCTGCAGGGGCAGGAATATGGAGACTAGGCAGGATTTTCTCTGGGCCCCCCTCTCCCCTTCCCATCTCTGTTCAGTCATAGCACATCAGGAGCAGCTGTGGTGTAGGGAGCTGCTGTGCTGAGCTGGCATTGACTTGCATCTGGGCTGCTGTCAGCAGCAGCTGGTTCTTGTCAGCAGGCAGGGACTGGAGGGGTCATCAGCTGCTCCAGGCGTCAGCCTGTTCTCCAAACATCCCACATAGAGAACACAGCAGAAGCTGTTCTTCCTGACCCCCAGCATGGAAATGCAGCCTCTTCTGGGGCAGAGCTCACACCTGGTGAAGCATGCACAGGGACCCCCGGATGGGATGGGAAGTGGGTGACTGTAGTAGCCAATGGAGTGTGGTTCAGGGGAGGGAGAATGGTGTGGCAGTATACCAGCGGGGAAATGGATTTTGTCCACCAGGTGGCTGTCACTCACAGATGGGGAAACACTCTCCCTGGGCATCAAGGAGCCAGGAGAGCTGGAGAACAGGGAGGTGGGATGTTGGGGCTCTTGGTGTCTACATGCATGAGAGGAGTACTAGTTAGTGTCTCTCTGTGTGTCTGCAGGTGCAGGTGCGAGTGTGTGTGTGATTGTGAGGGTGTGGTAGGGGTGTCAGTGGAGCGAGCACTGGGAGGTGGAGCTCATGTAGCATATAAATATCTCTCTGCCATGGGCAGTAGGAGCACAGGCAGCTCCTGGGTAAGCAGCCCTTTGTGGCCAATACATATGGTCCCAATATTTGCCCAGTCATTTGGAAAAAGGCCCCACCCTGCCCTCCATCCTATATCCACCTTGATCCAGCCCTTTCCTAGGGGGCATGCAATGCTTTAACCCCTTGTGGTCACTGTGTTCTTCACTAAGCTGGGCCTGAAGTGCACTGGCTGAGCTGTGCTGATCTGAGGAGCTGGGATCACGGAGGTGGGCAGTGACCCATGAGCTTGCTCCCCTCACTGCTGCCTGCAGTGTCTCCTGCCATCCCAGCACTCCAGCTCTGAAGGAACAGTTGCCACCACCATGGGGCTGGCCTAAGGAGATAGAGCTGAGGCTGCCAGAGTTATTACAGATGTCCATCAGTGATGATCCTAGCCCAGAACCGCAGTCTCTCCCACCCAGACATCTCAACCTCCCTTCTTCTGGGGCTGCACAGCACTTGGCCATGGGTGGGGGGGCACTGAACTGGCAGGGAGCTGTAGGGCCTACAATAAAAAGTCATTCAGGGCCAAAGCACTCCAGCAGGGCCAAACAAAGTCCACAGAGAGAGGCTCAAACCCTCAGTGTGTGCTTTTATTCTCCTATAAGTGTCTGTCTATTTGTCTATGGCCCTATACCTTATCTAGCTAGATCATCTGACTGCTTGTCCATCCTCCCCTAGATGTGCACAGTCTTCCTACAGCACCAATAATGACCCCTTCCTGTGCTACCAAAGCCCCACCAGCAGGGGTAGTCATTCAGCCAAAACAAATCCCAGAGGAAATGCCCCAGAAGAAACATTCTCCATACTCACCCCACTCCCTGCCGTGGCCCACCTTGTACTGCCCTCCTCCCCTTGCCTCCCCCAGCCCCCCACACCATCTCTCTGTATACAGTTGCTTCCTACGGGGGCTGGCGGGGAGAAACTGGCCTTGAAGGGAGCAGGGTAAGGGGTTGTCAGCAGAGGCTGATGCCATCTAGCCCTGGCAAGGCCGCCCCCGCACACGTGCATCACCCAGAGCATAAATCACCCGTCCAGCACGCTGCAATGATTTCAGCACTCGCTTGCTTTCACTGGCAGCTTTGCTGTCCTTCTTAAGGAGGAACTGTCTGAAAGTCCATGGCTTTGGCTTGGAGCATTTGGTTTTAAGGTGGTTTTGCTCAGCTGGTGCTGGGGCTGGGGAGCACTTCTGAGCAGGTCAGGGGGGCTTGGAAAGGGAGTGCTTTCTCCTCTGTGTCAGTGATGGCTTCAAGGTGGCACTGGGGGCGCTGCACTGCATAGGGAGGCACAGTCCCCCTCTGGGTCAGGTCAGGCTGTGATGCACCAGTGCAGTGCTAGGGCATGCTGTGCTGCAGGGAGCAAGTGGAAGGCACTCTTGCCTTGCATTCAGCGCTGGTCCCAGTGCCCTAGTGAGCTGTCCAGGCTTAGAGGGTCACAGACTAGGCTGGGGGGGGTGGTAGTGGGTGGGGGGGGGGGGGGGGGGGGGGGGGGGGGGGGGGGGCACAAGGAACCATGTGGCCTGCTCCCCCAAGGTGCCACTAGGGTGCATTCTGGGTTGGGAGATGCTGTGATGTAGCAAAAAGAGATAAAGCCCTCCCTCCCCCCAAGGACCCCCTGCCCCTGCCAGTGTCTGAGGCTT
>NW_005842040.1:2299501-2302310 GCF_000455745.1 Alligator sinensis | reverse complement strand
TGCCCCTGCCAGTGTCTGAGGCTTGTGGAGTTGTCACCCTCCTGCTCAGGACCCAGCAGAGCACCCAGGGTACCTGTCTTGGCCCAGCTCCTAGCAGGGACCTCTGTTCCCAGCACTCCCCACCCCCCACGGCTGCATCCCAGCTGAGATGTGCTTGTCCCCGCCTGGCTGGAGCACTGAGCCTGATGTGTCCTGACAGCTCGGGATGCTTCCCAGCTCCCCCAGGTGAAAGCGTGGCTTCAGTGCAGCACAGAGCCCTGGCCCAGGGCCAGTGCCATACACCGCTGCTCTGAATTGTCCGCTGCAGAGGCCTGTGCACAAGGGGGCCTCCAGTTCCAGCTGTGGGACCCTCATTAGGAGTCTGACTGAGTTTGTGCTCACAAAGGAGCAGGGAGAGGAGGAACATCAGCTCTGTGCCCTGTGCTGAAACAGGGGAAACCCTCACCAGCCCTCCACCCATCCCAGATCCTACCCTGCTGCCCCAGAGCAGAGCAGGGAGCCCATGCAGCCGGGACAGCTCCGGAGCATCGCTATGGGCCCATCTCTCTTCTGCCACTACTTTTATTGCTGGTAGCACGGAGGAAAGCAGCCTTGCTCACCCCTCAGAAAAGCCCACAGTGCCAAGTGCACAATGCTGCACATGGCTAGAAGATTAGTTCCTTTCTGACCTCTTGTGGCCAACAGCCAGGAGGGGAGGAAGCCTGAGATCTGCTCCAGTGTGTGCTAGCCCGGTCCTGCTTGGCTGCAAATGATATTAATAGACATCAAGTCAACCCACTGGTATCTGAGTCAGTGACCTCTCCCTGCAGCAGGTTGTGCTGCGCATGCTGCAAAGAAGTCCCAGGCTGCCTTTTATTGGTGCTAAGTGCCCTGGCCTCTTATGCCATCACTGGCTCCTTACAATGGGCCTGGAAGCTGGAAGGCCCAGACCCCTTGTTATCTGCACTACTAATGAGGGACAGAAACACACTTGTAAACTCCTGGCCATGGTTCTGTCCCAGCCCCGCTCTTCACTGAGCCAGGCGCCTGGTCTAGGAGCCTGCAGGGCTCTTCAGATTTCTCCATCTCTGGATGCTTTTGCCCAGGCACTGGCTGGGATTGGCTGATGCTAATTGAAGTCATTTGCGTGACATGCCAGGAAAGAAAATGTCTCCAATGGATTTGTTTGGGAGCTTCACAATTCAGCTGCAGCAATCGCCAGGACTGGGACAGAGCAGTGGGGGATGGGGTTATATGTCTGTGCCCAGGATACAGCCAAAGACGGCTGCAATGGACACAGTGCCAGGCAGTACCAGCTGGGCTTCTGGGGCAGTATGAGCTGTAGCTGTGCACTCAGCCCAACATACAGTGGGGAGAGTCTATGGGTGGCATGCACTGCAGCATGGGCATTGCCTGGTGATCTTGGTGGGGCAGTAATGGCATCCAGAAAGAGGCAGTGCCTTGGTGGGGCACTTGTGGTACCCATGGCACAGTGCACACTTGGCAGGAGCATCCTTTGGCCTTTTGGCTAGGAGCAAGCGAGACTAGGGGGCATCTGAACTCCAAGGCCTCCAAGACTTGGGGCCTGCACACAGGATGCCTGCCATGGATTTGGGAGTATCTGAAGCCCCAGGCTGAAGTCTGGGAAGTAGGAAACTTGTTGGCGGTAGCACCACACAGATTTGAACCATTGAGCTCTGCTCAGTCAATAGAATTAAGAACTGACTTGGCTGATTTGGCCTGAAACATGAAATTTAAAAAAAAAAGAAAAAAACCAAGAAAAGAAAAAGATGGCTCCCAGCACAGTGCACATATTGTCCAATGGACCTGTTGGAGCCACATAGGCACCCAGTGCAGGGTGTATGGTGCCCAGTGTTCCTGCTGGGCTAGACCCTCTGATTACTGCAATCACTCTGGCTCTATTGGTGCATGGGTGATGCAGACAGGGGACCTGCAGCCATTGCTAGCTGGCTGGTGCTCCACCCTGGAGGCAGCGCTTTTGCCCCATGTGCCTAGGCCCAGCTGAGGTCGCTATGTGGCCATCTTAGTGCTATTCCCATTGTACCTGGCCTTCATAGACCCCCCCTGCCACAGCTGCTGCTGAGAGAGAATTTGCCTTCCTGCCACTCTTCTCCCCTGTCCTCTGTGTGGAAGCAAATATCACTATGATAGTCAATACTATGGAAAATAATTAATTTTCCATAGTCAATACTATGGAAAATTCCTATCCAGGGCTGCAAACATGCCAACACAGCCTGACAGACCTATGTTGCCTCCTGGGCTCCTGGTATTTTTCCATTGCCCAGGCAAGTCTTGGAGCTCTGCCCACAGGGAAACACCTTCTCTGGGAGAAACATGGCTTGTCCTGCCCTGACAGCCCAACTGGGCACTGCCAGACATCTGCAGGTACCAATGAGTGGGCATAATAGACCTGCTCATGGTCTTTTGTCACCATTCACACACACATGTGCTGAGCAGGCACCACCCAGAGGTGTTGGGCAAGCAGGTCCTGCCCCAGGGGTAGAAGGATTTGAAGATGGGGGACTTTGCCAGAGCTGCAGGGGGCCACAGGATGAAGGTAGCTGGGGTACTGGTCAGGACTGAGGGGCATTGGCAGAGCTGGGTGGGGAGCATCATGAGGGCTGGAATAGCTGAGGGGGTGGCAGACTGGGATAGAGGAGTGTCAACAGAGCTGGCAGAGTGTCAATGGAGCCTCAGGCTAGGACAGCTGGAGGAGTTGAAGGGGGAATGAATGGTTGATTCATAGATTCATAGATTCATAGATGTTAGGGTCGGAAGGGACCTCAATAGATCATCGAGTCCGACCCCC
>NW_005842040.1:2275380-2298124 GCF_000455745.1 Alligator sinensis | reverse complement strand
CTTGTCTTGCCCCTCGCTTAGGAACACTGAGGCAAAGAACTCGTTGAGGAGTTCAGCCTTGTCCCCCCTGGCCGTCACCAAATGCTTCTGCCCATTTCGTAGGGGTCCTATTCCTCGCTGGGCCTTCCTTTTACTCCCTATATATCTAAAAAACAATTTCTTGTTGTCCTTTACTTGGGATGCCATTCTCAGCTCCATGGTAGCTTTGGCCTGTCTAACTGCCTCCCTACAAGCACGAGCAGAGGAGGTATATTCGTCTTTGGTGATCTCTCCCTGTTTCCACTTTTTATGTGCTCCCCTTTTGGCCCTTAGGCTGCCCTGGATTTCTGTGGTCAGCCAGGGAAGCCTCCTGGCCCCTTTCCCTTTTTTACCTCGCATGTGGATTGTCTTGCTTTGTGCCCGAAGGATCATTTCCTTAAGGCACAGCCACCCTTCTTGGGCTCCCATCACTTCAAAACTCCTACTCTGCAGTGCATCCTTGACTAATTGCCTGAGTTCATTTAAATCAGCTTTCCTAAAGTCTAGCACTTTCACCCTACTAGTTACCTTACCCACTCGACGTCTTATGGTGAATTCTATTATTAGGTGATCACTGTCCCCCAGATGGCTACCAATCTGTAGGTCCCCTACCATGTCATCTCCCGTTGCCAATACCAGATCCAGTATGGCATTCCCCCTAGTGGGACCGTGTACCTCCTGTGTCAGGTGGAGGTCCTGTACACAGGTTAGAAACCTGCGTGAGCGGTGGGACTTTGCTGTCTGTGTCTCCCAGCAGATGTCCGGGTAGTTTAGGTCCCCCATGACTACCGCCTCTTTAGCTTTTATGGCCTCCAAGAGCTGCCTCAGGAGCCCCGAATCCCTTTCTTCCCCTTGATGTGGGGGCCTGTAGCAGACCCCTATGATGTAGCACAGCCCATCTCTAGCTACTTCATTGACACGCTTGTCTTAGTCAGTCACAAATTTCCCATTCAGATTCAGCTCCTCTGTCCCACCTGGCATGGCCTGGATTCCCCCTCACTCCAAAGCAATGCAGCAAGTGGAAGGAGTTGGCAGGTAGGCTGGGGGTCTGCCGGGAGCACTGAGCAGGCACTGCATAGGGTGGGATGTTTTATGCCAGCCCTATGAGCCCTTCACTCTCCAGAGTGGCCTGCAGGGAAGCAGCCTGGGGACAGGCAGCCACGTGGTTCCCATAAGCAGAAGAGAAATGGGTCAGGCAGCTGCAGCAGTCCCCAGAGACTGGAAAAGACTGGAGTCAGCAGGGAAGCTGAGTGGAAGACCTGCTGCAGGGATCACGCCAAGTACTGAAAGGAGTCTGGGGAGCGTGCGCCGTACGGCATTGTGGATAACACCCTGAAACGCCAAGGGGAGGCGCAGCAAGGCACTCTGGCTACTCTGGCCTGCAGTGCTGGAGGGGTAGTGAGGTATTATGTGTAATGGCATAATATGCTGGTGGGGGGGAGGGAGGAATTATTATTAATCAACCCAAAAAATGGGGATGTGGAAGCAGGACCTGATATACTGGGAGTCGGGCAGCAAGGCATTGTGGGTAACAGGATGTCATACATGGGGCATAGATTTCATAGATTTCATAGACATCAGGGCTGGAAGGGACCTCGAATGGCTTGCTTTGTGGGGGAGGCACTGTGGATAATCAAACCTGAAGAACGGGTGGACAGCAAGGCACTGACGAAAGGACCAGAGCATCTTGGTGTAGCCAAAGCTCTGCCAAAGTGCACATCTTGGGGGCTTCTGACCCTAGGACCTGAAAGAGCTTCGAGTTCAACCCAGGTCCTGAGGCCTCTCCTTCCCCAGGAAGTTTGCTTTGGAAGAGCCTGTGGGAGCTGAGTGACTGTGGTTCTTACTGTTGTAAAGTGCCAGCCAATGCTATCTCAAGATTATTATGTGGCTGTTCCCCATGATGGGGTTTCTCCCCTAGTGCAGGAGTCTGCCCAGTCCATTGCTGCTGTCAGGACCATTGGTGCCTAGTACATGGGGGCCTAAGGGCCCTGATCCCCCTTGGGAAGAGGGCTGTTGGGGCTCAAACCTGAGGAAAATTACATAATATCTCTACATTATTTTATGTTGTAAAAGATGGATTCAGTTATGCTGAGCGTGCTGAATGTAAGGTGATGTGCTTTGAAACAATGACTGAGGCCCAGAGCTATTACCAGGGATCCAGGTTTTCCTTTCGCTATGGAAAAACGTGGATTTTCTCCTTTAATGGAGAAAAACATGAGAAACCACAGGTTTCTCCTTGCAGGCTGGCAGAGTTCCAGCCTACAAGGGGCTGCTTGGTGCTGGGGGAAGCAGGGAGGGTGATCAGAGGCAGGGGGTACCATGTGCATGATGCACACACTTGCATGTAACAGCCAAGCAGTGGTGGAGAGCAGCTCCCACAGCTCCCTCCAGATATATCTATGGGGGTGGGGGGTGGAGGTGGCGCAGGTGACATGTCAGAGGCATGGGGGAGGGGGAGGGGGAGGGCACAGGCAACATGCTGGGGGGATAGGGGAGCACAGTCAATGTGGTGAAGAGTGGGTGGGGAGGGCCAAGGCAACATGGTGCTGGGGGGAGCACATGCCCCTTGAGATTTTTGCTCCCGCAGCAGGACATGGGGTGCAGGGCTGCAACCAGGTCAGACTAGCTCCCAGCACGAACTGCCTCTGCTGCTCAGCGGCTGGGACCGGCATGAGAGGGAGTGCTGTGCCACTGTGGCTGCCAAGGTGAGGTGTGGCAGCCATGGCAGCACAGAGTTGTGCCCCCATTGCTGCCAAGTGGGCAGAGGGGGCCTCAGCCTGGCAGCCATGGTGGTGTGGTGTTCCCTCCCTTGCTGGGTCCCACCTGCTGGGCTGTGGAGGCAGCTTCTGCCCAGACCTGGTCTGGCCTGGCTGCAGCTCCCCACCTCACTATGGTTGCATATGCCCCCCACCACCCTCCTGCATCGTCTGTGCCCCCTCCTGCCCCGCCACGCGTCGCCTGTGTCCGCACCTTGCCTGCCTCACAGACCCACCCTGTTATACATGGTCTTACACCTGAAATGCATTGAATGCCTTTAATCAAATAAGAGCTTTCCACATGTCCATCATCTTAGCAACCCCCACCCCCCAGCAAAAATAAAAGTCAGCATCTATACTCAGGATCTCAGGGTTTCTCTACCCATCCTCTGGTGTCCTACGGCTGCCCTGTAATAGCATATCTGCTCTGACCCTGCTTACACTGAAGTGACATTGACTCCAAGCAGGGCAGGATTTGAATGGACCCTGCACCCACCCTCAGTGTCTCACATCTGCTCCAGGGTGTGGTGGGGAGGAGGGGGCAAAGTAGGGGGAGGGGGGCCACTCACAGATTCTTCCCTACCCCTGATAATGCATCTGTTGCCTTGTACTCACTGCCAGGGGACAAGACTGAGCAGATATAGCCGATGGCTGTGGTTTTCAACCTTTTTTCATTTCCTTTGGAAATTTCAAATGGAGGTGTGGACCCCTTTGAATTGTAAGTGTGGGTATTCCCATACTTTTGATTGATCACAGTCATCTTTTGCAGACCTCTTAGACATAGTGTGCGGATCCTCAGGGCTCCATGGACCACAGGTTGAAAGTCACTGGCTATGGAGTAAGATACCAGATTCACCCAAAGAACCTTGTCTGCCTATGTCCTTAGACCAACACGGCTACAACCTACACCACTGTGGCTATGGAGCTGCATTTGGAGTAAAGCATCTCCACTTGTGGTACCCTTGTGGTTATTCAGATCATATTTCTCTGTTGTGATGTATGGTGTTACTGGATTTGAAGGCAGGGAAATGGAGTTGTTCCTGCTTCTTGCATTGGGTTAGAGAGAAAGCAAGCAAGAGGGAGGTTTTGATAATCCTGTTGCTCCTGGGGTTCTAGTACCAGAAGTGGGATTTAGACTAGTCCAAGCCCTTGATCTGCACCCTGGTGGTGATGGGATGTGCGGGGAGGTCGGCTGGGATCTAGGCCCAGATTTGCAAACTAGGGCTGCGGTTTCAGCTCTCCATAACACATAGAAAGAGGCCAAATAAAGCAGCAGTAATTAATACTGAATTATTAATCACCTAATCCCCAGTGGCTTCTCTCACACTGCATTAGAAAACAAGAAGAGGAAAACCCATGCTCTCTCTAAACAGCTCCTGTGGGTACAAGTGTATCTGGGCATGAGTGTGCATTGTGCATGCCCCTGCTGGGTGTTGGTGTGCACTGGGGCTCACATGTGTACTGACATGCTGTTGCGTTTGTGTGCTTGAGATCCATGCGTGTTCCTGGCGTTATTTGCAGGTGCTTGCATCTATACCTAGCACATTGGTTTCCAACCTTGGAGTGCAACCCAAATCAGGGTCACAGTGGGTCCTCAGTAGGGTTACAAAGGCCCTGTACACACACACATGCACACTCACACGTGTGACTTGGGAGTGGTGGGTGGGTGGGCAGAGCAGGGCTGCACAAAGGGGGCAATGGCAGCGCCCCCACCCCTGGGCCACTGCAGCCGCACTCTGCTCCCAGCAGCCCCCACGGCGCTGGGTTGGGAGATCCTGTTGGTGGCCAATTTGGGTTGCAGCAAAAAAAGGTTGGGAACCACTGACCTAGCATTTGCTGAAGTTGGCTGTTGCCTGAGAAAGCTCATGTCTGTGTGAACCAGTTAGTCTGGAAGGTACCACCTCGCCCTTCTTTCTGTCTGTACATGTCTGTACTGGTATTATTCCTTGACTTCTTAGTCCCCCAAGCACCAGCCCCTGCCCTGGTCTGTAATCACCATTAAGAGTTAGTGTTTCTTCTTGCTGGGAAAGTGGGGTTCAGAGCCTTATCATCACACAGCAACAGCTGCATGGTCCAGACACACAGCTGGGTCCAGAAGCCTCTAGTGCATGATACACCCACAGCTGGAATCCAGAGCTGGGGCCACATCCCCAGCTGGTAGCCAGAATCCTCAACACCGTGTGTGCACACTGGAGTCTGGGCTCCCCTGAGGAGTTACACACCCAGCAAGGGGTCTGCATGTATCTGTAATCCTTGAACTGAGGCCTGTGCACAGCTGGGCCCTGGTTCCCCTCGGCTAGTGTTGTCACAGGTGAAGAGCCTGGGTGTAGTGCATCCACAGTGAGACTGCTAGCCACTTGAGCAGGCAAGGCACATGTGCTCCCTGCTCAGAGCAGCGTGTGCACAGCATCCGGCTACATGCCTGGCCCCGTGCCATGTCAGAGGCACTGCCTGCTTCCTCTCCCCCACACTTCTTTCATCTCCCTCTCAAAGGTATCACCTGAGACAGGTCCTTTGCTACTCTCTGCAGGGCGCACGTGTCCCAGCCTGGGGAGAGGAGCACTCTCCTGGCAGCGTGACAGATGGAGCCCTCAGATCTCTCCACACAGGAGCAGGGAAGCGGCAGCTTCAAGGGATTTCTCTCACTTACACTGGGGGCGAAATGTTCAGGGAACTTTATTTGTTTGCTGCTTTGGTTGAGCAAATCCAACACCAGGGAGGACTTACACCAAATCCAACACCAGGGAGGTTCTGTGTTGTAGGGCTGCTGCCCACAGCCCTGGCCCTGGGGAATGCTTCCCCACCCCCCGCTGCAAAAGTCAAGTTGCACACTTCAAAGGTGGCTTGTGATGCCCTCGACCCCAGATCTGAGGGATCCAGTGTTGGGGATGGAGAGTGGAGCTCTAGTTTACTTTAGAGCTGAGTTGCAAGGTACAGTTCTGTGCCTAGGCTGCGCTTTCAATCCCCAGAGCCAGGGCCATGTCTCATCGGAAGTAACAGGTGAAAGCTAATGACTACCAGAGACTATGGGGATGGGCAGGTTAGGGAGACAGGTGGGTCAGGGGCTATACAGAAAGGACGCATATGTGGGTTGATAGTTAAATAGTGTGTTTTGGGATGCTGCAGATTGAGAGATATTTAAAGGGATGAGTAGAAAGTACCTTGAACTGCAAAATGCTGGGGCTTGGCAAGTGTTTCAAACCCATGCTTAGGACACACTTCTGGCTCTGAGTCAGGACCCCAGAAAACACAGACCACACCAAGGAGGAGGGGGGCAGAGAGGCATGAACTGAAGCCCGGCAGCAATGCTGCACCCCCTCCTCCTTGGTGACAGGCCAGGCCCTGGGCACTGATATGCTCAGAAACTGGAGAAGGCCATTAGGAATTCCAGTCACCACACATGGCCCCATCTGGCCGCGCTCTGGATCGCCAGTGTTTGTAGCATCCTGCTCCCATTGCCAGTGCTGGAACAGGGCCAATTACCTGGGCTAATAAAGTCATCACTGCTCTGTTATCAGCTGCCTGGCTGCTCTCACCACCCTCCCTTTCCCATTCTGGCTTTCCTGGCTGAGTCTGGAGCTAAGGTCCCATATCCACCCCAACACCCCAGCCTAGGGTGGCCATCATAGAGGACATTCCGGTTTTCTGCTACTCGGTCCTCTATTGATGCAAAACCGAATGCTTTTATAAAGGCATCAGGTTTTGTATCAATAGAGGACAGAGGACAATCGGACGGTCCTCTCTAATGACCACCCTACCCCAGCCCCTGAATAGGCTCCAGCTCCCAATCCCCACTAAAGTCCCAGCTTCCCAAGATCCGTCCCTCTCCAAGGCGGTGGTGATTATCTCAAAGGGTTGCAGGTGGGTTTCTGGCCAACAAGGGGTCACCATGCCCCTTCACTTCCTGGTCACTGCAGAGGTGGTCCAGGGAAGGGGAGATACCTCAAGCCCATCTCTTCCTGTGCTGCAGTCATGCCAACAGGTTGGCCAATCCCCAGCCTCCTCAGCCGCAAGAGCAAGAAGCAGGTCCTCAACATCCCAGAGTTGTCAGGATGCTGTAGAACCAAGTGACTGGGCTACAGAGGCAAGAGCTGGCTGGTGACCTCTTATCCTGGCCCCTTGAGGCTTGTCTTGGGGGCTGTACAGTGCCAGAGCTCAAGAGGAGGAAGAGGGTGTCATGGGGTGAAGGAGCCATGCTAATGTGGTGTGAGCCATGGGTTCAGTGCTTGCCTTGGTCTCAGCTGATTGTGGCTCTTCTCCCCCATGGAGGCTTCTTTCATTATAGGTAGGTGTCAGCTTCTCTGAGCATATGTTACCTTCAACAGTCTTGGGCTAAAAATGTAGATGCAGACAAGGAAGGGACAGGATTTACACTCCCAATTCTGACAACACAAGAGAACATGTGAAGCCCCATAGGTCACCATTTCTGCATCCTGTGAGCCTGTCCCTCCTGGTTACAGATGGCAAAGTTTCAAGGGGTGGGGCAGAGACAGAAGCTGTGCATCCTGGCTTGCCATCCTCATGGTCTAAGCCTTCCTAGACCACAGAGGCATGAATTTGAGTCTTCTAAGTGTGTGCCAAGGCCTGAGCTCAATGAACTCAATGAGCCCCCAAGGCTCTGTCCTTGGACCCATACTGTTCAACATCTTCATTAATGATGTGGACACTGGAGTCAGAAGCGGACTGGCCAAGTTCGCCGATGACACCAAACTTTAGGAGGCTGAGTGTGGGTCAAAAGTAAGATCTTAAGTAGCACCACAACCTGTTGCTCCAGTGGGGGGAGTGAGAGTCCCCTGTGAGACCCTGGAGCACCAGTTGTAGTGTGAGGTACCCTAGCTCGCACTAGGGTGCGATGCGGCGGCTAGTAAAGCGACCAAAACGCTGGCTTTCATCCATAGATGCTTCTCAAGCAAATCCCGGGACGTCATTCTCCCCTTGTACTCGGCCTTAGTGAGGCCGCAGCTGGAGTACTGTGTCCAGTTTTGGGCTCCACAATTCAAAAAGGATGTGGAGAAGCTTGAGAGAGTCCAGAGAAGAGCCACGCGCATGATCAGAGGTCAGGGAAGCAGACCCTACGATGACAGGCTGAGAGCCCTGGGGCTCTTTAGCCTGAAAAAGCGCAGGCTCAGGGGTGATCTGATGGCCACCTACAAGTTTATCAGGGGTGACCACCAGCATCTGGGGGAACGTTTGTTCACCAGAGCGCCCCAAGGGATGATGAGGTCGAATGGTCACAAACTACTTCAAGACCGTTTCAGGCTGGACATAAGGAAGAATTTCTTTACTGTCCGAGCCCCCAAGGTCTGGAACAGCCTGCCACCGGAGGTGGTTCAAGCGCCTTCATTGAACACCTTCAAGATGAAACTGGATGCTTATCTTGCTGGGATCCTATGACGCCAGCTGACTTCCTGCCCTTTGGGCGGGGGGCTGGACTCGATGATCTTCCGAGGTCCCTTCCAGCCCTGATGTCTATGAAATCTATGAAATCTATGAAACTCCTTTACCTGTGATGGGTCAGATCCTTCTCCCCCAGCTGTCTGCACCACTTCTGTGTTTTACCTTAAGCATCCAGTGCCAAAGAGCAATTAGGAGCAAATGTGGAGCACAAACCCTCATAGAAGACCAGCACCCAACCCCCAGATCATGCAGGAGGCCCCCCCCAGCCAGGGTATCCCTTTCTGGGCCCGTGAATCTTGCTGTCCTGGCTGCGCACCTCCAAGAGGTGGCATGGGAAGCTCATTTTCCTGCCCCAGTTGACAGCCTGGTGGAGAGGATGTTCTCTTGTGAGGTGGGAGTGGTAGGTTTGTATCCTCTCTGGCTGAGAAGGATGGACCTTCCTGACATAAGATACTTTGCTGAGGACTCCCTGTGTACTCACCCAGCAAGTGGGTGACCTCAGGGCTCAGTGTGAGGGACTCAGACCCACACCTTACTGCAGAGGACTGTGGTGTGGGGTGGAGGCTTTGACACCCTTGATATTCAAGAGCCACTGGTTCAGCACAGGGAGTGTTTGGTCTGGGAGATGGCTCTCTAGGGCTGCTGTGACATTGCCTTAGGTGGAAAGGCCAACATCATGATGTGCTGAGGGAAGTCCTATGTCCCCTCATAGTATCATAGTACTTAGGGTCGGAAGGGACCTAAACAGATCATCAGGTCTGACCCCCTGCCCTGGACAGGCATGGGTGCTGGGGTCATATCACCCCAGCCAAATGCCTGCCCAGCCTCTTCTTGAAGGCCCCCAAGGTAGGAGAGAGCACCCCCTCCCTTGGGAGCCCGTTCCAGAGCCTGGCAGCCCTAACTGTAAAGTAGTGTCTCCTGATGTCCAGTCTGAATCTGCTTTCTAACAATTTGTGGCTATTATTCCTAGTAACCCAGTGGTGCCTGGGGGAATAGAGCCTCCCCTAGTTCTCGCTGGTCCCCTGTGGTGCATTTGTAAACGGCCACCAGATCCCCTCAGCCTTCTCTTGTGGAGGCTGAATAGGTTCAGGCCCTTTAGCCTCTCTTTGTAGGGCCTGCCCCGCTGCCCCTTGACCACGCGAATGGCCTTCCTCTGGACCCTCTCCATGCTGTCCACACCCCTCTTGAAGTGCGGCGCCCAGAACTGGACGCAGTACTCCAACTGTGGCCTGACCAATGCTGCATAGAGGGGAAGGATCACCTCCTTGGGCCTGCTTGTGATGCATCTGTCGATGCACAACAAGGTGCTCTCTGCCCTCCTCACCCCGCACTGGGGAGCCTGGAGCATCTAAGCCCCAGGGTTACTGTCCCAGTCAGTTCTCACGGGATCCCAGAGGCAGGCTGGTCCCTTTTGTCTAGCCCTTGGCTGCCATTCAGTGCCAGGAGTAGGGGCACAATCTGCCCCCTCCTCAAGGTCTGGGGACATTCTGCCTCAGGCTCAAATGCAGCAGCCTGATCCAAAATCAAATGAGAAGTGGCCCCTGAGCTTTGGCTCAAGCCTCTTAACAACCCAGCATGGACTCAGGTCCTGAGCAGGGTTGTAAGACTGGGGAGCAGGTGGGGCAGGCCCTGCCTTCACTGTATTTAATCACCAGAGGTCTATTGTGATCTCTGAGGGCTCAGAGCTACGGCAGTCCCAGGTTGGGCCTGGCATTGATGAGAGCAGTATCCCAGTTGGGGAAACTGAGGCACTGAGCAGTGAAATGCTCACTGTGCAGAGTCAGTGCCAGAGCCCTGCTCCCCTGAGCCTTAGTCTTGTGCTATATCCACAGGGCTGTGGCCCCCAGCCCCCAGAGGGCAGCCCCTGACCCCACTCCAAAGCCAATACAGCAACTCAAGTCAATATAAACAGTTCCCTCAGATCCTGCCCTGCTACCCCAACCACCCAGTGTGAGGGGCACCTTGCTGAGGAAGGAGGGTGTTGGGGGTTGTGCAATCACATCAGCTCCCTGGAGTTAGGGTGTGACAACATGTCCATAGAGAGCCCCTTGGAGGGAGTCCTGCCCCCCCCCACCCATGGGAGGCCTAGAGGAAGAGGGCTGCAGGATGGATGAGCTGCAGGGCAAAGGAGAGTATCCTTGTTGTGTGCGGAGAGACCCATCACAGCACCCAGCCCCCTCCTGTGCTGGATCTGGGGACTGGGGGAGTCCCCATGCTGTGGAGCCCTTTGTCAGCCCCCCTGTCCTGCACACAGACTGGCTGACAAGGAGGATGGGCTCCTAGGGCTCCTGGGATCCATTCTGGGAAGGGACTGCAGTGTTTAGAGAACTTGACCAGGCATCTTAATCCCAGCTGCAGGAGGGAGTGGGGTTGAGTGGTTTGGGCTCTAGCCTGGGACACAGGAGATGTGGGTGCAATTCCCAGCTGTGCCACAAACTCCCAGGGGAATTAGCTTCCCTAAAGACCTTTGAGGATCAAGGCCTCCAGAACTGGGCCTGCAGGAGAGAGGCTATGCGACCTGGTCAAGGTCATCCACCGAGCTAGGAGTTCTGCTCCACAGACCCTTACTCTAAGCAGAGCATTGCACTCCCTGGCAGATGCAAAAACTCGAACCCAGGAGTCCTGTTTCTTCTCTCCCCTGGCCTGACTCTCACCCCTAAACCTCCTTGCAGGCCATGAATGGGAACAGAAACCAGAAGCCCTGACAGTGAAGGGCAGAGAGGATACAGCAACCTGGAACAGGCTGAGCCGCTTTGCAATCCATCAGTGCTCTCAATTGCTCACACAAAGCCCTCCTGATAAACAGCCTGTCCCGGCTGCCGCGGAGGCTAAATGGATGACGGATGGACATGCATCCCTGTAAATTACCTTGGAAGAGGCAACAGTGCCCAAGCACACGCCACTGGCGCAGTAAGGCCCAGCCCGCCTCACCCGGTCACGTAGGCTCACTCAGATCTGTCAGGCCCAGTTGTTCCTCCAACATCACGGATGCCTGCTTTTGTGTGCTGTCGGTCAGGCGGGGATCGTGGAGGGCAGCTGCTAATTCCCCAGCAGGGACCAAAGGCCCTGTCATCCCACCCCACAGACAGCTGTGCATACTCCGCATGGCATTGCTGGTGTTCTGTCCCGACCTCAGCCCTCACCTGCTGCTGCAGACCTGGTTCTCCCCCCCTGTCCTGCATCCACCCAGCCATCAAAGCAGTGGCTCACGTTTCACAGTGGGAGGTGCTGCCAGCCACACAGGGTAGCATCTGCTTAGCACTAGGATCAGCAGCCTGAGGGAGCTGTTAGAAGACCTTTGCTCTGCTAGTCAGTGCAGGGTGGCAGAGCCAGGGCAGTCCCTGTCTCTCTCATGTTCCAGGTCATTCCAAAGAGCTGGCACAGAGGAGACAGAGTCAGCAGCAGAACAAGTTATGCCAGCATAGCCTGGGAACAGGGATGGGACACCTGGGTTCCATAGCCAAGTCTGAGAATAGGAAAAGGGGGTCTAGGGCTTACATCAGGATCCTGGCAGCCAGGACTCCTGGCTTCTATGGCCAGGTCTGAGAGAAGGGGAAGGTGGTCTCTTGCTTCTTTCAAGACCCTGGGAACCAGGACTCTTGGGTTCTATTTCCAGCTCTAGGAAAAAGCATAGGACTCCTGGGTTCTAGTCCTAGCACTTGAAACACATAAGAAACCACCCCAGCCCTTCTCTGTGCCTCAGTTTCCCCCTCTGGAAATATGTTAGGAAAGCACATGCCCTGGTCAGAGGCCAAAGGAGGTTGAGGCCCTAGGAAGATAGCGCAAAATCCAAGAACATGAGCTCCTGCAAGGGAGACTTGAGGTCCCCCAGCAAGATTGTTCTTTGCCAGCACTGGACACACAACCCAGCAGTCACGGATGCAACATGGTAACATTTAATTTGGAACATTTCAGCCAGGCTGTCCTCTGCAGCTGGCCAGCTGGGTGAGACATGCATTCTCTATGTAGTGACACTCCACAGTCCTAGCTACGGTGCATCCAGATTGCCTCTAGATGTTATTGCTTAGGTGAGTTGCTATCACAACCGATGTGGGGGAGAAAACCCCTTCCAAAAGGCTGCAGTGGCCGTGTGCGTGTGCATGGACACACGCGTGTACATATGATTGTGGGCAGGTGCAGAGGGGTAGGGAGTGACGAGCCAGCCCTCCTTCATCCATCCAAGGTAGGAAGCATGGATGCCAGCATGGGGGTTGGTCTGGAACAAGTGGTGTTCCCAGCAGTGGGTTTGCTAAAGACTCTGGTGTGTGGGGGCACCCTTGGTCTGACTACCTGGCTGCAGCTTTGGACTCTTAGCATATGGGGTGTAGGGTACGAGGCTCTTGGAGCCTCACTTGGAGCGCTGGTTATAGATGAGACAATGGTGTCAGCTGGTGGGATCCATAGAAATAAAGCAGAAGATGTGTTGGGACTGGGGTTAGATGTGGCAAAGCAAACTGTGCTGGGGGGGGGTGGGGGCAGCCATGATAGTTTGTCAGTCTCACCGTGGAGCCTGCCCCCTGCCAAAGCTGACAGCTGGAAACAGTGCGACCCTCCCATACCACGAGCCTGGGAACCCTTTCCTGCAGATTTCCCTCCTAGCTGACCCAGGCTGGAGGGAAACACCCAGTGCCACGAGGAGTCAAAGACCAGCTTCTCTGCTATACATGACATTCTCCCATGCACCAGCCCTGAGCTATGCTCACAGGGACACAGAGCGAGTGGGAAGTGGGGTTGGGCTCAATGCCTGCAAGAGGTTCTGTGCTAATGGGGTGGGTACTATACAGAGCAGAAAGGGGGCAGTTTGCTCAGGTATGTGAAGCACAATCACTTACAGCAGAGCAATGGCTTTCAAACTGGGGTATGTGTACCCCCACCTTCCAGTGCTTTGCCAATGGGGACATGCCTTAATTGTAATCATGGTAATGGAGTTGCTGGTTGGTCAAGGCACAGGGAGTATAATGGCATTGCTGTACATTGACATTGGTGAACGTGCAGAACCACACTGAGGGTACGAGCAGGTAATGGGCAGGAGGCGGGGGTGCAGCCAAAGGAGTTTGAAAATCAGTGTACTGGAGCAAGTGGGACTGGAGGAGGAGCTGGCAAGCAAGGGGGCTACAGCCCTGACCCTCCCTGCTCAGGTAAGCAAGGCCTGCAGTCTCAGGATGGAGGGTGGGGAGCCCCGGCATTGTTTCATGCCTGCTTCAGCCACTCAGCAAAGCTCCTGGGGGGTGTTTTGGGCCAATCAGGATTGGCCTCTTTAAGCACAAAGAAAAGCCCCCTCGCTTCCATGGAATTGCCCAATGTGCCCCCTCGGTAGTGGCCACCCCCTGAGAGATAAGAGCTGCCATGGTACAAGTCAGTAGAAACATCGCTGATGCAAACAGCCCCCCTGAGGGCAGCGATGGCAAATCTCCAGGCTGGGGGTGATGCTGGGTGAGGAGGACCAGAGTGGATGGACTGACAGGTCTCTGTCTCTAGCTGTCCACATGGAGAATAGCAGCTGGCTGGAAAATGCTCATGGTTCAAGTATGGTGTGAATCCAGGCAAAGGTTCCTGAGGTCTGGAAAAATTGCTCTTCTGTGGATCACAGTCAACCAGGGAACATCCTGTGAAATGGAGCCTCAACATAGGGAAAAGCCCCTACAGACCATGGAAAGCAACACACAGCCACCTGTCGAGGGGGTCACATGACTAGAGAAAAAGATGTTGCCTTGGCCCTTCCTTAGGCACAGCCAATGCCGCCTCTCCTGGTCCTGAGTGGTTCGAGGAAAAAACCCCGTGTGGTTTCCAAAATAGGTCCTGTGATGACACTAACACACTGACACACACACACACACACACACACACACACACAGACAGACGCTGCACAGACAGATGAGGGATGCCCCCACCTGAGCCTAGAGGCCAGGCCAGGAGCTATTTCGGTTTCCATAACATTACAGGCATGCAACATGGCTGGGGAGGCAGGGTTGGTTGGGTGGAGGTATAGAGGCAGGATAAGACATATTGGTGGGAGAGCAGGCGGCTCAGTATAGAGCCATTCCTCTGCCCACGTTGCAGTCCAGGGAGGGTTCCCTGCTGGGGAAGAGACAAACACAGGATGGGGCACAGCTGGGGGACTCTCCTGATGCTCCCTCTCTGGTGTTCCCATAGTGGGGGACCCTGGCCCCCACCTGCCACCAGCACCAACCCAGACAGGTGGGATCAGGCAGGTTCAGTCTGAAAAAACATGAGGGTGGCAACAAACCTGCCCTCCCCAGACCTTGCTTCTGACCCCTGTGGGGCAACCAAGGGAGGGCGGCATCTTTTGGGCATCTGTTCCGAAATAAATCCTTTTCAGCCCAGTGCAGTGTGTCGGCAGCCATGGTGCCCTGAGCACGGGGAAGCAGTGAAGGGCAGCCTGGGAGTGCAGCTGGGTGGGGATGGGCTGGGGAGGCCACATCCCCCCGCTGGGAAGAGAAGGGTTGGACTTCTTCATTGCCCTCTGTGTCCCTCGCTCCCCAGCCCTGCTCAGATCTCTGTCAGGGCATCAGCCGGGACCAAGCCGCGTTTCTTGCCGCTGGTCACCTTGATGAAGCCCTCGTTCTCCTTGCTCTTGCCCACACCAACGCAGATCTGAGAAAAGGAGAGAGTCAGGAATGAAGCTGGAGGGGCCCAGATCTCTGCTGACAATGGGGCAAACTTGACAGATGCCAGGGCAAGAAGGGCACAGCCTGGCAGGGCAGGAATATGCCAGTGACACTGCATGAAAGCTCAGGGAAGACATAATCTGCTGGTCAATGCCACACACACCTCCCAGCTGTGTCTGCCCCAACCATCCCTGGCTTCTCTGTCCTCTTGCTCAGGCTTTGACAGCAGCTGCTTCTATCCCAGAAAGTGGCATCTAAAAACTCCAAGGGAAACCCCATGCCCCTCCGCCCCCCACCTCCTAAACTTGTCAGGGTGAGACTGACTTAGGAGTAACAATAGAGCAGGCAGGATCTAATGCCAGCAGAAGGCAGAGAAGGGGAGAGTTAATGCCAGCAGATACCAACGCCTGCCAAGGACGGTTCAGGATCAGTGTCAGATGGGAAGCCAGCAGAGTCCCAGTGGTGGATTGAGGTCTAGATCATTCTTAAAACCCAGGATACACCCTTGCTGGAGTATGAACAATGCCCTGGGCTACAGACAGACCCAGGAAAGCTCAGCCACTTTCCCACATGAGCAACACCAGGGGAGAGGGTATGAATTGCTCCTGGCCATGCAATGAGATCAGCCATGGCTTGCTAGGCCCAGCCCCCACCCTCCCTTGCCCAGGTGATGTGGACTGGCTCCATGAATGCCAATAAGGCAAAAGCCCAGCTGGTGTAAACCCACTGTCTTCTGCCCTGCTCCATCCCCTAGCTTGGCCCCTCCCCACAGCATAGACCCACTTGCCTTCCTATTACACCTCTCCTTCATTGAGCCACCTGTGCTGTTCCAGGCCCCCTGTCCTACTCTATCATCCCACTGTAGTACAACTCTCTGCTGTCCTGCCCCCTCCCCTCTGCAGTGTAGATCACCCCAGTCCATACCTGGCTTTCTTTGAGGCTCATCTGTCCCTGCTCCTTGTTGCCCTGGAAGTTTCGGCAGCATTTCCAGACACTCTCACCTGGGCGCACCCTCTGCACAAAGTTGGCCGGGAAGAAGCCCACCCTGTCTCCGATCTTGCCCTGTGATAGCAAAGGAGGGGCCATGAGCTCAAGGGTCCACCTGCCTGTCTGCTCCCAGCCCCTTGTTGCATGGAGATCTCTATGCCAGAATGGGGCTGAGACCCAGTGAGCTCACTACCCATGTGGGCCATCAAAGAGCCATGAGATGGCAGCAGTGTCCTGCTGGACAGGGAACAGAGCAGAGAGCAGGAGGCTTTGCATCCTACTGCTGAGGTCAGAGAGATGAGCTTGGTACTCTGTTGGGCATGTCTTTGTCCCAGCCCAGTCCCCTAAACTGTTGGGTCTTTAGCCTCAAGGATGAGAACCTGACCTCCAATTCATACCCAGGTCCTATGTCCAGCCAGGAAGGGAAGCCAGCCCTTGAGATCCAGGTCCATCCCATCCTGCCCAGTCACCCTCTCACTCCCTAAGGTGCTGGTTGGCATTACTCTGCCCAGAGAAAAGGCAGCCTTTTGCCTTGGGGTCACCAACCCTTGAGAAGGGACCTTTCACATGGAACACGGGGCTCTCAAGCTGGTGAGCAGCAGCGTCCATGCCTTTAAGGATCTGCCCCAGTGGTGTTCAACCCATCCAGCATCATGGGTCAAATAAGTGACACGGGGTTGGTCTGCAGGCCTGATCCAGTGTGGGGTCAGCGTGTGGGATTGGTTCCTGGGTGCAGTCGGGCACACTGGACCAGCCCTGTGTGTTGGACCTGGCTACAATGTGACCCTGAGTGCTGGCCCAACCCTGCCTGTGGGTCTGGAAATTTGGCAGTGGGGGAGTGGTGGCAGTGTTATTTGCTGTGGCTCTGTGCTGTAGTGTGGCAAATAACACTGCTTCCCTGCTCCAGATTTCCAGACCCTTGGGGAGCCCCGTGGGCTGGATGACAGCTCCATGGGCTGTAGGTTCAGCATCACTGATTTACATGTGTCTTGCACACCCTGCATTGCACTATATGCAGACCCCATCCCAGCACACAGGCACTAGCAACTTATCAACACCCCGCTTCACAAAGTGCTTTACTGTACACATCCCATGTGCACCTGAACTTCCCCTGTGCACTCGTACATGCTGTACTACACACCCAGAGCCCTCTGCATCCACTCGTGAGACCACCATCATATTCATGCACATACCATATGGACAGGTGTCCTGATATACACACCATACACATCCAACATGCATATGGGTCTCCCCTGTGTATGTGTGTGGACACAATGCACCACACCATACACATAGTGTATGTATGTGTATGTATACACATACCTAGACACTAGCATTATAGTGTCACACACACACACACACACACACACACACACACCACATAGTTCGTGCTCTCCCTCACACACACTAGCCACGGCACTCCCCAACACATGCACGTCTCTCTCTCTGTCCTCTCCTGCACCCCACTAATATAAGGGATGCCTTTGCCAGGGAATAGAGCTGGAAGCACCCAATGAGGGATGCCTGCAAAACTGATCCTGCATCCAGCAGTGCCCACATGAAGCTGGGGTACCCCTGCTAACCCCGATAGGCTTTTCACCAAGGTCCCAGAGCAGGATTTATGTTCCCTAGTCCTAGCCAGCCTTCCTCTGCCCCTCAAGCAGAGGCCAGCAAAAGCCAGGCAAGAGCATTTTCCTGACACTGCCTCCTAAGCTGCCACATCACGTGGGGGACTTGTCACCACAGCAACGGGGAGAGGAAGCCAGACGTGTGTCTGGCTCATGGGTGAGGAGCTGGTTCGTCAGCAGCTGCGGGTGTGCATGTGCATGGCTGTGCGTATGTGTGTGGGGGGCAATGTGAGCATAAGTGTACCAAGCTATGCACCCCTGGCCTGCTTCACACACAGATGAGTCACTGAGAGGGGCCCAGGAGGGGCTGGGCACAGCAGGAGGCATTGGCTATGCAGGACCCAGCCCTACCAGAGCAAATGGGGATGGAGAGGGCTGCAGAAGTGAAGGCAGCTCTACTGAAGTGTGGGGGTGAGGGGAAGCAACACTGGGCAAGCCCATCAGAGCATAGGGTCAAAGGGAGCTAGGTTCAGGTTCCTAGCTCCCTGGCCCACGGGGAAGTGGGGTATATGTGTGTATAGGGCATGAACTTGTGCACGTCAGGGGCTATGGTGTTCAAAGGTAGGAGTGTGTGTGTGTGTGTGTGTGTGTGTAGTGTTCATGTGGGTATACAGGTAAGCATGCAAGTGTCAGACACTGCAGTACTGGGGACAGATGTGTTGTGTGTGCAGGATGCCAGACTGTGAGTGCTGGGAGCTGTGATGTTGGCAGAGCCATGTAAAGGGGTATGATGGGGACAGACACATGTGGATGTGAATGCAGGGGAGATCGTGTGCACACACGTGTGGGTGTTGAGAGCATGTGTGTGCTTGTGCAGTGGAGGACTGGGCAGGTGTTCAGGGTATGTGCGCGTGTGTAAGGGAGAGTGTGTGCATGTGAGAGAGAGTATGTGGTGTATGCGTGCAAGAGGGAGTATGTGTATGCATGTATGGGGTGTCTGTGTGTGTAAGGAAGAGTATATGTATGTGTGTATGGGGTGTGTGCGTGCAAGGGAGAGTGTGTATGTATGTACGGGGGGTGTAAGGGAGTATGTGTGTGCATGTGTATGTGCACGTGCATGTGTGGGGGGGAGAGAGAGAGAGAGTGTGTGTGTGTGTGTGTGTGCGCGCGCGCGCGTGCGCGTGCATGCATGCATATATGATGCTGCCGCAGCCCCTCCCTGGCGCAGTGTCTATCTGCCGCAGTGCCCAGCCCACTGGCTGCGGTGACAGGTTTATGGGGCTGTTTATGTCCTTCCCAGCAGCTCCGGGTTGCTGCGGTGAATGCAGAGCCCTGCTCTCCAGCTGGGGCCGCCACAGGAGCAGGGATGTGGCCTGGCTTTGGGGTGCCACTGTGCCTAAACCTCCAAGACCTGAGATATCTCTGGCCCCTCCCTGCCCTCATCCCTGTACCCCACCTGATGCCCCTTACCCCAGCCCCTCTCCGGAGTTCCCCTAGCCCCCACCAACCTTCCACCAGTCTTCATTGGAGTCATCGACCAGCATGATCCTGTCTCCAGGCCTGGGGGGCAGAGACAGAGAGGGAGTTTGGTGTTAACATGGGGAGGGAGAACACACTGTGCCAGCTCCATAACAAGGCCTCCCCACCTCCATCTGCCCAGATGTGCCCTTCAGGGCCCAACCCCTCATGGCTGCAGGGTGGCTTGGGAGCTGAAGCTGTCCAGGAGGCAGTGGGGCTTGTCTCAATGGAGAAGGGAGAGGCAGGGGAACAGGACAGGAAAACTGAGCTCAGAGAAGAGACTCTTGAGCTGTTCCTGAGATCACGACCCCCCAGGCCACCATCAGCACCTCGGATGCTCCCTGCCCAAGCCACCTTCCCATGGGGCTTCCCACGGGGATCCTGAGCAGCCCCTGCAGCCTTCCCCCAGCCTGTCTGAGCCCCTGCCAGGGAACCTGGGGACTCCTCACTGCCCTCCACCATGTGACTGCCCCCTGCAGGGATGGGCACTTACTGCAGGGGCAGGTCATTGTGCTCTTGGGGAAGGAACTTGTAGAGAGCTACATAGGAGTACATGGGTGAGATCTCCTTCCACAACGAGCTCCAGACAGCCTGCAGGGAAGGGGCCCAGAGTCAGAGCAGCAGAGGAAGAGGCAGTGTCACACTGTGCATGCCCCCACCCCAGCCCCACTGCCAGGAGGAACATCCCTGAGGAACAAGCCTCTGTATTCGCTCCCTCCTCCCTCATGCTCCTGCCCCCAAGCCTAGTCACACACCCACTGACGCTAGTCCCTCCGTCCTGTAGAAGTGCCCCTTCTACCCAGTGCCCTGACCAGTCCAGGTAGCAACCCATCAATGCCCCCTCATACACGCTCATCTCAGCCAAGGGTCTGTTCAGCCAGGGGTCTGTGCCAGCCACATCCTCTTGGCAGGGGCATGAAGCAGGGGGTCAGGTTACTGGAAGCACAGCTGTCCAGAGCCAGCTGCTGGCTTGCAAGGTGGGCAGGGGGTGCTGTCCCAGCCCTCAGGGGGGGCTGATACAGCTGGTGGGAGTGGAAGGCACCACAGGGACACAGGCACCAGTGCGAGAGTGGAGGGGATAGGGGGAGAGGGAAACCTCAGGACACAGCCCCCAGAATGGGGCAGGGATCTGCTGTAATACAATTACTAGGTGGTGGGAGTTGTCAGAGCATTTGTGGCAGGATAAGGGAAGCTGGGAAGAGTTGTGGGGATCTGGGGTACATCTCACCGGCTGCCCAGGGCTCTTCTCTTCAGAGGCTGCACCATCACTCTCTGCTGGGGCTGTGAACACTGCAAGAGACAGGTAGGGTCAGCCCTGGGAGCTCCCTTCCCCCGCTGTGCCCAGCACCCAGCACAATCCACCATCCCCTAGCAAGAGCCATGAGGCTGCTTTCCCTGCTACAGCCAGCCCGCAGTGCTGAGGGCAAGGTCCATCCAGTAGCTGCCCCTGCCCAAGGGAGAAGGGCCCTTGTGCCCACCCTGGCTTTTGGGTCCGTGAAGTTTCCTGACCCCTGCCCCACTCACCACTATCACTCTGGCTTTCCTCGCTGTTCTGGAGGCCTCCGTCTGCATCCTCCGCAGCCTCATCCCTCTCATTCTAGGGAAGATGGAGATGCTGGGGGTTGGCAAGATACCCGCTGGCATGTTCTAGCAGCCCCTGCCACTCCCCAGCACCAGCTTCAAACTGCCTCTACTATGCATCTCTCTGCCCTGGCCCTTGCTCCAAGCACTACTGCTCTCTCCTGCAGAGGCCCCGATGAATTCATGCCCCCCCCTTCCCACACGCAGGGTGCTACTGGATTTTTGGTCCCCTGAAAGGAACAGGGATGGGGCTGGGCTGTCATGAACTCTCCACTGATGATGCTGGCCTCAGAATCATAGAAATAGAGAAGTAGAGCTGGAAGGGACCTCCGGAGGTCATCTAGTCCAAAGTTTCTCAACCCGTGGTTTGTGGCCCAAAAGTGGGTTGCAAGAATATATGAAAGGGTCATGAACAAACTTTTAAAAATAGATCAACAAACTTTAAGAATGGATTCTTCTTTAAAGGAGAAAACTGTGGGAAGCTGTGGCAAAGGTCCAGCCTGCAAGTTGCTGCTTGGAGCCCCCTGCCCCACACACTGTGGGGCTGGGGCCTGGGGGCAGTGGGTCGTGAGTGAGGGGCACTGGGTTGGGACTGGCCATTCATGTTTACAAGTGGGTTCTGGTACAAAAAAAGTTGAGAGGCACTGATCTAGTTTAAGTCCATGGAGGGACAAAGGTGGTGGTAGGGGTGAGGCCTGGCTCGGCCCTGGCGGGGAGGGAAGGTGTGCCCAGCTCTGGGGCAAGGACAGGCTCTGTGCAATGAGCCCCACCCAGGTGCTGCTGGAGGGAACGTACCAGGCTCCTAGTGGGTGACTCTGAAGTGCTGCTGAAGCTGGAGCGGGTCATGTGAGCCAGCGAGGTACCATAGCGCAGCGTCTCGTAGATGGGATCCACCTTGCCACTGCGGGCTGCAGAGCCGGAGGTGGGTGGGGGGCTGTAGTCAGGGATTCTGTCTACAGCCCCAGGGAGCCTGAGCCACAGCCCTGCACCAGAAGCCACCCACAAGGGCAGCAGCTCATTGCAGACACGGCTGGGACCCTACCTTACTCTTCTGCTAGGGCAATATTCCCCTCCCTTAGCACCCCAGAAACAGCCCTGAGGCTCCCCAGTGCCAGCCACCTCCCCCACCCCAGTACAGCAGCTAGGTCTGGGGCATCTTGAAATAAAAGCACCTGGAAAAGTTCTGCCAGCCCAGCCAGAGACCCCTCCACAGTCACCACCCTGTGCCCTGGGGCAGAGATCTCTCACCTGCAGGGGGAGACTCCTTGGAGCTGCCCTGCTGCTGGTCCTGCAGCAGGAGGGGGGAGCTGAAGTTGCGGCGAAAGGAGGTGGCCTGGAGGGAAAGGATGGGGCAGAAACCATAACAGTGATGGGGGAGGGGGGACAAGCTCCTCAGCCTGTCTGTCACCCCCTGAAAGTCACGGTGTTCCCTGGGGTGGGTGCATACCCGCACTGCATAGGAAAGGAAGGACTGGGGTGCCTCAGCTGCCCCCAGGAAGCAGAGCTTGGTCATCTCCAGCCTAGACACTCCAGGACAGCAGAGCGGGGGTTGCTTACACCCCTAGAGCAAGGGGGAGTGGAGACTCACTAGCCACAAGCAGTCAGGGGGGAACCGCAGGGCTAGAACTCACAGCTTTGGCACTCAGTGCACCATCCCAACCCATCCATGCCAGCAGGGCGCAGGGCCAGGCTGTCTCCAACTCTGTTCCAAGGCTGCTGGACTCAGATTGACAGGATAAAGCTGCTGTGCAGACCTCCTGCCCACAGGTGACAGTGGTGACCCAGGCCAGTGGACAGGCCAGGAGTGTGCTCTGTGTGCATGCATGCACCCGTGTGTGTACTCATGCACTAACATGCAAACAGCAGAGAGCACACACTCACCCAGGGGTAAGGAAAGAGGGGGGGAGGGCACTACAGAGTGGGGGAGGGCACTACCTCTGGTGAAGGCACCTACCGTCTTGCCAGGGCATTGCTGATGTGAGACCTCTTCCGAGCACCACAGGTGCACGCTGACTTTGCACGTTTTACACCTCAGGCCTTGCTTGGAATTGCCTGCAACACACCGGGCAACCACAGGGGGGTATTAGAGAGGGCCCAACTCTGATTGGCAGGGAGGGGCATAATATACAGGTTTTCCTTGATTTATGCGGGTTCTTTATATGCAAATTAATTCTTATGCAATGAGCATATTTAGACCCATAATTCATTATATGCAAGGTAAATTCACTCTTATGCAATCAGCATAGACACGCCCCCCCAAGCAGGTAAGTCTGTGAGGGGAAGGGAAAGA
>NW_005842040.1:2274111-2275334 GCF_000455745.1 Alligator sinensis | reverse complement strand
CCCCAGCCACTGGTCTACACTGTGCCCCGCCTGTCCCCACTCACCTCTGCTCCTGGGTTGCATCATGCCCTGGTGCAGGCAGCTGGCATTGGCCACTCCCAGGGCTGCTGCAGCAGGAACTGAGGTGAGTGGAGACAGGCAGAGCCCCAAGGGATTCAGGACATGGTGCAGCCCAGCAGCTACAGGCAGCTGGTGTCAGCTGCTCCAGGGGCTGCTGCAGCAGAGACTGGGGTGTGTGCCACACCCCTGCCACCCAGGGCTCTCCTTGCCCACACTCACCCCAGCCCATGATGGAGCAGCCCCAGGAGCAGCCAACACCAGCTGCCTGCACTAGGGCATGGTGCATCCCAGGAGCAGAGGTGAGCAGGGACAGGCAGAGCCCAGGCATGGGGGACAGGGGGAGCACAGTGCAGCCCAGTGGCTGCAGGCAGCTGTCCCCAGCCACTCCCAGGGCTGCTGCAGCCCGGGCTGGGGTGAGTGCTGCTCTGCTCCTTGTGCTTTGCTGTCTTGTGCAGCCCCAGGAGCAGCACCCCTCCCCCTGCCCCTTCTCTAGTCCCAGCCCCATTCCCTCCCTCCCTGCCATGGGAACCTATCCCTATTTGTTACATTGTAAAGTGGGTCCGCTTTATGGGAATTAGATTTATGCGCTGTTCTCCAGGAACGCATGTATAGCATAAATCGAGGGAAACCTGTATTCCCAATAGGGCCTTGTGGGGAGAAGGGGACTTGGCTCACAAGGACCTGGAACAGGGACACTACAGGCCAGGGGGCGAGAGCAAGGCTGGAGCCACTGCAGTCTTCTAGGGGCCCTCAGGGCTCAGAAGCAGCCTCCATTGAGTAGGGAGATGGGATAAAGCCCTGGGCTGGGCTGGGCTGGGCTGGGGAAACAAGGAGATTTGGTGCTGGGGTATGTGTGTGTGTGGGTGGGGGGAGGGTCTGGCCTAGCTGGGAGAGGCAGAATCCAGGGGTGCAAGACTGATGGGGTTGTGGGTTGAGAGAGCTGGGCTGTCTGAGCCCCAGTGGGGGGTGGGAAGTAGTAAGAAGACTCCCCGTGCCCCACCCCGGTTTGGAGCAAAGTCCCCCTGCCTCCTTCCTGGGTTCCACAACACTCACCTACGATTTGCTGGTGGCAAAGCTCACATGGGCAGTGCTTCTTGAAAACATACTCCTGGAAGCTGTGCGTCCGCATTGGCTTGAGGGGCGCCAGGGGCCGGTGGCAGGCA
>NW_005842040.1:2272964-2274080 GCF_000455745.1 Alligator sinensis | reverse complement strand
GGGGGTGGAAGGGGCGTTGGGGGATTGAGCAGCACCTCAGAAGGGAACTTGAGCTCGCTGTTGGATCGCAGGAAGAAGTTCTCCACGCTCTTGCTGCGCAGGATGGTCTTGAGGGACAGCGAGCGTTTGAACCATTGCAGCTGGGGAGAAGCAGAAGCCCAGTGGGGGGCGCACATCATGAGGGGGAGCACCCCTGCCTTCACCCCCCACACTGCAGAGGACAGATGGGGCCAGCCTGAAGTCACCGTGGGGTCCCCCTAACAGGAGTTGCCCCTGCAGCTTGCAAAGTGGCCTATTTTGCACCCCCTCCAGCTACACAGGTCTGTGCCCTACTCTCTAGTCTGATTCACTGGGGAGAGGCAGGCATCACATCCTCCACCCCCCTCCAGTACTCAGACCCAGGGATGATATCACTCCTCAGCAGCTGAAGGTTTCAGCCTTGCCCTCTCTCTAGTCACCTGTCCCCAGCTTCCATGGCTGCAGCCTGCTAGGAGATCCTATGGCATTGGTAACCACTGGTGAATGCAGTGCTCCAGGGACCCGGAGGTGGGGGTGTCTGGGAGACATTATGGTGGGTCCAAAAATAGGCCACGGACCCCATCCCCATTGCTGAGCGGACCCTGTCTGTAGTAGCAGGCAGCAGTAAGCTGGGCAGGCATCAGGCTTGTCCCAGTGGGGTGGCCCCCCAATGCCACATTGCCACTTCTCTGTCCATGCCTGCCTGCCTGGTCCTGTCAGCTGGAGACTGAATGATCACATGAATGCTGAGCTGGTCCCAAAGTGGGTCACTCTGGACTCTGCGCACGTGCATGTGTGCACGTGTGTGTGTATGTGCGTGTGTGTGCGCACACGCATGTGGCGGGGGGGGTGGAAATCCCAGGCCCTCCTGCCACAGATCCCTTTGGGCCTGGGGTGAGGGAAAAGCTGGGTAGATGCCCTTGTCTCGCCCTCATGCACAAATGAGCAGGAGGCTGGAAGTGCACTGTGTCTCCCGCCGGCCTCCACCAGCTGAGTGTTTAATCCAGCTTCCAGCAAGGTTTTGTTTCATCTATGAATCCCCTTCTCTCTCCCTGCAAAGCCAGAGGGAGGGTGGATGGATGAAGGAGGCAAGGGGAT
>NW_005842040.1:2260168-2272954 GCF_000455745.1 Alligator sinensis | reverse complement strand
GACAAATCTTCACGCTCTGACCCTGCAAAGACAACAGCGTCTCCCTGCACTATGTGTGTTACTGCCCTCCCCACCTCCACGGGGCAGCTGGGTAGAGCAGCTGACCTTCCATGAGAGCTGTGGTGCCACTTAGGGCAGGTCTGCCATCTGTAGCTCCCCCGCCAAACCCTTATCTCCATCCCCCACCCCATGGTCACACCCCTTCTCTTCCATTAGCTCCTTCCCTTTACTTTCCCTCTGGGGCAAAACAGTTTCAGGACCTAGCCAGGGACACCAGCAAGAACACTGAGAGCTCCGCCCCCACCATATAGCCCCACCCCCTCCTCATAGCCACACCCACACACCCACTTTTCCAGCCCACCTATCCCTCCCCCACACCCTCCAGCCCCTCTGGGGGTTGGTCCCCTGCCCTCCTCCTTGTAGTGACACAGGCCCATCCCAGCACATCTGCCCAGCATGGGGTAATGCAAGCCTGACTCCTACAGAAGACACAGGGCTGCATGTTGCAGACAGGCCCCAGCCCATCCCCCTTCGGCCACACTGCAGCCAGCCAGGCTCGTAAAATGGGAGAGACGCCAACAACAAGGCAGTTAGCCATGGATTGGACTTCTCAGCGCAGAGAGCGCCCAGGGCCATTGGCATCAGATCAGAGGAGTCAGGGAGGCCCTTAGTTTGGAGTTCTGGGCCGGGAAGCCTGGTGGGGGTGGTTCAGATGCTCCAGCCCCTTCCCCTCTATCTCTGGACAGCTCTTGATAAACCCCTGCACCAACTGCGCTCCCAGGCCCTGTGGGGTTTGTGCTTTACAGGAACGCTCACATGAGAGCTACCAATCACCCATGATACCAAGCACTGTGGGGCAATGGGCAGCCCAGGCTTGGGATGGCCTTGGGGGCCTGGACTTCTGGGTTCTGATCTCCTGAAAGTCAAGGTCAGGACTATTGTCGGTCCAGGTGGCACAATGCTGTGGGTACATGAGCATGCACATTTGTGCTTTGGTGCCTGCAAAGGGTTAGCCAGCCCCGCCAGGGCCCTCTCTGGTCTTTGGGATGCCTGGGGGATCCCAGTCCCCCGCCATGTCCCCACCCCTGGGGGACATGGCTGGAGACAGCAGGCCTCCTGAATGGGATCTCAGGCTGGGGCAATCGACTACGCAAGGGAAATCATGGCGCAGAGGGAGCCTCTGGTTAAGGTGTGAAAGAATCTGTAGAACAGGAAGCAGCCAAGGGGTAAAGTAGGCACAAAGGTGTTGTGCTGACCTGCTACAGCCATGAGCTCCGGGCTCTAGGCCAGGCTCCCTGGGCTAGGACGTGCCTACCCCAGCTCACTGAATTCCAGCCGGGGCAGAGGCAGGCGGGTGTCTTCCCTCCAGAGCCACACTGGGGGCCGTGCTGCCTGATCACAGCAATACATAGTGCAGCAGGACTCCCGGGTTCTCTGCCTTGCTCCGTGGGGGGGGGGGGGGGGAGGCAAATTCCTTCTCTCAGCTCTGGGCCTCAGTTTCCCCAACCACAAGGGAAGAGGAGGAGCACTGGAAAATCCCCTTAAGCAGAACTATGGTGCTATACCCCACACCACATCCCCTGCCTTGGTCTGGCTCCTGGCAGTAGGCAGGCATGCAGGGGGCACAGAGTCTTGGGGATGCTGGCCTGTCTGGGGGGGCCCATCCTGTCAAAGTGTGAGCAGATGAGATGGGTGAGACAGTAAGGCCACTCTCTGCATTAGTGTCTACAGTGTCCTGGGGAGTGAGCAGCCCTGAGCAGGTGGGACTCATGTGCACAGATTATGCTGGCATGCGAGTGTGTGCAGCGCCTGTGTATTTGCACGCGGGACTGTGCATATACAGCAGGGCGCGGGGGGGAGGCTTACTCCGCCAGCACAAAGCCCAGCCGCACGCTCCCAGCTCCCGGCTAAGAGGTTTCAGCTCCAATTCACTTGAAGCTGCCTGCTGCACTGGGACTGCTAGAGCAGAAGGAACATGGTGCTCTGCATCCCACGGTGTGTGGTGGGGGAGGCACTCACAAATGGAAGGAGCGGCTTCTACCTTACCCACCCCCCACCCACCACCTCTGCCTGTGGGCTCAACCCAACCTGTACCCCTGCCTCCATCCAAATAGCCCAGAGCTCCAGCAAGGTCCTGGATTCAAATGGGATGACTGCCCAGCCCAGATTCCCCCCCACTGGGCCTCAGTGAAACTCATGCATAGGGGCCAGGGACCCCAGCCTGCTCCAGACCCAGGGGGTTCTGGACAAGCTGAGGTGTCTCCTCTGAAGCAGCTACCCTCAGAGAACTCTGCAGTTTGGTTGGGAAAGGGGGTGAGGTCAAGCTGGTCTGAGCTTCCAGGTATACCTGAGCTGGGGCGGAAAGGGGGGGGGGGGTGCTAACCTCCTGCAGGATGCAGCGGGGGGGCTCTGGGATTCCCACTGTAGGGGCTGTTCCGAGAACCCAGCTGGGGTGAGCGTGGGGTGTTGGGGAAGGTGTGTCTCAGACAGCTGGACCCAGCCCCTCAACCCCCTGCCCTGTTCCAGATAGGGCTGTCCCTCCAGGGCATCCTGCCATGGAGGTGCTCCCTTTCCTCTGGAGACCCACCCAGCTCCTAAACCCAGTAGCTCCACAGCACCCACGTTCCCACTGGGCAAAGTCTCCCAGGCTGGTGAGCAGTACTCGGAAGTGCCAGCTACTCCCCACTCCTACCAGGCCACCCGCAGCCTCAGGCAGAGCCACCCCTATACAGAGGCCCTCCAGCAGTCATGGCTTGCTCCTTCTACATCACCCAGTGCCCACTGGCACTGGGGCAGTCCCTGCTGCCCATCCCCAGCTTTCAAGTAAGCCAGAGCCTCTGGGATGGGCTCCCAGTCACACCACAGGCAGCCACCTGGACTGGGGCCAGCAGGTCAGGGTGACGAGGGGCACAGGCATTCACCCCTGGGCAAAGCACTTTGCGGGGCACATGACAGCATCTCCAAGGACAGAATCATAGAGTACTTGAAGACTGCTATCCTGTCGCCTCTTGGTCACATTTTTTTCAAGCTTAACATTTTTGTGTCTCACCATCCCTTTGTCTGACTTGCCTTCCAAGCCAATTATCCCTTTTGTTGCCTTCCTCTGGGCCCTCTCTAACTTCTCCACGTCCCTTTTAAATGTGGAGCCCAGAACTGCACCCAGCACTCTAGATGAGGCATAACTAGTGCTGAGTAGGCTGGCTCTATCACCTCCTGTGTCTTACACTTAACGCTACTGGTGTTGCAGCCCAAAACTACTTTGTTTTTGCAGCTGCAAAGGGTGGGGGCACCTTGGCTTTAACAACAAAGGCAGATCTTTCTCTTCCCCTCCCCTTCCCCTCTCCAAACATGCTGTCCATGCCCCTCACTGCAGTTCTCCAGTGTCACCCAGCTTGATCCACTCCTAGTAGAGAAGAGAAGCAGTGGGGCAGGTAGGCAGCCCATGTGCCATGCGATGCTAGCCCACAGTCCCTAGGTCACGGTACTCGGACTGACTTGGTCCCAATCCACTGGGACATGGTGCGGTGGGGGTTGGGGAGGGCCCTGGGACTGGCAGCAGCAGGCAGCATTTCTGGCAGGATGCTCAGAGGCTCTCAGGCTGGGATAATGTCCTGGCACTTGGCAGGCATCCCAGCCCATCCTCTCTGCTCCTCAGGGAAGAGGAGGTGATTAGTCAAGCATGCAGGGGATTTTACTAGAAATCCTAATCAGAAGCAGCAGGAAAAGCTGGTTCCTAGGCTTGGGAGGGGAGCAATGAGACAGTGTGGACAGAAACCCCAACCTGTAGGCTCCTTGCCACCCTAGCCCTGGGCCCCCACACCCAGCTCTGCCCAAGCTGTTCAGTCCCAATCCCCAGCTCAGAAGCCCACAGACACTGGGGTCAGGGGTACAAGAAGGCCCAAGCCAGACATTCTGGGGGGGTAGATTTGGTTGTGGTGAGACCTGGAACCATGCAAAAGCAATTGTGAGACCAAGTACCTATAACTTTGCCTACTCTAGCTCTGGCTCCCCTTGTGCCTCCAGTATAGGGACCTGCCCACTGGATGTTTGCAATGATCAGAGCCATGGACCAGACCCTGGGCTGGTATAGCCTGCCCAGTGGTGAGGGGTTCACTCTTCCCCAGCTGCATGCATCAAAGCTTCAGAAACTCCAGGCCATTTGCAGCAGAGAGCACTTGGATTCCAGAGAGCACCTGGATCCCAGATCTCCCTGCATGGGCCTAGATCCCAGATTCCCCCACCCCAGCCCCACATGGCCTGATTCCCTAACACCAGCTCATGCACAGCCCTGGATTTCATCCCTACTTACTTTGGGTCTCAGCAGCCCCCCATCTGCCCCTCCAACACCAAAACACAGCATAGATCCCACAGCTCCTTCCCCCATAGCCTACTCCTTTCTTTAGAAGAAGAGGGCCCTGGTGGATAGAAATTGCCCAGCCTGAGGGAGGGTAAAAAATAATGATGTAGCAGAAGTACCACCCCCCTCCAATACATACATTGTGGACTGGGCTTGAAGTGCACCAGCAAAGAAGCCACGGTGAGATGGCAGCAGGTCAGGCAAAAGAGGAGATGTATGGGTGAGGGGGAGCCCAGGGGGTGTGTGTGTGTGAGGGGGAGCCCAGGGGGTGTGTGTGTGTGCGCGCGCGCTGACTGCTGCTCCACACTGTGCTCAGTGAGTGACTCCAGGCAGCTTTCAGCCTCCACTTTCATTAGCAGCCAACATCCACCTGCTCCCTCCCTATGGCTAAGTCCCTCACCCATAGCCTTTCCCCCTCCACTGCAAGACACTGGCTGTGCTTCCCCACCACCCCTTGTACAGAGCTGGGGCTGGGGCTGGGCGAACTTGTTCATTCCCACCTGGACCTAAGGAGTGGGGTGGGGGGGATCCATGCTGGGTTGTTAGCAGGGGCCTCTGGTGGGCTGCCTCACTCAGGGGAGGGTGTCTGTGCACTCCCAAGGGGACAGGGTGGCAGGCGTATAGCTGTCCCCACTGTATGTGCACGGTTCTATTCCCCTGCTCACTCATGGGCTTGTGCTCTCACCGCAAGACATCTCATTCAGGTGATGACTCCTGGCTCATCCCATTGAGGCACTGCTGAGGACAACCAGGCCCCCCAGAGAGAGTGTCAGTGTGGGGTCACACTGCACTGCTGGCCAAAATATACCTCCTCTTCCCCATCCACGGAGGGGTCACACTGGAGTGTGGGGCTGGATCCCTCCCTGAGGTTCCCCAGGTGCATGTGCTGCTGCATTGTGTAGAGATTTAGGGCAACACATGACAAGAGCGATGCTGATTCCTCTTGTCCGGGTGCCTGAGAACAGCTTGCTGAGCTGGCTGCCAGCTGCCTCCTGAGGATGCCTGAGCACCCCCTCTCCTCCCCCACCCAGGCCAGGCGGGGCAGGCACCTAGGACTGAGAGAGTGCTTGTGTTCAGCCCACTCCCCCTGTACTCCCCCCCCCCCCCCCACAAGGCTCCACGCTCTTCCCTGACATGCAGCCCCACCCCGAGGTCTATTTTTAACCTGCCCTAGATGCTTCTTACTCAGCAAGGCAAGGCAGAGAGGGACTCGGCCAGATCACGGGGACAAGGTGCCAACAGGCACAAGATACTCTCTGTGGTCCTATCTGGAGATAGGCCCCAGGTATAAAACCTCCTCAGGGATGTAGATTTTCCTCCCCTCAGCTGGTGGGGGGTGATGGGAAAGACGCCTTCCTCTGATCCACTGCAGGATCAGCCTGGTATCACCCCACTGCTCCCTGTCCAAGCTACTCTCAGCCTGGATCCATGGTGGCCAACAGGGGACTACAGCCAGGGGCCATCATGGGCTGGGAAGCAGAAGCAGGGGGTTATCATTGCTGGGGGCAGCCAGCAGGGGGAGACGTGGTCACATGCCCCAAGCCCATCTGCCACAGGGTGCCAGGGTGCTTAATGGGATTCAGGATGGTCTCTGGGGGCTGCGCGGGCAGAGATGTGGGTCGGTGACAGGAAGTGCTCAGTACCTGGACTGGAAGAGGAGAGGAAGCAGAGGGGGCAATGAACAGAGGGGCAATGAGGTGGGGCAGATGGGGCTGGGATGTCATGCTGTCAGGGGGCAGTTAGGAGCCCCAGGGCCTGAGGCAGGCTGGAAGAGGCCACCTAGCCAAGCCTTGTTCCCATGTCTTCCCTGGAGGGCTCTGCCTCAGCAGGGTTGTAGGGGCAGAAGCATGGGGATCGCAGTGCTGAAACAGACCAGCTAGACCAGCCAGTCTGCTCCCTGCCAGTCTGTGGTGCCCAGCACTCCTGAGCCCAGCCCCCCCATCTCCACGTGGGAGCCAAAGCATCCACCAGGCCCCTCATGGCTGTAGCACCAGCACATAGGAAAGAAGCAAGCATCATCCTGGCACCCTGGGCTCACCTGGGGGGCGGGGGGGACCCTTTCTTTCCTCCTCTGCCTGCTGGTCAAGCCCATGCAAACCCCAGACATGACCAGCCCCAGCTCAATCTTCCTCTCTTTAGTATCTAGGGGCCCTGGGGCTTATGAGGGACTGGAAGACCTTCACTTGGAAGCAGCTTAAGCTGAGAAGTGCCCTGAAGAGGAGCAGGTAGCACCATGGGGCCCTGAGGGCAATGTCCCTCCCTTCCCCACACCCCAACCTGGGCTGCCTCTGTGCCACACAGGCCTAAAGGATCCCAGGCTGGGTGCATGTAACCTGCCCATGATGGCACTGCACGACCAGCTACAATGTAACAGCAGGGCAGGGACAGGGAGGTCCCTGGGGTGTGTTGCCTCCTGGGAGCACCTGCTTGTGGAAGAGTCTGATCATGGAACAGCAGCAGTGTAGCTCAGGGAACAGTCTTGGCCCTGGCTCAGGAGGGTGGTCAGTTCATATCCAGAGCTGGCAGGATAACCCCTGAGGTCCTGCCGCTCCCTTAATTCCATTGTGCCTCTAGCACTCAGGGGCTTTGCACAGGCCCATGAGAGCAGCACACTGCTTCAGGTGGGCTCTCGCACCTGGATCAAGGCTTTGGGATGTCCAGACCCAAAGCCAAGCTTCATTTTCAGCATGGACAAGACCCCCTCAGTCCAGGTTCTAGGAGTGGGTCAAAACCTGGAGCTGAACCCCAGATTTGTGGATCAGGCTTGTGGTTTCACACTCTGCTCCCCAAGCCTGGAGCCCGTTTATTCCCAAGAGAGCAGCTCAGCACCTGGTGAGCTGGGCTACCCCCTCTGTCACACCCACAGCAGAGAGCAGTTCATTGGGATATCACCAACACAGAGCACTTGGCTTAACATGAGGCAGGGAGCAGCCACAGCCTAGCACAAGGAGGGTTAACAACCCTTGCTGTCTAGGGTACCCTCTCCCCCATAAAGGCCCAATGGCTGTCAGCAGGGGGTAGAGGGGACCAGGTCCCTGGATTTCAGTGGGGATAAAGAATGCATGGGAGGCAGGGGGGAGGTGGAAAAAAAACAGTGTTGTTCAGTTCCTGAGCTGTGCTGTGCTTCCCCCCATCCATTCCCCCACTGGCTCCAAGCCTCCCTGCCCCTGCCAGCCTGCCTGAGCCACGAGGCCCTTTATCTGGGTCAGAGCTGGTGCCAGAAACTTTCCAATTCTTCCCCAGAGAAAGCACTGTGAAATCCAGCATGCCAACCAGTGCAGTGTGTCCCTGCCTGGCAATGCACCCCCATCACGTGTATGAAGCAGTGGGGAGATGTCAGGCCTCTTTGACCTCCACATTGCCCCTAGGTCCAGCTTGCCCTGCCCTTGATTCCCCTGTGTTCATCTGTGGCTGGAAACAGAGATTGCCTTTGTGCCTCCATAGCCATTTTTATGGTGGCACAAAGTGAAAGCAAATAGACGCTCATGCCCTTTATCGAGCCCAAATGTCTTTCTTTGCAGCCATGGTAAAAGGGCAGTAATAATTTATGCTGCTCTTTTGCAGCAGACATCCATTGGTTTTATGGTGCAAAAGTGCAAATTGCCCAAAGCTGTCCACACTCTCCAGCTGCCCTGGGTAGCTGCTCCCAAGGATCAAAGGGCTCAGTCCTGCATGCCCCAGAAATTCCTATACAGGATCAGGCCCCTCAAGCCCTGGGAGCACCTGCCTGGCTTTCTCCCCGGCATGAGCAGGAAGCTGTTGTAGTCCAAGCCTGCCCCTACGGGAAGCCAGAGTGCGCAGTGATTTTGCCCAGGGCTCCTGGTGCTGTACAGAACTGGACCCTGTTGCCTTCCTCCTGCCCCAGGCTTGGAGATAAGCTTTGGCTCGCTGTAGCCCACCTGCCTGCCCCTGGTCTCCCCTCCAACTGCTATGAAACCTCTGGCCCAGGAAGCAGTTCTGGCTCCTGAGCAGTAGCAAGGTGCTGGGTTGGGTTCCCCAACTTCTTCCCAGAGCCTGGCCTGTCCCCAACCCTGGAAAGCCCCATTTGCCACCCCCTACCAGCACAGTCACTCACACCAGCCAACAGGGAGTTGAAATGCACTGAAAATCCAAACTGCAGCCTTTCATGCCCACTTTGTGCCAGGGCAAGCACCCACCTGAGGCTCACAGCCTGTGTGGGTTTCCCTGCCACACCATCAGGTCCTGCCAAGTAAGAAAGAAGCTGTCCCACATGCCTGTGTACAGGGGCTGGATCGGGGTGGAGGGGAGCAGGGGGCATGGATTGGGGTGTCAGGGCTCTGGTCTGATCTGTGAGCTGAGGGAAGGTAGCAGCACAGTTTCTGATGCAGATTTGATCATGTTCACCCTGTGAGTTGCACCAGCTCCTGCTCCTGTCCCCCTAGCATGGTCCCAGCTCTCTGTGATAACTCACTCTCCCCTGTCCCTTCTGCAGCAGTTTCAGAAGCCTCCCCCAGAAACAGCTGCAGTGCCAGCCCCTCTGGAGGAACCCAGCTGGATGCCTGGGGAGGGGAAGGTCTCCCACAGGGAAAACCAAGCAGGGCAGGGATTATGGGAGTCAGCAGCTGCCATGTGAGCTGATGAAGCATAGGGGAGGGGGAAGGAGAATTCTTCCCAGGGTGGTGGGGGCCCAGTCAGCCCTGGATGCTGAGGCCAGCATCCTGTGGTTGTAGCTGACCTGTGCAGGCCAGCTGGGAGCAGTGTCAGTGCTGAGCTGAGTGTTTTGGGTCCCTCCAGCAGCTGGTCCCCCTGCTGCTTTCAGCTCCTGGACCCCTAGCTGCTGTGTTGTCCATACTGTAGCTGGACAGGGCGGAGAGGCAGCTAGTGCAACCCGCACTGCCCTGTCCCAGCTGGGGGCCATAGAGAAGAAGAACCTCCAACCTGTGGATACCAGCTTTGAAGATGCCCATTGACTCAGCCAGCTCAGAGCCCAGAGAAGCCCTGAGCACAAAGGAGCTGGGGTGTGGGGGAGGGGGGGTTACAACTCATTTGGGTTCTTAGCCCCCCTTACTTAATCAGAATGCCCCCTCCTACTGCCCATCTTTTACTGGACTCGACTCTTAAATCCCTGGCCTTGGCCCTCTCCCTTGGACAGATGCTGCCCCCAGATACATCTGGGCCCAATGTGGAGGAGAGGCCTCAGGGGTCCCTGCTGCCTGCAGTTTTAGCTTGGTGCCCCTTACCCTGAGCTCCATCCCTCCCATGTGCTGAAGCTGCAGCTGCCCGCAACACACAGGCAACCCCAATGCCAGTCTTAGCTATGATCCCCACAAGGCCACTCCACCCCATTAACCATCTCCAGCCTGGCTTGGGTTGGGGGGCAGGACCTATACAGCACCCCTCCCTTTGCAACTCTGGGGGAGCTGCCTTTCCAAATAACACTGTGCTGCAGGAGTTAGGCACACTGGGGTGTAGCCCCAAGGGCCCCTGGTGCACCAGGGAAGGTAGCCCTGACCCTGAGGGTGCCAGCTCTGTGCCACTCTGATGCCCACGTGCCCTGCTCCCCGGCTGGTTTTCGAAAGGCTCTAATTTAGAGCACAGCAAACATGGGAATTAGAGCTGATTGGAGGCGTGAGGGGGCTGGGAGAGATCCCGACAGCCCCACCCCCACCCCCCCCCGCCATAATGCCAGCACAGCTTGGCACAGACATGGAGGGGGTGGAGGGTGGGACCTACAGCCTGGCGGGAAGAACAGCAGCCAGGGAACAAGAGCTGAGGGGCTGGAGCCTGCAGAGGGGTTGGACCCCACAGCCAGGAGAGGGCGTGTGGTTTCTGCCAGGGGGTGGGCAGAGGAGGCTCAGCTGAGCTCCCCAGCCAGGCCCCTGAGGCTCAGGGCAAGGATCAGGTGTGGAGATCACTGGGTGAGCAAAGGGAGATGGGAATGCCCTGGGGTGGGGAAGTCAGCCTGGGGAAGGATGGGGCAGGATGGGGGTGGAAAGGGCAGACCATCCAGCCTCCCTCAACCCATTGCAGTCCCTGAGGGTGAGGGACACACTGGAACCCATGAGAGCCATCCAGCCCCCAGTCTGGGGATAAGAAGAGAGTGGGGGTTTGAACACCACCATGGAGGTTCTCAGTCCCTGCCCTTCCCATCTTTCTACCTGGGATTGGCCCTGGTGGGATGGACAGGGTAGAAGGGGGCAGTTTCCCTGCTCTGGGAAAGCAGAGGTATCAGGCAACTCTGGGTGGGAAGAGGGGAAGGGGTCACATCTCCCCAGCCCCCTTAGATTTAATCCCATTCAGGGAAGGCCCAGATTTGCTTCATGCCTTTTCCTCACATATCTTCCTAGCCCTACACACACCCCATGGCCCCCAACCCTAAGCCTGTCCCTCTTTCAGTGCTCTCGGCCCCCAGAGGCACCATCCCAGAGCCACAGTCTTGTGGTTCCCCTTACTACACTGTGAGGCCTTCACCAAGGTGAGAGCCCTGTTGGGTTGAGACCTACCCAGACACTTATGAGACACAGCCCCTGCCCCAGAGCAGCCCTGGTCCACAGACAACACACCTGAAGGGCAGGAGGGATGAAGTGACCTGCCCAAGGCCACCAAGCAAGTCAGTGGCAGAGCCCAGCCCAGAACCCAGGGCTCCTCTTCCCAGGTAGTAAACACACTTGCCATGAGAAGGGCGAGTCAAGCCCTTTCTGCTTTCAGTAGGAACGTCGAAGTATGGGTCTTCCCAGCACGTGCACAGAGATCACCCCAAGCCAATGCCTGAGACCCCCAGGACCATGTAGCCCTCCCATCCATTGCCTGTGATATCAGATCTCTTTCCTGCTCCCAGGTCTAGAGCCCCTTGTGCTGTGATGACAAGAGTGCACTAAAGCCTACACCCCATGCAGGAGCCCAATCTCTACCCCAGCCTGTATCACAGCCTGGGCTGCAGGAAGGAATGGATACACACTCCAGCGACTGCCCGAGGCAGCCCAGCAGCTCATGGGAGCCCTGGCAGAAGACACCTGGTCTGGGCCCCATTTACATGGTGACCAGTGACTCCAGATTGAAACCAGCTGGAGAGCAAAGCCCATCCCCACCATTCTTTTATCCAGGATGGAAGGGGAGGGGGTGGGCTGATCCTGTCCACCCACACCCCTTCTCCCTGCCCAAGCCTTCTACAGCTCAGATGGCGACCCCCGAGGCCAACTCACAAACTGCTGAAATCAGGGGATGCTGGCCACAGTAGAAATGGGGACCCCCAGAAGGAGCTGGGCCCTGACCTGGGGGAAGAGTTTTTATGCACCAAGTCTCATCCTTTGTGCTCTGTGCCCTGCTCAGAGCCTCAGCTCCTGGACTTCTTGGAGGCTATGAAGCCCTCAGAAATGTAAACCTTACATTTACTCTGGATGTGTTTGTGTGCGCGTGCCCACTCTAAGCTGGGTCCCAAGCGCGAAAAGGTGCTGGCGCCTCTCTGCTTTGCCTGCTAAAAATGCACACATTATGCCAACGAAGCCTGCAATTAAGTGTGTGCGCGAACAAGTCACATTGCTGCAGACACACATAGATGCACGCACCCGGAGCGGAACTGCCCCTGCCCGCCTCGCACAGTGCTCGCATGTGCTGATCAAACCAGAGCTCACCCAGAGCGGCCCCCCCATGGATGCCAGATCCTTTCCTATAAGAAACCCCCTCCCCACACACACACACCCTTCTCCAGGGCAGAATCAGAAACACCAGTGAAGTCCCAGCTGCTGATTTATTTTTAAATCCGATTTGTCTTTGCGAACTGCTGAGGTCAGGAGGGGACCCAAGCTGCAAACTCCCCAGCTGCGTGCATGGGCTATTTTGCAAAAGGGTTGATATTTGGAGTGATACCTCCAGCACAGACACACACACACACACACACACACACAAATGCACAGAGACACACACCTCCACAGAGACACACAAATGCACACACACGGACAACACACAGGAACAGACACAAACACACAAATGCACACAGACAACACACCCAAGGATGAGTTGAAGCCACCTGGTTACCTATTTACAGCATGTGCTAGAGGGCAAGGGGGAGGGCCAGTCTTGACACCTGTCTCTGGGGCATTATTTATAGCAGGGAGCCGGGCTCCGCACAAGGGGGGGGTGACACCTGGGCTACCTCCGCTCCATCCAAAGATTGGGCTCGTGCCTCGCCGGGAGAGATGCCACGTCCGGCAGGCAGGCAGGGAGGAAGGAGCGATCCTGCCTGAAACTGGCTGGTTCCAGCTGATGTCAGCAACACAAGGAAGCGCGAGGGACGGGGGGAGGCAGAGGGGGTTCAGCGGAGACGCTGCCAAGCCCCGCGACCTCCCGCACAACACCCCGCAGGCTGGCAGCGCGGGGAGCAGCCCAGGGGCAGCGACCCCCGCCCAGCCCAGCCCAGCCCGGCGGCGGCCGCGGGCGCGCACTTCCCTTGCTCTCCCGGTGGGCGGTGG
>NW_005842040.1:2228245-2260096 GCF_000455745.1 Alligator sinensis | reverse complement strand
CCCTGCAGCCCGAGCCCAGCCCCGGCGCCCGCTGCCAGCCGCTGCCACTTGCGGATCAAACTTCGGGATCTTCCTTCCCTGCCTCCCAAAGGCGCCCCGGGAGCGGGGGGTGGATCCAGCCCAGCAGCCTCTGCCCGGGTCCCTGCAGAGCCGGTGGTTGCCGTGCGGGCTCTGCGCGGGCGCCCCACGCTTCGCCCAAGTTTGATTTAGGAGGGAGGACGGGCGGACAGCCCCGCGCGGCTGCTGCTGCCTTTTTTTTTTTTTTGGCTATGCTAATAGGATGCAAATCTTCGCCTGCCCATTGGCTCCCGCGAAAGAAGGGCGGGGCTTCCCCTTCGCCTTTGCCCACTCTGAAGTTCAGCGCAGCCTCCGGGGACCCGCTCCGGCTCCGGCAAGGTGGGCCCCTGCAGCGCGCCCCCCCCAGACTCCCTTAGCCCATGTAGCAGCCTCTCTCCTGGGGGAGTAGGGATCCCCCTCACCCCGTTTCAGGGCAATCAGGGTGGCTGGTTCCCGCTAAGAGCCGGTCACAGTCCCAAAAGCCCCCTGCATTGCTCCAAGGACCAAGGGCAGTTGCAATAGTCCTGCCTCACTCATCCCCTCCACCCTCTGCTTCTCCGTCCCCAGCCATTACCCCTGGCTCTTCAACCCCAAGTTGCCTGGCATTGCTGCTTGACTTATTCCAGGGGAAAAGAGGTCAGGGTTAAGGGCCAAGAGATCAGCCTCTGTCAGGTGTGACTGCAGGTGCTGGGATCCAGGGGGCCCCTGCAAGTTAAGTAGGGTGTTCACGGGGCCACACGCCTCCTCTCTTGCCAGTCCCAGCTCCAGTGTCCCCCCCAGGGGATCTTGCCCAGGCTCCTTCTCCCTGTTCCTCTCCTCCTCCCCCCACTTCTAGCCACATGCTTCTATTTCTCAGCTGGGAGCGAGCGCAGGGTGGCTGATGACTTCACCCCAGCTATTCTTGTACCTACTCCACTACCCACCTCTTTACTCATGAGCCAGCACAGAGCATGTCTCAGCACTTCAGGTTTGCCAGCTGCCGGAGCCATCCCCATGTGGCTGAATCTGCTTGCCCCAGGGTACAAGAATCCCAATGAGCTTCCTGTTGTCCGTCTGTGCCATGGCATGGGATCCTGCCCTAGAGATCATGCTGAGAGCATGGCATGGATCTGCCCAAGGGAGGTGGCACCGGCTTCCCCTTTGCTGCCTGGTAACTTGCAAATAATAGGATTGGAAGGGGACTCATGAGGTCCCCTGGTCCAGCTCCCTGCTGAAGGCAGGATCATCCCTGACTAAACCATCCCAGTCAAATGTCTGTTTAACCTGCTCTTGAAAACTTCCAAGGATGGCAATTCCACCACATCTCTAGATAGTCTCTTCCACACTCATAGTTAGGAAGTTCCTCCTAATCTCCAACCTGCATTTCCCCTACTGCAGCTTGAAGCTGTTGCTCCTAGTTCTGTCCCTACAGCCATACAGAAAAGCCCATCTCCAGCCTTTCTATACTTGCCCTTCAGGTATTTAAAAACTGTTATCAAAACCCTCCAGTATTCTCTTCTCCAGACAAAGTAACACTAGTTCTTTCCTCATACGTTTTGCCTCCCAGGCCTCTAATCATTTTTGCTGCTTTGTACTGGACTGTTTCCAAACTGGCCACTGTGGTGTGGTGCAGTTCTCAGTGCCCAGACCATGTCATTGCCCAAGTTGAAGGACTCTACCAGACCCCAGGTACTACGGAAAGGAGGCAGGTCTGTGTAGTTTGGGGAGTGGTGATGAGAAAGGGGCTAAGCAGCACTCATTCATTAGGGTGCTGGCTGCTTGTACAGGGCTTGGGAAGGGAGCCCCTCCTGGCATCTCTCTAGAGCAGTGGTGCTTACCCTTCTAGCCCAGTGCACTGGATGAGTGGCACAGAGCCAGGTTGTGGGCCCTATCCTGCATGCGGGGTCAGTTTGTTGGTGTGATCCCCCCTGACCCTGCATGCTGGATCTGGCCACGGAGTCACTCCATGTGCTGGCTGTACCATGGACAGTGATCTAGTGTGCAGGGCCACATCATCTGTGGGGTTCCCCATGGATCCAAAAATTTGGCAGCAGGGGAGTGGCAAGTAATGCTGCCACCATTCCCTTGCCATCAGATTTCCATGACGTGGCTCCATGGGCCAGATTTGGCTAGTGGACCAGGGGTTGAGCACCGCTGATCTAGGATGTGGCTTGGGAGGCCAGAGTCTAAGTGCCTCATCCCCCTGCAGCATTGGTTAATGGGACAATTACTTCCAGCAGGGCATTTGGGGAGTCGTGATCTGTTGCAATGTGGATGAATCTGGCCTGGTCTTCCAGTCCTTCCTGTCTGGGTCTGTTCTGTACGTGAATGCCAAAGAGGCATGTGATGAGTTTAAGCCTTTTCTCCTTAGTGTCCCCTGGACCCGAGCCAGCCCTGAGCTGTGCCAGGCAGCGCTCTGCCCAGATCAGCCTTCCCCACCAGCCCCAGCCCCAGCCACAAGAGCAGCCCAAACAAGATGGACGAGAGTCAGGGGCTGCTGTTACCCTTGCAAGATGGTCTGTGTTACTTTAAGGGTACAGGGTTTGGCCCTGATTCCCTTCTGGGGCCCAGGGAAGCTCCATCAGCCCCATGGAGAGACTCCAGTTTTCCATGAGACTGGCACAGAGGTGAATCACTGCCCAGGATTCCTGGGGCTGACCTGTGCCCACAGGTTGCACTTGCAGATCTCTGTGTTTGCTGGAATGTATCTGTTCTTTGCACCCTTGCCATAAGGCTCTCACCCCCTGGAGAGACACCAGCACCCTATCAGTGTGGACCCAACTAAGCTGCCACCAGTACTGCTCTGCCAGATTCCCTCCCTGCCATCCCATAATGCACTGCTTCCTCCAGCAGGGGCTGTCAGGTAACCCCATTTGCACCCCCTCCTGGTGACATGCTTCTGAAGGGCGGGGGGCGACAGCAGTGGCTGCCAGCTATAACAGCCCTGCAGGCCCAGCTTGGCTGCCCATGGGATGACACTCCCATGCAGAGACAAGATTTCCCTCCTCCCAAAGAACCAGGGCCAGAGGATGCAGAGGCCACTGGCTTGAGACAGCAGTGAATGACCGTCCTCACCACAGAGGGATGATTTACCGCAATGACAGCTATGAGCAACTTTGTTATATGGAACAAAGAAATTAAAATGCACCAGAGCCCCCTGGCCTGGCTGAGCCACGGCAGAGATGGAACATTTTATAAGATGTTACTGGCAGGGTTTTGCACAGCTCTCGTCGTCCTGGAGCTCAAGGTGGGGGAAGTGGAAGGGGAGAGAGGCTTCACTGTTGCTGATGGGCCCCATAGGGCTTCCTGTTCCTCTGACGATCCAGTCCCTGGATTAACCCCAGGTGTGGGATCCAGCCCTGTCCCACTCATCCGACCTGCAGAGCCAGAAGGTTAAGCACCTCAGTTAATCTGATTCATGGGGCCTGTCTACAAAAAAGCGTGTGTAGACCGCAGGGTGTATAGACAGTACTGAGATAAGCAGAAACCAATGGGTACAGGGGCAGCTATTGCTAGCAGCATATCCACAGCACCACAGATTGAAAAGCCACCAAGTGGCTGAGTGAGAACCCCCAGGGCATAAGCTTGCTCTGACTAACCCTCTAGCTGTGTTCAAGCCATCTGGGTTGTGCCTGCACAGCTGCAGCAATTGCAGCATCCCCAGACCCTGCACCTTCGTGTGAACCTGAACTTGCCAAATGCTCCTAGTACCAAGGGGTCATTGAAATTTGAACCTGAAGCCACTTGCTTTGCCGGCACTACTTCTCCCTGGGAGTACTACCCCTTTGCAAGACCTGGACCCCACCATGCAGCTGCCTCTCTTAGAGCATAGGCCAACCCCTGGGCCAGATCTGAGATCTGGGCTGCTCCCTCTGGCTGTCCTGCTCTCTCCACAGTGGCATGTGCTTGCATCACTCTGAGAGCACCAGGGCTGGCAGACTGGAGGGCAGAGTTGGGCTTGGCTCCAAGCTAATCTTTTTCTTCCCCTGAACCCAACCCCCTTGAGAGCTCACAACCTGGCTGTGGATGATAACGCTCCCAGGACCCTCAGTTTGGATGGAGCTTTGATGCTTTGTGTCATCACAAATGCACTTGAAATTTGGACAGAGAGAAGCTCCCAGAGCAGAGGCAACAGCTGTCATTGGCTTTGGATCCAAAGGCCCCTTTCTGCAGCACAGGCAGAGGCCTGGGATCCCAGCTGGAGCTGGGTAAATCCTGCATAAAAGACCTTCACCATGGGTAGGTTATTCCACCAGAGTCTACAAGGGGGGCGATACTTGCACCTTCCTTTGAAACAGCAAGTGCTGGGTGTTGTCTAACACAGGGCACTGGGCTGGATGCCCTCAGTCTGGGCCTGCTCGGCACCCACTGCTTACATCTCCATGTATTCACGTGCCACAAATATTCATATTTCACTAGCACGGGCCCTGCCCCTCCTCCACCCCAGAAGCAGATGTTAAGAATTGGTCATTGCTGGTATATAAATGCACATCTGTGGGTCGTTGAGCCAACTGAAGGACAGAAATAGGGCTGGGTGGGAACACCAAGCCCATCACAGCTGAGCAGTGCAATGCCCTTGGCAAAACAATCACCCTTTGCTATCCGAGCTGCCCGGAAACCCTGTTGCAAGCACCAGAGGTGATCGTGGCAGCAGAATCCTGATTGCTGCTGGTTGTGCCCCCATTTCTGCTAGTCCCCTGGCCCCAGCTGGGGTCACAACTCCTCATTTGCGAATGTGGCTTTGGGGAACTGGAAACTGCTGGAGGAGTCTCAATCATCGGAGCTTCATTCACAGGACCAGATGCTCTGCTGGGGCAATGGAAGCCAAAGGGATGACGCTTGTCTATGTCACTGGAAGGGTGGTCTGTCGAGTCAGCCATTCGTCAGGCACAATCTGCTCCAGTGTCCTCCCACTATGAGGCATCAGCGCAAAGATGGGTGGGCGAGCAGGACATGAGCCCTGGACACTGCCTAAGCAGGGGACCTCCTTTCCCCATTCCCTTCCCTTCCACACCTTTCACCTCCCCTGCTGCAGCTTTGGCTCTGGCAGCAGAGAGGGCAGAGCAGAAGCAGCAGCAATGCTGATGCAGAAGCAGTGGCTGAAGTGTCACTGCCATGGGAGGAGATGTCCCCTCCTTTCTTGCTGCCAAAAGCTGGTGTTTAAATGGCTGCTCAACGCAAGTTGGCAGCAAAAGAGAAGGTGACATCCCCCACCATGACAGTGAACCCCTGGCTGCTGCTTCTGCACCATGTGCTGCCACCAGCAAGGGAACAGAATTGGCCAGTTAAGCCTCTGCTAGGAGATCTCTACTCTCATCTTTCTGACCAAAGCCCTGCTGTTATTCACATGCTTCATTGCTTGCCAAGCTGCCACAGTGTGCTTTGAGCTGCAGGTTGCAAAGTGAACCTGCTGGCTCACGGTGTGCTACCCTCCTGTTTACAATCCAACCAGCAGAAGGCACCAATGTCCATCTGAGCAATGTTCTCCTGGAAAAACACTGTATTTTCTCACATACAACGTACCCTGGGATATCATGGGCACTTTGTTTTTGCAAGGCAGAACCAAGGGAAAAAAAATCTTCCCTTTTAGTAAGTGACTGAGTAGCAACAGCTAGGGATCCTGCTCATTATTCAACTCCCTATGAGTCCTGCAGATTTTCCTTTCACATTTGCCCATAACCAACAGAAACTGTCCTTACCATATTTCTCACACATGATGCACACAGAAGTTTCCAGCAATTGTTTTTTGTCAGAAAACCAGGTGGTCTTGCCTAGTGGTTAGACATGTGAAGCAAGGAGCGCAGTCTAAACCAGTTCCAGGGAGCTGGGGGTATGGAGGAGCCTGGCACCAGAACTGGAGTCAGGACCCATACCCAAAGTCAGAACAGGTCGGACTCAGAAATTGTAGCTGGAGACATGACAGAAGTTAGAACCAGAAAACTGGCAAGGAAATGCACTGAAGATCTGTGTCAAGAGCTTTCACCTTTGCCTGAACAAGGAGAATATGAGCTGCACCTGGCTTTTAAGGGCCGGCATGGGTAGGGCCTGCTGCCTGTGGCTTCAGAGAACTGGCTGCCCTGAATGCCTCACTCAGTCAAGCTGGGATCAGGGTGCTGCTCTGGGCTTGTTGCAGGTGGCACCCATTCAGGGGACAGAATCATAGAAAATTAGGGTTAGAAGGGACCACAGGAGGTCATCTAGTCTAACCCTTTGCCCAAAGCAGAACCATTCCCAACTAGATCATCCCAGCCAAGGCTTTGTCTACTGGGGCCTTAAAAGCCTCCAAGGATGGAGATTTCACAGCCTCTCTGGGATGACTTACCCCTGATCTCCCAATTGCAACCTGCTCGGTCCAGGGTTCTGGTCTGGGCCTCATTACAGTTGAGGGAAAAGCGCAAGCTGTATGTGAGAAAATATAGTTGTTCTCCTTGGGTCCTCTAGGCTACCACTTTACTCCCTGCACAGGTGCCAGACTGGCTGCTCCTAAACTGTCCATGATAGGCCCCTGTCCCACCTCTCCTCAAAGCTCCCCAGTGAAGGAGACTCCACAGCTGCCCTAGGCAGTTCTGAGACAATCTGGGGCATTTTGTTTTAAATACTGTTAAGCTGGGATGAAGAAGATGTTCCTAGCTGTGCTAGATTTTCATGATGTCAAGCTCACTCCACAGGTCACCAGCTTTGTGACAGGCAGTGCCCTTAATCCACTCAAGGTAGGAGCTATATGGATACCCACCTTGTGCTGGGGGGTTGAGATCTGGTGGCTGAAGGTATCCTACATCCATAAGTCCAGCCTGCTGGGAGTGGAAAGGCAAAAGGCAGTAAATACTTTCCACTTGCGGGCTCTGGAGGTCACAGATGTTCCTTCCCCCCCAGCTGCAGCTTGTCAAAGTGCATTGTTTTCCCATTCACAGGAGATGTCCTAGCCCAGAGCTTCCACTGACTTTGCTCCCAACATATGAATGAACCTGGTAACCTTGCAGGCCCCTGCTGTGAGGCTCTAAGAGAAGCCTTTTATGCATAACACAGCAAAGCCAGGCATCAAATGGGCCCTCTCCCCAGCTCCCACCCTGACTGTGTTTTGCCCCAACCAAGGTTAGGTAGGTAACATAACCCTGCTAGGGAGACTTCTAAAATGTGGCCCACCTCAGACGTCAATTGAGACTAAGACATCTAAAAGGGGCAACACAAGGGATGGAGATTTGGGGGATGGGGGTATTTACTTGAAATGAGGGCAAAGAGCAGTACTGGGGCACTGGGCACAGAAAGGTCACTGGGACTCATACCCTCAGTCTCGTTTACACACCTTAGCAAACCCCACTCCACTCACCCACCCTTGCTTGCCCTTTCCTGCATGGGTCCAGGGTTTAGTCCAGTTACCTGTGTCTGGGGCACTGCTACCCCCTGCTGGCATTGTGCAGAACAACACAGACTGACAGTCCCAGGAATGGATTGGTGCCCAGACTGGCCCCAGCCTTGGTTTTAAGCCTGGTGCCAGCTGCATGTCCCATCTGGCATAGCTCCCCCTCTGCAGTGTCTGAGTCTGTAGCTGGTGCTCTTGGGTTGTTCGTTCAGTACTGACAGTATTTGCTGGAGCTGGAGGAAAGCCTGACTTTGTCCCCAGTCAAAGCAGGATGCAACCCCCTCTGCAAGGGGATCAGACCTCTATATCAGCATTAGACTGGCTATTTGCTCCCCCCCACCCTCGGCCATGTCCTCCCTTGTGATGCATGAGAGCTGCCTGTGGGTGAAGAACAGGACCTATGGGGTAAAGATGAGGGTAACTGAAAGGCCAAAGGAGGGCAGACAGGGTAGGAGTGCCCCTGCTCTAACTCCTATCAGGACCCTGCTCTCACCCTGATTTTTCTGTCTGGTTCAGGATGCCTTAGGGTCTCATGGACTTCCTCACCTGATTCACAGAAGGCCCCATGCACTGGACAGCCATGAGGCCAGCAAAAGACTGAGGCCTATGGTGGGGACCAGGAACTCCTCTCAGTCTACCCTTCCACCCACAGGGGATAAGGTCAATGGAGGTCCATATGGTGCCCTTGGGTCACAGTAGAGGGAAGAGGGGCTTAGGCTCCTTGACAGTGAACTGGGATGGGGGTGCAGGGAAATATGGGGGGACAGTTTTCAGGAAATTCCATCCCTTGCTCTGGCTTTCAAACAACTGCCCCAACCTTGCCAAACTCACCCTCAGGAGCACTCTCTCCACTAAACAACAAAGACGAAAGGGAACCAGGTTAGGCCAAAACAATTGCAAAACCATTCAACTCATCTTCCCCACCCCCGCCATCCAGTTCCCTCTTTGTGCCTCACCAACACATCTTCACTGCCACTGTGATCCACACTCCCCTAAGAAAGCCTTCAGAACAAGTGGCATCTACACATGCCTGTGCCAGTGCATGATAAATCTCATCCATTGCACCTAACAGCTTCTGGGAAACCCTATGCATGAAACCAGCCCAGCACTAGGCCCCAGGCTGAAGTCCCCAAGGAAAATGAGAGGATAGAAATGGCCTATCACTGATGAAAAAACATTTCTCACCAACCACCCACTCTGTCTGACCTCACCAGCGTTGTCCTCAAGGCAGACCTGCACACTATGGGCCTGGGAATAAAATTCATAACTTAGCTGCACACCAAAAACCATGGATGGAACAGAGACATTGATTTTATGACTCATTATATAACTCCCCTTTCCTCTCTGTTAACTTCTCTTTGCTTCACAGGTGCTAACTGCCCACTTCCTTTTCCAGAGAAGTGGGCAGATTTGTTAACATAATTAGGCCAAACTAAAGCAAGTGCTCGAACTTGTATGTAGCTGGGAGAGTGACTGCTCCATTCCCAACCCTGATGAAGGGCATCTGAAGCCTCAAAACTCATCTCCCATCCCTCCCAAACACCCCACAGATCTTGTTTCTTCCTTATTGCTGCACCACCGCAGCCACTAAAGTCAGCCAGCAAGGCCATGGAGTGCCTGGACTCAGGCCACAGGGTTTCTTGAAGAGAAAGACCAAGACCTTGGACATGATGCTCTATCCTGTGAGGAGCAGACAGCAAATGTGACATATTCGTAGTAGCTGGGTTGCTGAAGAGATGCTACAGGGTCCCACACTAGCAGAACCTTCCCTGGCCATGAAGCACTCCCAGGTCAGTTGCAGTGCCACCCTCCATCCAAGACAGGACACAAGTATGTATATAATGGAGGCCAAGGCATTGCCTGCCAGGGGACATGGAGTCTCTAGACAAATGGGAATGATAGGGGGCAATACTAATGGATGTTAGTCAGCACCAGTGAAGAGTCCTGGAGCCTCCTAGACCAGTGGGGACCAACCTTTTTGGCAGACATGCCACAAATTAGCCCCACACTGTCTCCAAGTGGCACTCTGATCCCTTTCTGCTGCCTCTTCTGCTCTGCTTTCTGCTTCCTGCCCCATGCTTCATGCCTCATCTGTCACTGTTTTCTGCTCCCTGTCCCATCTGCAGCTGTTCCCTCTCCAATCTGCTGCATGACCTACACAGAGGCTACTAGTGCCACTTGGGGTATACAGCTTGGCTACCCTGTCCTAGACCATAGGAGCCAAGTTTTTGGTAGGTGTGCTGCATAAGCCCTGGGCTCCCATCCCCTTCTTCTGCCTGATCTCATACTCTGTTTTCTGCTCTATGCCCCATGCTCCCTGCCTGACTGGTTGCTTTGGTTTCTAGTCCCTCCCTGAGCTGCCACATACCACATACAGAAGCTACCCTTGTCCTAAGCTCCAGAATGAACTGACTAGTGAGGGTTTTGTATAGAGGTGGGTGAATTTTTTTTTGCTGAACAGCTTACGCAGTGAAAAAATGCAGTTGTGGGAGGAAACAAAACCATTCCTACATTAGGATCAAGTTTGCTAAATTATTTGGGCCAAAAAAAAAAATCAGGAAAATAAAAACATTTTTTCCTCCAACATTTTCCAGAATGAATGATTTCCACTTCTTATTTAGTGAAATGGGAGAGGTGTAAAAAAAGAATGTGAAAATTAGACTAAACAAAAGCTGTGGCTTAGGGTCAACTAAAATGATTCATTCAACCCATATGGAGCTTTTGTTTGCATTTTGCCAAGAAAATTTAAAAAAAAATGGGTTTGGGTGAACCCGAAGTTATAGAATCATAGAATCATAGAAAATGAGGGTTGCAAGGGACCTCAGGAGGTCATCTAGTCCAACCCCCTGCTCAAAGCAGGACCATCCCCAGCTAGATCATCCCAGCCAAAGCTTTGTCCAGCCGGGTTTTGAAAACCCCCAAGGATGGAGATTCCACCACTTCTCTGGGTAACCTGTTCCAGTGCTTTACTCCCCTCCTAGTAAGAAAATTCTTCCTATTATCTAACCTAAACTTCCCTTGCTGCAACTTGAGACCGTTCTCCTTGCTCTGTTATCTGCCACCACAGAGAACAGTCTAGCTCCATCCTCTTTTGAACCCCACTTCAGGTAGTTGAAGGCTGCTATTAAATACCCCTCAGTCTCTTCTTCTCTAGACTAAATAAGCCCAGCTCCCTTAGCCTGTCCTCATAAGTCATGTGTCCCAGCCCCCTCACCATTTTTGTTGCCCTCCGTTGGACTCTCTCCTATTTGTTCACATCCTTTCTGTAGTGGGGGGCCCAAAGCTGAACACATTACTGCAGATGTGGACTCACCAGAGCTGAATAGAGAATAATCATTTCCCTTGACCTACTAGCAACAAACCTACCTGTGCAGCTCAGTATGCCGTTAGCCTTCTTGGCAACAAGGGCACACTGCTAGCTCATATTCAGCTAATTGTCCACTATAACCCCCAGGTCCTTTTCTGCAGAGCTGCTGCCCAGTCAGTCATCCCCCAGCCTGCACCAGTGCAGAGAATTGTTCCGTCCAAAGTGAAGGACTTTGCACTTCTCCTTGTTGAACCTCACAAGATTTCTTTTGGGCCAGTCCTCCAATTTGTCTAGGTCACTCTGAATCCTAGGCCTACCCTCCAGCATATCTACTACTCCCCCCGAGCTTGGTGTCATCTGAAAACTTGCTGAGGGTGCACTCTTTGCCATCTTCCAGGTTGTTGATGAATACATTGAACAAAACTGGTCCCAGGACCGACCCCTGGGGCACTCCACTTGATACAGGCTGCCAACTAGACATCAAGCCAATGATTACTACTCTCTGAATCTGATGCTCCAGCCAGTTTTCTATCCAACTTACAGTCCATTCATCCAGCCCATACTTCCTTAGCTTGCCTGCGAGAACATTGTGAGAGACCATATCAAAACCTTCCTAAAATAAAGGTACACCACATCCACCCATCTCCCACATCCACAGAGCCAATCATCTCATCATAGAAGGCAATCAGGTTGGTCAGGCATGACTTGCCCTTGGTGAATCCAGGCTGGCTGTTTCTAATCACCTTCTTCTCCAAGTGCTTAGAAATGGATTTCTTAGGATCTGCTTCATGATTTGCTCCATGATTTATTCTCTTGGGGTTCAGGCAGTGAACCAAAACCATTAACTATTGGCCTAGACCCATGCACATATAAAGGGAGGAAGGTCATTTGCCCCTCCAGGGAGCTCTCTGATCCCCCCCTTCTGTGTTTTCAGGAAGGAGGGCCATTAGGTATGTTTCATTCTTTAGCTCTGAGGTGCAGGCAAGGAGTGAGGAGTGGGTGTCTCCTTATCCCCGTCAAACTAGTCATCTGAAGGCTGAGAGCATGGTGGCCATGGGCAGGACACGACATGGATGTGGGGATGGGTTGTGGGGCTTGACCTCCAAGTGGGATGCAGTGGGGCAAGGAGGCAAAAGGCTGAGGCTTATTGATACCACAGCAGCTGCCGTGAGAGACTGTCAACTGCCAGCTGCTAAGAGCTCTCATTGGTGCTAGAGGAAAAGAGATCTGGTGATGGATGAAGAGACCGATTTGGAGAGAGGGGTTCCTATGGCTATAGGGCTTAGATAGATGGACAGGCAGGCAGCTTGGGCCTCCTGACTCAAGAGAACCTGTGCAGCTGGGAAAGCACCGGGGCCATTCAAGGTGGGAAAGCTCTAGTGAGTTTTCCCTCAATAGGAAATCAGAGAATCATGGGTGGGATCCTGGAGCTGTTTGATCTCTTCGCAGGCCTGGGCACAGATTCAGCCCCCATGGACAGTGACTAGAGCCCACCTTCTCCTGGCTAGATTGGGAGAGGCACACTGAGCCAGGCCCAGCAGATTTGGATTCAGACAAATGATACCTCTGGGGTGGGGACCACAGCTCCCACTTTCCCAGCTCCAAAGTCCCCATACAAACCTCAAAGACATCCACCATCAGCCAGGGCCTCCTCCCTTTCCCCTCCTTGTGTGCAGGTGAGGGAGGGTGCTGTTTCCTCCCCATGGACCAAGCCCAGTGGGAATGGAAGTGGGTCATTCACTGGTGCTGCTCTGAGGCTGCATCACAGCCAACGTCACAGGCCTCTGATGATGCCTATCTCCTCCCCCTGTGCCGGGCAGGTGTGTGTAGGTCTCAAAAGCTTTCAGCTGAGACTATATTTAGCTGCTGTTTGTCATGCACGGATTTATTACCCACTGCCTGGAAACTGCAATGCAGCTTCAAGGATACAGCAGCTGGAGAAGGGAGGAGAGGGGAGTGGCCGTAGGACGGCAATAGGGGGGAGGTAAGAGGTGAACGAACAGGGTCCTCTCGGCCCCCCACACAAGAGGAAATGGCTGGAGAACAGCAGGGTTCCAGGCACTCGGATCTATGTCCCGTAGGTAATGTGAAAGGGAGAAAAAAAGGGTCTCCGCTCATGGCAGGCAAGGACCCTCAACGTTTATGGAGCGAGGCTCCCAGCACCTTCAGGAAGGACACCCACCCTGCCAGGTTTCTGTCCCCACCCCCCAGACACCACACCAGCCTGGCTGGGTCTAGGAATCCCCAAACATCCCACACCATCACACTGGCTCCCCAGAGACCCTGCAATAACACACCAGCCTGCCAGTCCCCACACACCCGAGACCCTCACAACACCACCCTGGCTTGCCTGACCCCCAGCACTCCCCTGAGACCAGCAATAACGCACCAACCTACACAGGTGTCCCCCCCATTAACCCTTATTCTTCCTTTGAGGGCTTCATATGGGCCTAAGCACAGGGCTGGTATTAATGACTCCATAGAGAGGGCAGTGGAAGAAGGAAAAGCTGAGCAGAACAAACTACTGTGTGTATTATGGGAGCACCCAGAGGCCCCAGCTGAGATGACAGCCTCATTGCAGCCTGTGCTGCCCAGGCATGGAACAAGAGACAGTCATTGTTCCAGAGTTCACCATCTGATTGCCATGACTGTGAGCCTCCAAACCCTGAGGTGGCACTGAACTAGTCCCAGGCCAGGAGAATGGCTCCATGAACAGAGACGGGGAGGGAGTCTTCAGGAGCTGGGAGTGAGCGCTGCTCTCCTGAGTCCCAGCCCCATGCCCTCCCCATTGGACCACTGTGCTCCCAATCCACCTCATCAGCATTGGATGAAGGTGGGAGCATAAGCCCTGGATGCTCTGTGTTCCCGTAGGTGCAATCGCATGGCCTTCCTGAGACTGCTGGGCTTGGCCACGCCATCAGGTCAGAAATGGGGAGGCCTGGGCTAATGAATCAGGATGAGAGAATGAGGAAAGGCCTCAGTGAGGCAAGGGATTCCCCCCCAACCCACCCCTGGGATCTTAAGCAATCTGTGTCTTGGCATTCTGAGCCATACAGAACCCAGTTCTCAGCTGCCATCTGCCCCCACGACACTGACTTTGGCATGATGGACTGAACCAGATTTTTTTCAGTACCCTGTCCCCTGGAGCTGGGGCTAGAAGGAGAACACAGTGAGTTCACAATGGGATTGTGGGAGCTGGTAACAGGGAAAAGACCCCAAAGTCACCTATCCAAGTCTTCCCAGGAATCCTCCTGTCAAGCCAGGGCCAGTGCAGCCCTCACAGGTGGAAAGTCCAAGCCAACAAGAAAAATTCACCTTCCAAGTCTGACTAAAGAGGCAGCTTTAAGGTTATCCTCCCCACTTCTTGCAGGTTCCTTTAACTGCGTGTGGGAAGGCTACTGATGATGAAGCATGGATCATCAGTGAAGTATGCAGTCCTTAAAGCTGTGACTGCATCTAAGGGAGTGATTATTAATAGAGCAACCTTCCCTGCTTTGAAAGGGGTTGGGCTCTCCCACATCACCTGTCAGAGCCATACAAGCTATGGGGCAGCTGCAGGCACCAGGGCATGGGAGTAAAACCACGTGCTGGAAGCAGTGGTGGGGAGTGAAAGCTGCAAGTCAAGGAGATTCCCTGATTACTGTGCCAGGCAAGCAGGGCCCAGCAAAACAATCACCATATCCTCCAGCTACTGCTTCCTCCAGCTCAGGAGCTGGAAAACCTCAGGGTGAATAAAAACAGGGTGCTTGGCCCCCGGCTAGGGCATAGCAGAGGCAGGTCACTTCAAGTGGCATGGCAGGTTGGCATTCCAAGTGATCCCATGTGCCAAAGGCCTTACAGCTCCAGAATGGGATCACTTTATGAGCTTCAGCTTGGCATGTGTGTGTGTGTGAGATGGAGAAAAGCCCCGATGGATACAGATATCTGACCAGCTGCATCCACTTCTAAGGCACTTTTCCTGCCTTGTGGAGATGCTTCTTTTATCTGCTCCTGGAAGGGACCCCAACTGCATGATCTGAGCCAGAGGGGACCAGAAAAAGGGCTGAAGGGTAGTAAACAGCTGTAGGCCCTGGATCCCCACTACCCTGAAACTCACTGGAGAAGTGGAAGGCATGCCGTACCAAGGCTCCTGGTGGCCCCGGGCAAACTTTTAGTATCGGGCCTCTCTTCACCAGAGATAATGATAATAATAATCAGACTTGTTGCAAAAGTCTTTATCACATCTGTGGTATCGATGTGTTTAAATAGTTTGTTCTCAGTTGATAACATTGCCAGTACCATATATGTGGAATATTAAAACTTTGTTTGCAATTGTAATTATTTTTTCATTTTTGAGCCCGCTTTCTGTCCAGGTCCTGGGCAGATGCCCAGTTTGCTCATGTCTGTATCCAGGTCCGGTGGAAGGGGAAAGATCTGGGTTTCTCTTCCAGCTGATTTTGGACCCAGGGGCTGCTTATCAAGTGTGGGGCCAGGCAGCTTCTGGGGAGATCAGCCACAGCCCTCCACATACTCCCAAGGGTAGGCTGACTCTGGGCTTCAGCCCTTTCATCCAAAGCCTGATGGAAGCCTGGGAGGAGGCTTCTCCTAGGGAGCCTGAAAGAGTCAAATCCTGGCAGCCTCCAGGCTTGGGTGCAGAACCCAGACCCCATTCATGCTGGGCTGCTTCCCAGCCAACTGGGGCTACTTTGCTGTTCTGAGCCCTGCTGCTCCTGAGCAGAGCAAGCAGATCACAATGCCTTGGAGGGATGACCCTGGGCAAGCCAGGAGCTGCAGGGAATAAGCCAGAGGCAGGCAATTATTTTGGGCACAGGGCCGCTTACTGAGTTTCGGCAAGCCATCGAGGGCCACATGACAGGCAGCCCAGGGCAGATTAATATTAATTTTCTAAATTTTTTAGGGGCCCCGCGGACTGGATGGAATGGCCTGGCGGGCTGCATCCGGCCCCCGGCCTGCATTTTGCCCACCCCTGGAGTAAAACTGAGGCAGCCTAGAGGCTCTCCCTGTGTCCATGCTGCAGGCCCAGGTCTGCAAGCACAGTGGCCACTGCAGCACAGGACAGCCACTAGAGGGAGAGAAAGGGCTGCTCTGACCCAGTGGCAGGGGGAACGGACCTCACCCCCAAAAGCACAGAGAAGGCTGTGGCCTAGCTCCATCCCTATCTAGCTCATGTTGCACAGGGGCTGGTGCACTGTGGGAAACAACCCTGCTCGTGCATCACATTCCAGGCCTGGCCCCTCACCTGCTGCTCCTTGCATCTCCACTGCTGGCAGCTTTCATATTTGCTCAGTCTTCACACCATCCCCTGTCTCCAGAGAAAGAGCTGACAGCCTTAAAGCAAGGCCCCAGGTCTAGGGAACATGCAACCATGTAGTAATTGCTGGCAATGGGATATGCCTGCCACTAGAAATAGCTTCACAGGGTTAGGGGAGATGAGCTAATCAACCCTGCCAGCTGCCCCCAGCTCCCTCTGCCAGGGAACAGGGAGAGGAGGGGAGCTGAGGCTGAGACGGAGACAGTGCAATGGGCTCCGGGTACACCAGCTACAGGTCAGCAATGAACCATGAAGCAGCTGCTTGAGGACCATCAGGGATGCCTGGGTGCTAATGACAGACAAGCACAGGGATGGCACTGACCCCACAAAAGGTTAATTGTTCTTGGTCTTTTGAAGCCTCTTCACCTCCCCATTGAGGAGAGGTACAGAGAACAGTGATCAGAAGCAACAGGCCAGCTGGGGTGAGGGAGTCACTAGGGGCAGCAGAACTACTGGAGCCAGCCTGGGCCCTGCGGGCTAGGAGTTACCATGAAGCGCCTGGGGCTGAGGCTGCTTGGGCCCAACGGTGTTGTTCTTGGCTCTTCTCTGTCCTTCACTCCTCTTACAGTCTCCAGAGGCAGCAGGTGCTTCAGTGGACACTGGGGTTAATCTGTAACAGGCAAGCTAGCTTCTCTTCTAGGACAGCACCAGTCAGGGAGCTTGCCGGGTCCATGCTTTGGTCATGGTTGGTTGGGCAGCGGCCAGTTCTGGCTGCAGGCTGACCACTGGCTCATGTCGGTGAGAGTTGCCTTGTGTGCCTTCTGCCTCCATGTACTGTGCTAGAGCCACCGAGCAGGGAATGCACGCTAGGCCCAGGATTGGTGCAGGTCTCCCCGGCCTGCTCCAGCACTGACCGCCAGCGCATCAATTCAGAAAAGGCAGCAAGCCAGGCCAGGCAGCTGCATGGCACCTCCATCCAGGCCAGGCCAGACAAGGCCTGGGTGCCTGCAGGGAGGGTGACCTGAGCTGCTTGGTACCTCCAACCAGGCCAAGCCAGATGAGGCCTGGAAGCCTGCAGGGAGGGTGACCTAAGCTTTGAGGAAGCATTGGAGCTGTGAGGCGGGAGGCTCATTCCTGCAGTCACCAGTGCAAAGCCAGCTCGGGGTGGCAGGGGCCAAGCGTTGTTAATGTGGCACCCAGAGATCTTGGGGGGAGAGGAGAGGGCCTGTGTCCTCCTCAGGACATCCTCTGGGTGGGGGTCGTTCGGTGGCCTCAAGGACTTGGTTGCTGGCATGCTGAGAGCAGCTGCAAAGAGGACATTGCAGAGTGACTGCCTCACCCCACTAGCTTACTAGGTTGGGGCATGGGGAGCAGATCCAGGAGCATTTGCCTCAGCAATAAGAGTATGCGGTGTAATCTTCTGTCTTCCCCCCCTCTCCCAAGCTTTATTCTTGTTGCCTGAGAGTCCCCTATGTGCCAGGAGCTGTGCCACCCCAGCAAGGGCCCTGCCCAAAAGAGCATGTAGTCTAAACAAAGGAGATGATTTGCTCGGTGAGCAGCAGAGCTGAACACAGAACCCAGGTGTCCTGAGTGCCAGGCCAATGCCCTACCCACAGAATCACACTTTTTCCCTGTTGCTAACCTAAACAGTTCTCCAGGCAGGTAGACAGTCCTCCCAAAAGTCCAGGCCCTGCATGCAAGTCCAGGCCATCAGAGAGGTTTTCCACAGCCCAGTGGTACTCCACAGAGACAGGCTGTCCCTACCCAAACTCCCCTTGGCTTAATTATGTCCACTTCCTCAAGGGAACTTGCAAACAATGGAGAGAAACTGTAAAGCAAAGGGAAGTCAGCAGTGGTTTCAGTTTAATTATTTTTCCCATTAAAAATACCAGCTCCCCCCACTCTCCCCCCCACCTCTCTGTCTGAGAGAGCGAGACACACAAAACACGGGGGAGGGAAAGCCAGATGCCAGGCACCATTTCCAGCCCAGCTCTCTAGATGCAGATGCACCAGCATGGGGGAGGGAGGGAGGCCTGAAGGTAGACAGGAGCTCATCATCTGCATCTTCCCTGCTCACCCAGGATCAAGATGGAATAGATAAAGGAAAGACTGAGAGCTCAAACCCAGCTAGGATTTATACACACACCCACACACACAGAGCCCTCCATGCACACACATTTATACTTATCTATTAATACACCAAGGCTCACACTTCACCAGGAGCACATGTAGGTGTGCGAGTGCACACCCCCCCCACACACACACATGGACTTCTTCTCACCTCAGACATCCATATGCATCCAGTACACACCCTCCCAGTTGAAAACTGGGCTTGGTGCTGGGCTTTCTGGTGAATTTCTCTGGCCAGGGCTATACAGGAGCACAGACAAGTCCCTCACAAGGTTCCTTCTCACTTCCCGTCTATCCAACATCAAGACCCAGGCAGACACCCAACCCCTGTCACTTGGTGCATGACCACTCACTGACCTCTGAAAGCACTAACAAAGGGTATGTGGGGAGAGCAGGGCCCGAAAGCACTAGTGCTTTGGAGAGGGGAGGTCAGTGAGTTGCTCCTAATTAAGGGCCACTGAAGCAGCCTCCAGCAGTGAGGAACACAGGGCAGTGGTGATAGGCAGAGCGTGATGCAGAAGAGGGGAGCACTTAGGGGTGGTGCCTTGTGAGGCGTGTGCATCACATGCCCCTTGGGTAAGACCCCCACAAACTACATGGGATTCTTTGCTATTCAGCCTCAAATCTGCAAGGGCATTGGGGTGGCACCAGGATGGGCACTGCACTGGCACCAGAAGTAGCAGACAACAGTGCCACTGCCTGTCTGGAGGCAGCAAAGCCCCAGGGAGACATAAAAGAGAAAGATCCCCCACAGTTTGCAGCAGCTATGAGGAGGATGGGTATGGGGGTGATGGGACCAGGGCCAGCTTGGAGCTCACCCGGCTAGAACTGCAGCCCTCTGCCACGGGCATTTTCCTGCACAGACGGGGACTACCACTGCCAATTAGCTGCTCGCATTCTGCGCCAGTGTTTCCATTAAACCCTCCGCCAGCTGCCAGTGCATCCCGGCTGCTGAGGAGCTAATGGTGCGAAACAGCGTTGGATATGGAACTTGCCCTGAATACCTGATAGCGGGGATGCGGGGAGGCAGGGGAAATGAATCCATTGCAGGTTGGCACAGAGTTCTAGGCCCATGGTTTCTTCTCTCACAGATCAATGCTCACATCTGGTTCAGGAAGCCCAAAAATCCAGCCCCACGTTTTCTCCTCTCCAAGACCCAGGTCAGAGTCCAATCCAGCTGGATGAAGACTTTGGGTCTGGATTAAGAAAACTTGGAGGTGGGAGGGTGCCTGCTTAGCCCCCCTGTTGTAGGGCATAGAAGGGCCACATCTGGTGCCTTTGGGCCAGGCTGTCCGGGAGACAGAGAGAACCACAGGCTCCACGTGAGTCCAGCATCCTGGATGGAGCAGGCAGTGATGCATCCAGCAATGTCTCTTCTGTCCTGCAAGGGGTGCAATGAGCATAACAAACCTTGACCTCTGGACTCCAGACTCTCCTGGGCCATTAGCTCCCCCACTTCCCCCCTGTATCCTGTGCTGCCTTCCGTTGGAAACACCCCTGCCATGCCCCAGCCCTGCCTGGCCAACTTTTTAGTCCTTCCCATCAGGGGTTAATAATAGCCCTGCTCCCTACAAAGTTGCTCCCAGGACCTCAGCTATGCAGGTCCCTCCACAAGCATTGTTCGAAGCCCTGAAGTGCCAGCCCTTAGCCCCAGGACCATTGCAAGGGTGAATGTTTACTGGAAACAGGGCCAAGCTGAGCAGGACTTGTGTACAGCAAACACAGAGGGCAAGTGCCGTTACTGCCCTGGGCCTGTCATGACGTAACAGCTCCCCCTTCCCCACCCAGAGGGACAGCTGGCTGGGCCTAGCCTGGAGGGACCAGGGAGGAGTCACTGCTGCTAGGGGAAGCCAGCTGGGAGGAGAGAACCCACCCGCCAGCCAGGCCTGAGTGGCAAAGAGCTAGGGGTCCAGCCTCCGCTCCGTCCCTCTTGGAGTCCGTGGCAGGCACCTTTCAAGGTATGCTCTCTGCCCCATGGGGCTCTGACCCCCACAGGGACCAATTGGGGTGGGGGTGGGGGGCTGGTCTCTCCACATGACTGCCATTGGCCATTGACCACTGCTCTGTTGAGCATCCAGCAGGGAAGGTCTTGCCCCAGCTGGACAGTCACTTCTGATAGGATCCACATGCCCCAAAGCCAGGCAAGGGGTCTCAGCAGGGAGGGGGGCTTAAGAGAGTGGCCTGAAGCCAGGCAGCCCTTCCTCTTGGAGGGCTTGGAGATGACTGAAACAGCTCATGCTCAGTGTTAGCAGGAACAGGTGGGGGGGTAGGGGGAGGAGGATAAGACCTGGGTCCTGTGCCAACACCCTGACAAGTAGCTCCCTGGATGTGGCCTTTTTGGGGAGTGTCACCCCACCCCATAGGTCCTTGGCAGGAGAGATGGCTTGTAACAATCCCTTCCCCCCACCTGATGTGCAGCTCAATACAGTGCAAGGCCCCCAATATTGTCTCAGATGAGCCAACCCTTTGCTTTGCTCTCTGCTGCTTGGCCAAGAGAGCTTCCAGCAAGCTGGGCATGTGGATCACTCGCCCCCCCTCCCTTCAGCACTGGGTGGTCTCTGCCACATAGACTCAGCACTGCCTGCCCATGAAGCAGGACAGACGCCTCCCAGTGCCCCCCAGGCACAGACTGGTACTCTGCCTGCCCCTGCTTCTCCATCCCCGGGGCTCCTTGGAACTGGGGTGTGAATTGCTGAGGAAGCCAGGCACCCCGAAGGAGAACATGTGCCCTGATATCTCCACAGCCTTCGAGAGTCACTGCTTTGGTGCCCTGCCCCCCCTTGGAGCAGACCATAAGGTCCCTCTAAGCCTGGTATCCCCCAAGATCCCCTCCAAGCTACACCTAGCCCACTGCTACCTGGGATCTGAATCCCCTGACATCTGCCCAGATCCCAGACAATTTCCCCCCTACACTTGGAGTGGGACAAATGCTGCACACGTTCCTAAATGCTCTCCTCTCCCGCCCATCTGTGTTTTGACACCAAATACGTGTGTCTCCAGACTTCTGGGACACCCTGTTACTGTCCAGGCTGTGTGCAGTGTAAACACCAGGGCCAGGGCTGGGCTGGGCTGGGCAGGTGGAAGGAGGTGACAGGGAGGCCACTCATTCCATTCACCCCATGGACCAGCAGTGCACCTGGGTGGGGAGGAACTGGCACGGGGGATGGGGAACTGGCATGTCCCTATACTGGTCCTGTCCTTGTGTGATGGGATCCTTCCATGGGAGGAAATGAGCAAACAGCAAGCGAGGGCGGGGGAGGGCACCCCAGCCTTTCTGCAGTGCCATGAAAGCCCTGAAGGGCCATCACAGCAGGAGTGTAAGGCAGGGCACCCCCAAGGCTGCTCTGACCTAGCCTAGTGGGTGCAGGACCTTATAACCTCTGCCCAGATGTGGAGAGGAGGTGGGGAGGAAATCAGGCTGGAGGTACCCCTAGCCCCTGCTCAGGGCGCCTCTCCTGTCCCTGGCACCAGTTCTTACAGAAGAATTTCAGCTCCCAGTAGAAAAGTGCAAAAGCAGCCATCTTTTCCCTGTCCCCTGCCATGTCCCACCCTAGCCCTGCAGATCACCCCCTCACCTCGCCCCTCTTCCAGCCAGGCAGCCAGCCCCTGGACTGGGCCACAGACTCCCTCCCCCTGCACCACCCAAGTCCCATCAGCAGAAACAAAGGTCCCTTCCCTCCCACCCCTGCACCTGTTTTCACAACAAACCCCTTGGAAGTGTTTGCTGTAAACCAGGTTCCTGGAGGAGTGGAGGGAGTGGGGGGATCAGCAGCTCCCCATCCCCAGGCCCACTTCCTCATTTTAATTCTTTCCTGATGTGAGGGGAGGTATGGGAAAGCTCTGTGCAGAAGAGAAGGGACGGAGGCCAGGTCTCTACCATAGGCCTCTCCTGGCACAGGGATCCGGCACACCATGGGGTCAGCTCTGACCAGTGCAGCCCTGCTAGGATATTGGGCTTTTTCCAGGCAGCTCATTGTACTCACAGAGGGCTGGATGCTGCAGAGATGCTGCTTTGCTGGTACAACTGCATGTATGTAGGGGAGCTTTGCCCTAGCTGCTGGTACAGGTGAAGTGCTCCTGCCCTCTACCTGGCCCAAGCTGTGCTGTTCAAGGAGCACTAATGATTCCTAAGTCCCAGCGGGGCTGCATTTTCCACAGCTGCTGTGGTGAAGCTCACATGCTTCCTTGTGCTGGTGCTGACTTTGCAGCTGAGGCACAGCTGGCAGCCTGACCACCTCACTGCAACTGTACTTTTAAGCATAGTCTATTGCCCTTTTCTTCACCTGCTTCTCAGCTCACCCTACCCTGTGATGAACACTTTCCCTGGAAAAGCTTTCCAGCTGCCAGCTGTCCCACAGCCTTGAGGGGAGGAAGACCCACTTCAGACTCAGGTTTTCCAGAGCTCTCAACCCCCAGCACACCCACTCTTGGGAAGCAGGTGAAGGCTCAGAGCATTTGGGATAGAGGGGCTGATCTGGGGCATGGAGGGAGGGCCTAAGGCCCAGAGGCAGGACAGCTCTGCAGGGCACACTCAGATCCACCCCTGTGCTCAGCACCAGAGCAAGGGCTTAAGTGTCCTCCCTGAATTGGGACCAAAAGAGAGGGGGTGGTGCCCAGGAGAACTGACTGATTTGGGTCTTGGGTCAGGGGCAGGTACGCAGTGGGTCCAGGCAGCACCCAATTTTGGGTAATCAGACTGGGGAGACATACTCCTAGCTCTGCCACTGGCTTCCCCTGTTCTTCGCCTCAGTTTACCCATCAGTAAAAGGGAATATGTTTCTTCTGACCTCCACCACCATGCTCTGCAGGTCAACAGCACAATGCCTGACCCTAACATGGCAGGCTCTGCCTGCCTAATACCCTCTATTGTTCGCTACCCTAAAGCCAAGCCCTGGCTTGGTCTAGACATGTGCTGACCCACCTACTGTTTGCTTCTGACTCAGCAAAGTCCCCCTGTGAGGCCCAGAAGAACAAGCATTTTCAGGTTGCCCATGACAGGAGGGAGACCCCATGGAACTTGGGCTGCTTTCAGCAGCACTTTGGGCATCTGGGGCTCCCTCGCATGGGTGCTGCACCTGTGGGCATAGAGGAGGCTGCATATGCTGCAGTCCTAAGGATGAGCAGGGGACATCATAGCACAAGCCACAGGCTGGCCGGCTGAATCCCAGATGCACACAGTGCGTTTAGGGTAGACCACAGACCTCACAGGGACAGCAGCTGGCTTAGGGGAGGGCAAGAAGGGGAGACCCTTTCCTACATTGCTTTCTAGCTGCAATCGTTCACCACCACCACACTTTTTTTTGGTTGGGGGTTAACCCCCTCCTTCCCAGCCCCTGCAAGATCTCCTTGGGAAGTTGCCTTGAGTTGTTTTCCTGCTTGTGCCACCTCCCTCTGGGTCTCTGCTGCCCCAGGGCCATGGCCTGAAGTTAATCATTAGGGAAGAGGAGCCTGTCTCTGGCTCTCAGCATGAGTACGAGGCACCTGGCATGGTCCACTCTTGCCCCAGCAACAACTGCCTGTCTCTTGTACAATTCGGCACCAGGTAGCAGCAGGAGAAAGGCTCTAGGTCCCTTCCCTCTCCTCCTACCACTCCCTCCCCACTCTACCTGTTCAGTCCTGTCTGGATGCCAGCCAATCCCAGAGTGCAGCTCCCTGCACACACCCACCAGGTAAGCATAAAGGCAGGTGCAAGGGGCTGCGTTCCACAGCCTTGCAGGACCTGCTCTCCGCTTGATCCCAGGATCCACCCATTCAGCCCGACCATGCTTTTCTGGCACAGCCAGCCCGAGCACTACTGGCCGGGTCCAGGGGAGATGTACCCGTGCTCTGGCAACAACCTGCTCAGGTAAGAAGCCCTCACACCACCCGCCTTGACCTTCCCCCAGGTGCCAGCCAGTGATGGGGTCCTGTTTCCCACAGTGCCAGTACCAGTGAGGTAAGTGTGAACCTGGATTCTACACTCCCAGCTCCGGGACATTGGCCCAGTTGTCCCCACCATGCCTCTGTTTCCCCTTCTGTGAAGCAGAGATGTCAATTCTTCTGTGAGATCCTGTCTCAGAAGGAGGCAGGACTGTTATGAGAGTAGATACGCATGCACAGCTTCAGTGCTGGGGTCTCTGGGAAGCTACAGATATGCAAACGGGCTGGGGAGGGGGAACTACCCTGTAGCAGGGGCCTCTCTAAGGGGCAGGCTCCCCCTCTCCTACCTCTCTCTGCAGCAGGGGTCCCAATGGATTCCTACCCATCTGTGACAATCCAGCTGGCAGATTCCAGCCCAGCAGGAGGGCAGGGCAGGGCACCAGTATGCTTTTCCCCAAAGCATCCCGGACCTGCCCAGCTGTCTTGGGCACAGTTGCTATGCATGCAGGTGACCTTATGCCACGCAGAGCCACAGCTAGGTTAGACATGGGGCCTTCTGGCTTCACAGATGCAGTGTGCAGAAGGGCTGAGCACTCCCACACTACAGTGGAGGCTGGGACTTTGAGCCCTTCTGTGCCCCTCCTGAACCCCAGGAAGGGCCAGGATCACGGACTGAGCCTGCACCCTCCAGAACTGAATGCATGTGGTTTCATCTCCAGTGACACAGAGCACACTGCCACCTCTTGGGCTTTGCCACTAGAGGGGAATAAAGTCATGTGGACTCCCCTCACCTCCCCACCCACCACTGCCCAAGTACCCACTATCTGCTCTGGGAGGCTGGAAGCAGAGCTTGGAAATTCCCAGCAGCCCCTGTCCCCCTCCCAGGAATCAAGGCAGAATCCTTCCCTAGTGGCTCCCAACCTAATGCAAAAGGGCAGAGGGACCCATGCTGGTTGGGGGACATGTCCACAACACTCGAGTGAAGTAGCCCAACCCTTCCTCCTAATTCTGCTCAGATAAGCACTCCTTGGGTGCTCAGGGCTACTGGGAGGGGAAACAAAGGCACAGGAACAAATCCATGCCGTGACTGAGGGGATGAGTTCAGGATGCTGACACTGCTGGGTTCCCAGGCCTGTGCTCAGTTCTTCAGGCTGTGCCCACTGTAGGGGACGGGGAAGGGAGACTCGTGCTCCCACCATCCACACCTAGGATCAGTCCCTTCCACAGTGCTGGGAGGTGGGGTCCTGGAGTGGAAGCTGCCCCCCCTCCCCCAGCATCCCCAGAATACACCCTCTCTTCTGCGGCAGGGAGCCCCTGGCGCTGCCCTTTCTGAAGCAGGAGGAGCAGAACAACATCTCCACTTCAGCAGAGCTGCACTGCCCTGCTTTCCAGTATGTGCTCTGTGCCGCCACCTCACCTGCCATCAAGCAACATGAGGAGACCCTCACTTACCTGAACCAAGGTGAGTAATGTGGGTTGTGGTCAGGCATGGGTGGGGGGGTCCTGCATCTCCCTCTTCCTGCCCCTCGTGGGGAAGGCAATCATGGGTGCATGAGCACCCCTGTGGTGCTGGCTGTTCAAGCCAAGCCTGCCTGCATCCTTTCAAAGGGGATCACGAGTAGCCCAAGGGCCCAGAGGCCTTGAGCTGCCTGCAGACTAGAGAAGAGTTTGGTGAAGACTTTCCCCCAGGGACCCTCCCCTCTGGCTCTGTGACTCATGCCCTACCTTTGCTCCCAGGAAAAGGCCCTTGCTCACCTGCATGGTGAGGAGTTCCCAGCCCTGGCTTCCTGGCTCAGCTCCGTACTCTCTTCCAGGCCAGTCCTATGAGATCCGGCTGCTGTGCAACCCCAAGCTGGGAGACTTCTCTGAGTGCCGCAAGCTGCTGAAGGTGAGGAGGGAGGGAGCTGGGGAGTGTCTGTTCCAGGTGGCATTGCATGATGGCTCTGCTTCAGTCTGGCTGTCTAGGAAAAAGCAGAAGTTTTAAAACTAACACTTGGCAGGAGACCCTGAGAAGACAAATGGCACTACTGGGACAGGCAGAGGCTGGGCTCTGATCCACTGGATTTCCCACTGTTGCGGCCACATGCCACTGGGTTTTTCCTCCTCATACTTCCCCAGAGGCCACGTCCTCCCCAGCATGGCAAGGTGGCTGGCCTCAGTTGGGACTGCCACCGTTCCATCACCCACACACCTGCACAAAATGGCCTGTGCTGCAGTCTGGGGAGCCCTGTGGACCACATCCCAGGTGCCATACCAGTAGCTGAGGCTGGCACTGGATCCTGACAACATTGTCTCTCCTCCCACCACAGAGCGTGGTGCGTGTGGTGTTCCACGACCGGCGTCTGCAGTACACAGAACACCAGCAGCTGGAGGGCTGGAGGTGGAACCGCCCAGGTGACCGCATCTTGGATATTGGTGAGTCAGGCATCAGCTGAAGCAGGAAAGGGAGCAGGGGGCTGTGTCAGTGCAACAAAAACTGAATGGGGATCAGGTGGGGTACAGAGGCCCTTGTCTGGTATCACACAGCCTGCAGGCAGCTTCCTCCCACTGCCCAAGAGCCAGGAGCGTTCACCTTGCATCCTAGAGTTAAGCCAGGATCCAGTCCATATATGCCATGATTTTAATTCTGGCTAGCAACAGATACTGCATTTACCCCTAGATAAGTTGTGCCTGTGTTTATCCCAGAATAGAAATATCCCAGGATTGTCATGTGCATACATTACCCTTCTGATCAATGTTTAGTGAGTGGCTGGATGCACTGCCGCTTTTCTGTCATTTGATTCAATAAGGCTGTCCCAGGATAGTTGTGCCCATGTACTTAGCTATACCCTAGGATAAACTAACATTTTATCTGGAAAACTTTAGTATTTATCCTGGGATAAAGGACATGGATGTCTGTACTCTTGCACTTTGTCACAGGATTAAAATGGCTCATCCCAGGATCAATGTGATGTCTGTTTGCAGCCTCTGAGATTTATCAAAGACCCTATGGGAGCTGTGGGGAGGGGAGGGCTGGGCTCCCCTGAGATAAGACAGTGACCAGAACTGGCACTCGTGCGTAGCTGGGAATAGACTCTGGGGGCACAGAAAAGCCAGACTGGGTTTGTGTGACTTGGATCTGACTTGACTCCTGGTCCATCTTCTGCAGAATGTTTATGCCTCTGTCCAGGTAAAGGTGGATGAAAAGGTGGGAGCTATGCAGCAAGCAGAGCAGGTGGAGTAGCAAAAGTGCTGGGAATGCTGCCTTCAGCCCAGGAAAAGCTGTCTCTTCTTATGCTGAAGAAACCAGCAGTGGCATGACTACAGTGGTTTTAGCCTTGGAAGCCACTGGAGCACACAGGGCTGGGAGCCCGGACTCCTGGGTTCCATTCCTAGCTTGGGGAAGCAGCATGGTTTGGTGGAACTGCTGTGACCCTGGGGCGGGATGTCCCCCGTTCCCTACAGCCCAAATTGAGGCTGCAAAGCTAATTTGGGGCTGCCTAGAAGTGCTGAGTGGCTGTGCTGGGGGAAAGGCCTGTGGGGTGATGGGGGGTAAAACCAAGGCAGATGGCAGGAACCCCAAGTTACTGCATGGCAAGGGGCCAGGCAGGGAGGCTCCTGGCTACACCCACCATATGCCCCTAAATGTTCTACCAAGGCACCTGCCCTGCACCCATCCCCTTGGTATCTGGGCTCCCTCTGCACCTTGCCTGCCTCTTCCTGGCACCAGCTCCACCTCAGCCTGCTGCCTGCTTCCCACAGATATCCCACTCTCTGTTGGCATGTTGGAGCCACACATCCACCCTACACTGCTCAACACGGTGGAGTTCCTGTGGGACCCCACCAAGCGGACGTCTGTCTTCGTCCAGGTAAGGGCAGGGGGGCCTGGCTGGAGGAGGATGGCTGGGGGATGGTCAGGCAGCTCCTCTGATTACCCCTCTCCCCGTTGTTCCCCCTCTGGGCAGGTTCACTGCATCAGTACTGAGTTCACACTACGCAAGAATGGGGGCGAGAAGGGCGTCCCCTTCCGCATCCAGGTGGATACATTCAAGGCCAATGACAAGGGCGAGCACATGGAGCATTTGCACTCAGCCAGCTGCCTTGTCAAGGTTTTCAAGGTAATCCCTGCCCCAGCCTGCTTCCTGTGCCCTGGGGGCAGGACAGAAGCAGCATCGACTAAGGAAACAACGCCCGGGGCAGGTTTCCCACCTTGGATTTTAAAGCTAAGCCAAGCGGGGGGAACCCAGCCATCTGATTCTCTGTCCCTTGATATAAGTAGAGGCTATACCTCTCCTTTGCTTCTGGAGTCAGGAAGGGAACCCAGGAGTCCTGCCTCTCTCCCCCACCCTCCCCCTTGCATTCTAGCCACTAGACTAGAGGATGCTCCTTCCTGTCTGTCCATGGCACTCTGACATGTGTGTCTCCACCCCTGCTGGCACAGTGGTATGGAGAGTGGACTCAGGGTGGTATCTGCTTGCTTCACAGCCCAAGGGAGCGGACAGGAAGCAGAAAACTGATCGGGAGAAAATCGAGAAGCAGGGCCTGCAGGAGCGAGAGAAATACCAGCCATCCTATGAGAGCACTGTACTGACAGAGGTGGGGCCCAGCCACTGCGATTTCAGAGGCAACCAAGCTCTCTGCGTGGGGCAGTACTGTAGGGAGGAGGTCTCCAAAATTTCAGGGAAGTGAGAAATGGGAAAGAGCCATGCCAGGATCCTAAAGCTCTCGGGCTGTGAGATCTCTAGGACAGCCCATTAGCAAGCCACAGTTCCCACACACCCCAATGAGGCAGGTCTTCAACACTACAAATCCAGGAAGCAGATGCATGGAGTGGGCTATTAGGTCCCCTGCTCTTCCCCAGATGCAGCTGCATTTAGGTGATGCTGGACAGCAGCAATCCACCCAGCCCCTGACCCTCTTCCTCTCCTATTCTCAGTGTGCCCCATGGCCAGAAGCTTCCAGCAGTCCCCACAGCCCTCCGGCTACTCCCAGCCTGCCCTCTCCTCACACCTTCAAGCTGCTGACTCCTGAAAGGTAAGCTGGAGAGACCTCTTGGCCCCAGCAACCACCCACCCTCCTGCAGGGCCTGCTAAGGAGGCTACATAAATGTACATCCCTTCTCCCCTGCAGGGCATGCTCCTCCCCCAGCTGTGCCTTGGACAGTCATGCAGAGAGCACAGCAGAGGTAAGTAAGCACCTAAGCACAGCTGCAGCTTGTGGGTTAACCCCCCTGCCCAGTGCTGGGTAAGGCTGCCCTCTGGTGGCAGGAAGGGGAGTGGATACGATACGGTCTAACTCCTTCCCCTGCCACTTACAGAGGATAGAAAGTTCTTCCCAAACAGCAATGTCACACAAGGCATTAGCCCCCTGTTTTGCAAGTGAGGAAACCGAGGCAGAGATTCGGTGACTCAGCCTGGCATGCAGTCAGGGGAGGGCAAGCTAGACAGAAAGCCCAGGAGTCCCGATTGCTCCCCCATCTCTAAGCACTGAAACCCAGTCCCTGGTTCTACCTCTGTGCCGCATGAAGCTATCACCCACCCCAGTATCAACCAGGGGAAAGGTCCTGGGCTACAAGCAGTTTCAGCTAGACAGACTGTCGCTGGGGGAGCAGACGCTCCTGCCCTGCTCCTGTTCCTTTCCTTTCTCGTGTCCTTGTAACAAGGTGTTTGGCACAATTCACAGATTTCACTGGAATCTGATAGGGCTGCACCATGAGCACTCCTGCTATGGCCTTGAACTTGCTGTCAACCTTAGCACCCCCACGCCCCTCTGAAGGACCTCTATGACACAGACTGTGCCTAGCAAGGGTATTGGGAAGGAAAACAGGGCCTGTCTGAGGGGCTAGGGCAGGATGGAGGGGCAGGTCCCTTGGCTTGGTGGCACCTCAGTCATGCATCTTGTGGTAGATCCAGCCCTGGGCTCCTGTCCCAGCTGGGACAGATGCAGGGGGCAATGACAAGTTGCTTGAGGTTACCAACATTACTCTCTCACTGCCTCTGCCTGTGGAGCTGAAGCCATCGCAGCAAGGTGAGAGGCAGCCTCCACCACTGCTCCCTCAGGGACAAGGCAAGCCCTGGGCTGATGCTTGCTGGTTGAGCATCCATAAACTCATGCCATGTGCTTCAGGCCAATCCCATGTTCTTCCAACCCACTCCCCAGACATCAGGCTTGTGCTCTTCTCTGCCCATCCTCTGCAGGCTCTCAGCCCCTGCGCCTCCATCCTGGAAACCCAGCAGTGGCTGCACAGAAACCGATTTTCGGGCTACTGCCGGATGTTGGCTAATTTCACAGGTGAGTGCTCCCTGGCCTCTGGGGCCAATGAGATGAAGAGGGACAGAAGTGAGGGAGGAGGATTTCATAGCTCTGACTGTCCCAGCACTGGGAAGGTTGGAGGCTGAGGTTTGGTTTGAGCTACACAGGTCTGGCCCTGTGCTAAGGAGATGCTTTCACTTGCCTGTCCCAGAGAGGTGCTGAGATGCATGGATGAAACCCAGCTAACTTGAAGCCTAGAGCAGGCCCTGATGCAGGGAGGGATGGGGTAGAGTTCTGGCCCCTGTGGACCCCAGCACTGGCACATCCCAGACACTAACCCCTGATTATAAACGGGATGTGGTGCAGCCACCCCTCAGCAGGATCCATCCTTGCCTGCTGCCCTGGATTAGTGAACTGATGCAGGGGGTAGGCCCATGCTGCTGGGTACGCTGGATTGGTATCTTCAGCCCCCATGGACCTGGTGCTCCTCTTCAGGCCCTCTCTCTGCTCCCAGCAATAAACAGCCCCATGTGTCCACTTCAATTCCAGCTAGGAGGAGGCTTCCCTCCTCAAGGCAGGTGCCCCAGGAAGTCCCCTGGAGTTGCTCTGCATAGGGATTTGGAGGGGCCACACCTGTCCTCCTTCCCTCCCCCCCAGGAGCAGACCTCCTGAAGCTCTCCCGCAGTGACCTCATCCAGATATGTGGAGCGGCCGACGGCATCCGGCTCTCCAACACCCTGAAAGCCAGGTGGGTCAGAGAGGCTGTGGGGAGGCACCCAAGGCTAAGGAGAAGCCTGGGGGCTAGTGGGGGGGGAGGTGTCCTACACTGACTGCTCAGGCAGATCCAAAACCCCTTTGTCATTTGTACTGGGGTAGTAGTGAGGAACCGCAGTTATGGTGCAGCACTGCATCATGCTAGGTGCTGCAGAAAGACTGCTCCTGCCTCATTCACCTGGGCAATCCCTTTGAAGCAAATAAGAGCTTTGCTTTTAGGATATATAATGTCAATCCTATGCTCTTCATAGCTTAGAATTGGCTCAAGAGAGGCTCAGGCTCCCTATCAGTTGAGCTGCTTGGGGAATACAGGTAACACAAGCAGAAGCTCTGATTTCAGGGAGTAGCCCATGATTTTGGAGTGGGGAAGCAGACTGGATCCCCTTCAAAGGCCCAGTTCTCAGATGGTGGGGCCTGAGCCCTGAACTTCAGGCCCCTTTAAAGAAATCCCAAGTTAGCCTCAAGCATCACCAAAGGCTTCTGTAAAAATCTTGGCCTGCATTCCCAGGCAGAGATGTGATGGGCTGCTGTGCTGGCCAGGGCAGGAGCACGGGAATGTGGGATGGATTAGCTCTGCTGGGCCTGCCAGTGATCAGGGACAGCTGGCTCCACTCCCAACCAGTGCAGGACCAGCCCCTGCTGCACTAACCAGTGGTCTGTCAGGTCTATTCTAAACATGCCAAACATCAGGGCTGTTGCCACCCCGTTCCCTAGGCAGACATTCCCCCCTCCTCCCAGACTGTGCTCTCAGGGCTCTGTCTCTTGTTGTTCAGCCTGCACTGTAGCCCCTTTTTCAGGTCTGGCACGTACCATCTCCTCCCCTCACTCCATCTGACAGACGATCCCCTTTCCACCTCCCACACCCCCTCCCCAATATCACAACCTGCTGCCTGCTCATTCTGG
>NW_005842040.1:2215658-2228214 GCF_000455745.1 Alligator sinensis | reverse complement strand
AGGGAAAGCCCTGCCTCACTGAAGACAAATTCTTTACTCCCCCATCAACCTGCCCTGCCTGGATCATGCTGAGCAGATCGATTCCAGTTTAAGTGGATCGCTACCAGCTTCAGGCGTGTATGTTTGGAGGTTAGGAACCATCTCTGCATCCCAATGAGATGAAGGAGGGTGGCTGTGCATTTCAAACCACTGCAACTCTGCCCTCTAAGACCTGTAGCGCTGTGTCTCCATTCACCCAGCTGCAAGATGGGGATAACAACTTGCCCGTGAGCTTTCTGGGGCAGGGTCTGCCTGGCTTTGAGTCTGTGCACTACCCAGCACACAGGGACCCAGTCAAGGGAGTCAAGATGCTCCTGTTAGTGACAGCCCAAGGCGGATCCTGCCCTACAAGAGAAGAGAAGGGAGATGATGACAGGTGCTGTTGGTGGATGAATGGGATCCAGCCAGCAGGGGGTGCCTTCCACTTGCAGCCACACTGATTCGGTACAATTAGGCTTATAAGCAGGGATCCTGGTTTTCTCCGATTTAAAAAAATCCCCAATTTTTGGATAAAAGTAACTCCGAATCCACATTTTTCCATGATTTAAATTAAACACTACTAATATATAGATATATACATAGAAATGTTTCATTATAATCATGGCAGAATGTAGATTTGGGGTTACTTTTTTTAACCAAAAATTGGGGATTTTTTTTAAATCAGAGAAAACCAGGATCCCTGCTCATAAGTTATAACCAGAGAAGCTTGAGTTAAGGTGCTTTTGTCCCCTCTGTAGGTGCGTGCGCCCTCGGTTAACCCTGTACGTCTCCAGAGAGCCCCAGACCAGTGGAGGGGAGAGCCCTGAGGAGTCACATTCAGGTAAGACAAGAGACTGGGCAGGTGAGTGGCAGGCCAAAGAACCTGGATTAGGTCATCTGGGGATGAGGCGCTGGGTTTGGCTAAGCTTGGGTGGGGGACAAACCTAGAAGCAAATCCAGGATTTTGCAAAGGCGGGCGTGGGAGCAGTGACTGGTGCTGCAGGGATGGGTCTCCCCCATCCCCCCTAGCTGGAGTGAACAGACTGCGCCACGGGAGCAGCAGCTGGGGACTTTTTACTTAAGTCCCCAAAGCAAGTAAGAATAACTCCCCCACACGCACACTTCCCCTCCCTGCTCAGAGGCACATCCCTTCCCCTGCATGCGGCTGCCACTGTCTGAGGGAGGAGGGGAGCTACAGAGCTACTCCACCAGGGCTGCTCAGCAAAGAAAGTGACAGGAGTGGAAGGGGGAGAATGGGAGGGAATATGGCTCTGAGCACAGAAGGAGAAGAGAGGGGGAGAATTCTTACCTGCTTTGGGGATTTAAGGTCCTCAGCTGCTGCTCCTGCTGCATGGTCAGAAATTGGGGTGCAGCCATGCTGCTGCAACCTCTCTGGATCCACTCCTGGACAGACCCATGCATGGATCATAGCTCTGTTTCTAACATGCCCTGCAGTGTCTGCGTGTAACTCCCCCAGTCTGGGCCTCTGGCTCAGCACCCAGTCCAAGCTCCAGTGAAGCCAGGAAGTCTTTCCACTAGCTTGGAGCTGCAGTGCTATCTGGGGATAAAGTATGTGCATAGCGGCAGCCCATAGGAGCGGGTGATGGCACAGCCAAGAGACATGGATAAGGGGACAGGAGGGATGGGTACCCTGGTGTATCATTTGCTTAGGGGCCACTGGAGGCTTTACTTCAAGGCATGGACTCTGCAGAAGGGGGGGAGGGGGGGAAGGGAGCACCTCCAGATTTGGCCCCAACTCTAGGAAAACCTGCCTACACCAATGGTGCATCTGGAGCTTTGCAGAGATCCATGGACATGAAGGGACCCTCCTCTAAGAATTTGCTGCTCCATCTTTCCGTTGTCCTTTCCTTCTGAGCATCCTCAGAAGCAGAGCAAGTCGCAAGTTGCACGGAGCCCATTGAGGACTTTGCTGTCAATTTTCCATAGAAGGGCCTCAGGTACTACGGGGATGGGCAGCAGCCTGCTGCCAGCCTATCTCCCCCAAGCAGAGGACCTAGTGCTTAACTTGCAATCAAGCTGTAGGCAGTTCCAATAAGATTGGTTAGAGGCTGCCTTGTCTCTGGGCAGCAGGAGATCCTTGCACGTATGAGCAAGGGCAGCCCTTGAGCCTATATTTGAATTCAGGAGCATCTGGACAGAGCTTTCCCAGTGGGCTTAGCTAACCATAGAAAGCTCCTAGGAGGGAAATGCCAGCAAGATCTTACTAGCTTTTTGGGGGTGTTTCCTTGGAAACAGCTGTTTACCAGGAGGTGTACCTGGAGGAGCTCACAGCGATGGAACTGACCAATAAACTGGCAGAGCTGCTCAGCCTCCCAGCCAATCAGATCCGGCAGGTATCCAAGCAGGGGCCTACAGGCATTCTCATCCTCATCAATGACCTGGTAAGGGACCTTGGCTCTGGGGCTCTGCTTCCCCCCTCCAGTCCCATCCCTGCTTGGGCAAAATGGTTCAGGGTGGATCGATCATTCAGTACAAGATCACTCCCTTACCCTGGGATGAAGGGCTAAGGCTGCAGGCAGGCAGGCAGGCTGCTCGGCCAGGCAAGGCCTTTTGGGGTGGCCATCTCTGTGCCCTGCTGGTTCTGTGCATGGGGATAGTACCTGCCAAGGTAATGTATACTACTAAACCTCTTGCTTAGCCACTGGAGTGGTACAGTTTTGGCTTTAAACCCACTTTATGGAAATGGGAGACTCTTCCCTGGCTTGCCCCTGGGGCCTTATGGCTGAGGGCAAGCAAAACTCGGGGGCATCTGAACCCCAATCCTCTGGGCTTGGGATGGCAAGTAGGATGCCCACCAGAGGTTTTGGAAACATCTGAAGCTTCAGATGGGGGTGGAGGATGTTTGCCGGTAGTAGGGCCACTTACGGTTCTGGACTGACTCTTGGATTTGGAGTTTGTTTTGGCTGATTTGGCTCAGAGTACAGAAAATGTAATAATAATTAAAAAATCTCCTGGACTGCCCCCATCACATTGCATTGAGTGCCCTGCCTTTTGCAACCTAGAAGCCAAAACACTGAACTGGGACTCTGGACACCTGGGTTTTATCCCCACACCTCTGCCACCAGTTTGTGGGGAGCTCACGAGCAAACTGCTGCTCCTCTCCCCGCCTCAGTTTCTCCCATCTGAAAAGCAAGGTTAATAATGCTTTGCAGAGGAGAATCTCCTTCACAAAAAGAGGCTGGACTGGCCTCTGTATGGGGTTTGTATGGTTGAGGAATAGCAGGCCTTGCACTAGTGCAGGAATTGGATTAGATGCCCCTCACATCCCCTTCCATTCTGCAAAAAAAACTTTTTGAGACCTGCTCAAAAATGAAATGCAGTATGTAGAAGAGCCAGGCAGTATGATAGGATCATCTTGCTGGCCTTAACGGTGCTTCCAGCTGTCATACAGATGAACCAAAAGCAATGCTTTCCCCACCATCCACCAAACACTCATGCCTCTCCCATGTGTGAGCAGCTCTGAAGATAGAGCAACTGACTCGCTCCCTCCCAAATTCTAACCTTGACTCCTTCCTTCCCTGTGGGGCTGCACAGATGATCAGAAACCTGCCAGATGAATCCTGCTTCATAGCAGCTGTCACCAAAGGTAAGATGACTTCCTAGCCCTGCCCTTTTCTCTGGGAAATCAAGGCAGCAGAAGAAAGTCCCTGAAGGGAAACTCTGGCCCATGGTCAGTTGCATTGCCCATGCACTGAATGATACTGGAAGGGGGGAGTGACAGTGATCTGTTCACTGGTAGAAGAAAAATGAAAGGACGCACGAGGCAGAAGGCAGTGGGGTTGGGCGGGGAATTTCTCTGATGAAGAATCTGCAGCAGTTCCAACCCCCGCCTGCGCCCCCCCCACCCCCAATTTATTTTAAACTCACTGCTTGACTTGAAATGCAGCCCCTTCTGGGGTGGTGGTGGGGGAAGCCCCAAGGTGGCACACAGCACCATCTGTTGAGGAGGGAAGAGGCAGTTTTGGGGGCGCAGCCATTATTGCTAGGAAATGCCTTTGCATTTCATAGTTATAATGGTCTTTGCTCCGCAAGATGTTCAGATGAGCGAGCCAGGCCGTCCCTCATGACGCTCTATTAAAACAAACGAAGCCATCACTCGGCAAGTGTCTTCTAACATTAATTATACAGGCGTCTAGCCAGTTTCTTACCTCCAGGTTCTCATGCAGTGACACAATGCCTCTGCCAGCATCCTCCTGCGTTGTGCCCTAACATGCAGCTCAGAGTTGCCTACTCTAATGCACTGAGACAGTGTCTCGCAAGCTGAATGAGGGAAACATTAGGACTTCAGTTCAAGTGTTGTGCATGTGTTTTTCCTCTCTCAGTGCAGGCCCCAGAAGGCTACCACTTAATACTGAGATAAGCTTAGTCACCTGGGATGTGACAGCCTGGAGAAGTGCACTGATAGCAGCAGGTGCCAAATCACTGTCTGGGATGAAGAGACTACCGTGAGGTTCTCCTACCACACCATCTATCTCCTCCTAGCGCGGGAAGGAAGCTAGGCCAAGGCAGCTGCAGTTCAAAGCTGTGTTTACGAAGCACCCCGACCCCATGTTTAAAAACAGACACTGTTCTCTGCTTTCCGTGCCTTTAGTTGATAGTGTGGATGGATCTTTTTATACTGGTATTCAATAATACTGCACCTTCAGCCAAAGGCCCCCCATGAAGAGACTGGTGATAGGGACTAGCTCACCTCCCTGGATAAAGGTTCAAATTCATCCCCTGGCAATAAGAACTAATTAATCACTGGTAGCCTGTGTGCACTGAGTCTGTTGGGAGTCCATTGCTTTCCCAATACGTGTGTCAACATTGCCCATTATAGCAGCCAGTTAGTCTGAAGAGACTGAGATTTTAAACTCCTTGGGGTGGCAATAGTAGCTCTGTTTGTACAGCACCTAGCACCATGGGGGTCATCCTGAATGATGAGGGCACAAATAAGAGCAGGAGGATTGAATGGGCCACAGACTGGACTAGGAGAAGCATGGGGATAGTTATGGGCAAGCTTGGACTGTTGCCAACAGTGCTATACTTGGTCTTTGAGCAGAGGGATTCTGGGTAGGATTTCCCAAGCAGCTAATCAGAGTTAGGCACTCAGCTCCCAAAGAACTGGGTGCCTAAATCCTTTTGGATCCTGTGATAAACTGCAATCTGCAATGCAGCTTGTCGTTTAAAATATTCCCCTCAATGCCACTCCCTTCTTCCCTCCCCCTTCCCCCCTGCCAAAAATAAATAAATAAACAAATAAATAAATAACCCTATTAACCTTAGTCCAAGGTCACTGGGCTTTCTCAAATGCTGTATGGTCTGATAGTATTATCAGTGAAAACTAAGTGTATTCTTTTTTTCAGGATTCTATTTATATGTGGATGTTGTATCGTCTAATCCTTTTTCTATTAAAAAAAATCAGAGCTGAAGCTTTGGTGTATTAGTGCCTTCTGCTATGGGTTAGGGGGTTTTTATGGCATTTCAATTGCTTCTCTGCATCACCAAGCAGGGACAGCTCTTAGTGATTAAACTAATCACCACTGACTATTTTTAGGCCAAGCATGCATACGTATGGATAAGGAGCCCATGGTGCTCTGACATGGGATTGGCTTGTCGCTCACAACTCCTCCTATGGAGCCTGGGACCTATGAGAGCAGAGTCAGGCTGCTGCTGAGTACTTAAGCCCCCAGTTCTGTAAATGGATCCATACAGACAGAGCCAGGCCCCTGTGTGAGGCCCAGTGGAAATGTCTTATAGTGATATGAATGACAGACGCAGAGATTAAAGCATTCCCACATGACAGACATAGAACCTCCTGCGCCATTACATCCAGTCCCTTGCAGCCACTTCATTCAATTCTATTCACAAATGTATCAGCCTCCACTTGTTAATACACTTACCACTACTATTCCTATTAAATCCCATGGCTGATTGGAGAACGTGATCCAAAAAGCTACTGAATTCTTAGTCTTATTCTGAATGGAGGTGGCATTCACATCCAAGGCAAGTGGGAAGAGTGAGATAGGGGTTAGGTAGGAAAATGTTACTAATCTTAGGCCTTTGGGTCAAATTTTCAACCTTGGTTCTTCAGACAAAAAGATCCCTGTGTCCTTTTATACTAGTTTTATTTTAAGGTATACTGATACACAATTAAAAAAAATACTCAGGCCTCCCTCATAACCTGTCATTGCAACGATCACATTGGCATTTAGAAGAGGAACAAGTGCTTAGAAGTGGTTGTGTTTACTTCCTCCAGGGAGGAAAACAGGTCCTGGAAGGAAGGTGGACAGGGTAGTTAGTGCTGCATTGCCAAACATCCACACACAATCACATGTGCCCATGTCAACATCCTTTCACGTCTGAAGGTTCAGGTACTTTGCTTGCAGGAGTCAGAGCAGAGATGGGGTGCTGATGTGGCACTGGTAGGCACAAGTTTCTTCAGAAGTTGACCTTTCACTTACAAGGATCTAGCACAGTGATTCTCAACCCTGTTGGACTCTAGGCACCCCCAGGAAAATGCCAGCACTTGGCTTTCACTTGTTTTTTTTACTATGGAAAAATGTAATTCTTTTTTAGTTCTTTGCAACATAAGACCACAACAGGTCAGAATGCTGGTTCCTATTTGAAACACTGGGGTTTATCTTGTGAACCACGTGTAGCTGTTGCCATACCTAACAGCACTAATATTTTGTGGCACCCTTAAAACAATCTCAGCACCCTGATTGAGAATCAGTGGGCACATCTACATGAGACATTTACTGTGTAGTAGACTAATTAGCTGTGCAGTAAATGTCTCAGCATCTACATGTGTGCCCCTATTAGGCTGGAGTAAACTAATTTACTCCACAGCACTGCACATGTAGATGCTGGAGGAGCTGGCTGGGACATGAGGGTGCTTCAGTGTGGGGCTGTCTACCAGCTAGCCCTGTGCTGAAGCTCCCTTGTACCCCAGCCAGCCCCCCCACAGCATGATGAGCCAGGGGGAGAAGCCCTGGGCTGGCAGACTGATACCCAGTGCCTCCTGCCAGTCAGGGCTGCTCCAACCTGGCTTCACATGCTGTGCATGAATAAACTCTGGAGCTTATTGTTCCAGAGTTAATTGCTCTGAGGCACACATTCAAATGTTTCAGTTTATTCACGTGTAGTAATAGCACGTGTAGATGCAGCAACTGGCTTAAAACAGTTCCTACTCTGAACTTCATGACAAAGACAGTGAGATGTGCAGTTCGGTTTAGAAATCCATGCGAGTCTAAAACAGAGCCCCAAATGTATTGGGTCCCAAGGCAGGGAAAGAAGAACAACTGGGGAAGAATGAAAGAGGAATAAAAATCCCATCAATGCTGCAGAATTTGGATTCAGCTGATGCAAACAGATGCAACTGTTTTTAGAATTTTGTTTGTAGCAGCTGGTTATTGGGACCTTTATTTAAAAAAAATATCAGGCACTGTCACATAAACAAAGTAACTTAGCTCAGGACAAATTCTTGCAAAGGAAAGACATAGCAGAGTATCATAACACTGAGGTAGTGAAGATGCAAGTAACCTCTACAGACTGGGTGGAGGCAGTGCTGGGCAAAAGGGAAAAGGCAAGTGCAAGTTATGAAAAAAGTGCCCCTTTTAGCCAGGATTGAGGAAAGGAAGTGGTTTGGAGCACAGAGGATGGAATTCCAGACAATGAAGCAGTGCAAGAGAGAATGTGACCAATTGTAAATAGTCCCTGGGGAAAAGGAACCAGAAGGTTTAAAGTGGAGCAGATCCCAAAAGCCATCATGGCAGGTCTAATTTGAACTTAGGCAAGCGAGGACAGGCAGCAGACAGTGGGAGCAGAGGGTGCTGTTCAGCACAGAAATGGTGGCTCAGGTTGAGGCAAGAGAGGGGAGGGGAGGTCCTTCTGCAGACCAAATCTCAGCCTCTACAGTCAAGGTTCTTTGGGTAAATCTGATATCTTTTATTAGATCAACTAAATAGTTGGAAATATTTTCTTAGCAAGCTTGCGGGTTTAAAAACTCATCAGGTTGAGGAAGCACCTCACAAAGGGTTTTTAAACCTGAAATAAAAGATATCAGATTTACCCAAAGAACCTTGTCTGCCTATGTCCTTAGATCAACACGGCCACAACCTACAGCCTCTACAGAACATTATCAGCACTATGTAAGTGCCCAACTAAAATCACTCGTCCTGTCAAGATAGGAGCTGTGCTAGCATGCAGCAAAGGAATCATAACCCCAGTGTACAACCCCAGCAGAAAACAGCTGGGAGGGAGAGGGACACAGGAGTGAATTGGTCTGAAGCCACATGCAGGTCACTGTCAGCTTAGGAATAAGATTGAAGTCTCTTGACTCCCCGTCCAGGGTTCTGCCACCTGGGCCACTGTGCCCACCAAGAAAGAATAAGGGGCACACAAATATCTAGAGAAAGCCGACTACACCCCTATCCTTGTCTGGATGAGCAAAGCCCTCTGAATCAGGGTTAACTGAGTGAATACTCACAAGCATAAATTCACAGCTCATAATAGGTCTACAAGGTTGGATATTTCTCCATAGCAAATCCCCTGGCTAGAACATGTACAGGAGGTGCTGTTGGCCTGCTGGAGCGTCCATTCATCTACTCCTCTCCATGGGTCTGGCACTGGATTGAGACTGGGGTAGCTGGAGTTCCAGTGCTAGCTCTACTACTGAAGAGCCTGAGTGTTGGTGGGAGCAACAGCCACAGACATTCACATGCAAAAGCCACTAGCCAAGCCTACAATTTTCCAAAGAATTTGAAGGGTGGGACTGTCATCTATTAGCAAGCATGGAAACTGGGCACAGAACTGCCCTTGGCTCCTTCAAAGCTACTAGGAAAAGCTCAGCACAAGAATCTCATATTTAAGACAGACTGGTTCTTCCCTTTGCTGGGCATCAGTATTTTGACATCTCTCTGTCTCTCCCCCAACCCCTGCTACAAATCAAAACCTGATGACAAACAGCAATGGCCTGGGGAGGGAAAGGTGGTGGGGAGTGAAATATGAAAAAAGGAATCTCTCACTCCATTCTTTGCAAGAGGTGCTCATTTTGGGGTTGAAATGCTCTAAGGCAGACTCTAGGCACCTCTTAAATATATTTAGCTTTCATTTGTTTTTTGACAACAGAAGAATAAAACATACATTTTTCTGTTGCAAAGAACTCAGAAAGCTCACAGCAGGTCAGAATATTTTCAATATTACAGATTCCTATTTGAAATGTCTGGGTTTATCGTGTGAATCACATTTGCACAGCTAACAGTCTTAATATTGCATGGCACCTTTGAAAGGCTCTCAAGGCACCCTGGTTGAGAACCACTGCTGTAAGGGAAGCTGTTCAATGCAGCTTGAGGAAGCAGGTAGGGATGGGTGGGAAATCCTTCCCAGACTTTTACTTTTAAAGACATAACATTAGAGCAGATACAAACTAACAGTTACTAAACAATTGTATATACATGCACATCATGTTAGGCAGTCCAGATTCATCAGATGAAGGGATCCACTGACTCCTAAACTAATTCAGTACTCTTATAAACAGCCAATCAGGGAAATAGGACTAGAATGAGGAGCCTGGGGTGAGTAGGTAGTCTGACTCACAGCATGCCCAGCATTTCACCTGCATAAGTGGTACACTGATTTCAAGGTCATGACTAGCCCCATTTCCAGATAAAGGACTTGAAACTGTGGGGGAAAAGAGCAGCTTAGCCAATGGCACCCAGAGCTGTGGCAGTGCCATGAGTAGAACCCTGGCCACTCCAAGTCACTCATCCAGGCTGTACTGCTCTTTGTTTGGGAATTGCTTGAACTAAAACCAAACAAGTCACATCAGGGACCACGTGAGTTTAGAACAGTGGTTCTCAATTTAGATTCAAAGTATTCCACAGAAAATGCCAGCTTTTGGCTTTTTGACTAGGTCAAAAATAAGAGCACTTTTTCTGTTGCAAAGAACTCAGAAAGCCCACAAACAGGGCAGGATGGTTTTGACACTATGGGTTACTTATTGGAAATCTCAAGGTGTAATCTTGTGAATTGTGTAGGTGTTTGCACACATAGCATTGTTGATATTGTATGGTTCCTTGGTTGAGAATCACCAGTCTAGTGCAATGGTTAAGGATACGTGACATACAAGCAGCAACAAAAAGAGGTTGTCTACCAAGGTTTGGGGAGAAAAGAGAGCAAGATGGCAAGAACATAACTAACCTGGCACTTAAAGTTTTGTTGTATTTACAGAAACCAGTTCAGTGCAATTGACAGTGAATCCCCAGGTCAACCTTCACAGTTGTCTTTTCAATGGCCCTGGCTGGTCCCAAGCTGATCAGAGGGTAGAATTGTATGCACAAGTTCTGTACGTACAAGTAATGAATGAAGTGTGGAACAGGTCTGTGCCCATACAACCTAGGTACAATCCTTATTTGTCCCCCACCAGTCGTTGTGCCTGTGGTGAGCTGAGCATCTGTAAGTAGCTGGTGAGCTGATATCTCAGTGGAGCAGACAAATGGTCCTGTTCACTTTCTATTGCTCTGATTCTTCCAAAGTAAGCAGCAGGCTTCAGTGCAATACCAGTTCCTCATAACAGGTTATTGCAGGGCTTCCTGCAAAGTTCAACCCATACTACAGGCCAAATGCAGCTCCACTTGACTAGGATGCAAGTCGATTGGCTTCGCTAGACCCAGGCCTGCTCAGTGCTCACATACAGGCCTGTGTGACTCAATGTATCCTCCAGCTGTATCCTGAAGAACAGGATAAAAACAGTATTTCTTTGTGCTCTCTCCCTCTCCATCCTGGATGCTGGGGAGTCACAGCTAGTCCTGTCTCATGTGCCTCAAGCAGACCTGTATGACAGTTGCACATCTGGCTATAAAGAACACAAAAGGCCCAGGGCAGCCCACATGGAAATACTCATCACAGCTCTGAAATGGAAGGACATTCATCAGGGTTCGAATTACACTTCGACTCTTTGGGGGCAGTGAGATGTGGGGGGGCACAAAAAAATTAAACCTGTTCATTGATTAACAAGTCCACCTAAGTGAAGGAGCAACCTGATCAGAGACCCCCAAGGTTATGCTTTTCAAATATTATGGGGGGAGGGGAGGAGTCAGTCCCCCCTGAGCTCCCTCTTAATTCTCACCCTGGTGTTCATTCTACTTGGAAGTGGACATGGGTGTGACACTCAGAGTCAGAGCACTGAATATTTTACCACCCCTCCAGGGTGGGGCTATTTTGATCTGTAACCAGAGCAAGTTTCAAATGAACAGATTTATGGATTCTTTGACTAGACAAACTTGCCAATAAGGGCTTTGTGAGAACATCCATCCTCCTGGGAGGTTAAGCAGTGGAAGTCTTCTTAGATTATCACAATGGGAACAGGATTGTGATAAGACTCACAAGTGACTGATAATGTGTGGGCAAAAGCATATCCCACTCAAGGATTTCCAGAAACTTTACAACTTAAGACTCAACATCCTAAAAGAGTAAATTAAAACCATCTTTTTCATTTTATGGCTTTGGGGGAGGGCAAAGGTACAGAGTGGTGAAGTAATGCAGCACATTGCTTGTAGATCCAGAAATAAATATATAAAACATTGATGTTCAGTTGGTATCCTGGGAAAGATGAAAAGTATTAAATTTATGCATGTTAGCCAAGTATTCCCAAAAACAACTGTTAGAAGATCTCCAAGTTGCAGGATTTTCAGAAGCGCTCAGGAGTGGCTTAAACTGTGGTCACTGTTGACAATCCCACCAGATTTATCCAAGGAAGAGAATGAGACTGAGGAGCCTTCTTCAGATGATCCTGTGTTATTTGCTGTGTCACCTTAAAATTCAAAGCTCTAGCATTACCAGAATTCATCCATAAATTTTATGTCAAGGCGTATCACACAGACAAAACAAAGGTACACACACATACATGTGTGTGTATTTGTATGTATACACACACACACACACACACACACACACTTTTAGTCTCCAGGAAATGGAAAGCACAGATTACAATATCACTAAAATATTATTTTACAGTTCTCTCTATATAATATATATAATTAAGGGAGTATATGACAAGGTTCTAACTTCTATGTCCCATAAGATTAATCTAATGGTCAAATCCATCAAAGTTTAAAAATGCATTAAAATACTTACAGAAACCATCCCCCTTGCACCACATGCAATTTTAAGAGAACAAGAACACTTACATTCAAAATTGCAAGCATCTTTGGACTGGATGAAGATCTTTGTTTGGCCCAGTCTGCATTGCTCCCAAAGTCAGAAAAGGGAGAAATAAAACCTAAGGATATTATCCAAACCCTAGATGTTAAAAAGCAAAAAAAAAAACCCCAAAACCCAACAATTCACCCCCACACAACTTCTCCTGCCAAGAGATGAGAAGATTTTTTTGAGCTGAATTCAAAATCAGAAATAGGAGGCTTATAGCCAGTGGTGTAAAACAAATCTGAACCTTGCCCTACAAAAACTGAAAAGCTGGTTCAGGCATTTCATCAGCAGCAAGGATCCAGAAAAGGTTAATAAAGATTTAATTGTA
>NW_005842040.1:2191270-2215627 GCF_000455745.1 Alligator sinensis | reverse complement strand
GGGCAGCGGCTTGTAGGGGGTGACTGCACAGCAGGCTCGTTCTCAGTGGGATGCCTGTGGGAAAGGGATTGTCTCTCAGTAAGAACTAAAGAGTGTCCAAGACTTCATCTGTGTGGGCCTTATAGCCAATCTAAATGTCATGCCTAATGCGTGGGTAGTCCTGCTGACACTGTTTGCCCAGCCAGAATGCATGGGGCGACTGCTTTAGAACAGCCATGTATCAGACCCATGAGACAAAAGCTGATGGGGCCCAGAAAAGGAATGGTCTGAGCGTGACTGTGGAGAGATTATGCTTGTTCGAGGGACCCCAGGAAAACATGTCTCAGCAAGGACTGTAAACAGGATTGAGGGGCAAGCAAGAGTAAGCAATAAGTAGTTGATGCTGGCAGTTTAATGAACCTTGTTCCTTTAAAAGACAAACAAACACTACTCAAGTAAAAACAGTGAGTAAATGTTAATTTCTGCAATGGAAACCTATTTATATCATCCTCTGTGTGTTGCAAGAAAGGAAAGCAATGTTCTATATTAGAAAAGTTATTCCATTGTGGAATCCAAAGAGGTAAGATCCTATCAATATAAAATGTATTCCCTGCAGCTGCAAAGTGATAAGGGAGTAGATCTTCATCTGGAATGGAGTGTAAACAAGATGAGAAGCATTAAAAACCCACAGACTTGAGCAGAGAAGTGGTCTCATGCTGAGAAAACCATTCTGTAAGAGGGGATACTACTGTAATTGACAATACTGGGGTTGTATACTTTTGGGCATGTAACCCAGAGAAGAGGCTGTTCTCATAAGACAAGAGAAACTGAATCAAGAGCCCAAGGCAGCAAGATACATCTTGCCCTGATCATAGACTGTGAAGCAGCTCTGAAAGATCTTTGTTTGGCCCAGTCTGCATAGCTTCCAAAGCCAGAAATGGGATTGGGAAGCACAGTGTCAAGCTGTAGAATTTTAGTATGATCAGGAAAGGGAGTGGGGGGTGACTTTTGGTCAAGTTTGGATACTCCCTCACCAAAAGGAAAGCCACAGCCTCTACAGACAAAGGTCAGTTGAACCCTTGTCTCTGCCCAGCACTCATCCTCCAAATGAGACACTGTAGTGAAGAACCTTGTCATACTGGTCTCCCCTCCACCCATCCATTTCATCCCCCCTCCCAAAAAACCCAAAACAAAACAAAAAACCAAACCTATGACACCATCGGCCAGCCATGAACAACACATTCAGATTAAAATAAAAAAAGGAAAAGAAGAATACAACGATGTTTAGAAAATAGGATTGGGGAGGGGTGGGGGGTGTTAATATTCATTGTAACAGCATGTTTGCTTTGTCCCCATTTCTTCAGGAGCAGTTACAGAATCATGATTGAAAGTGCTGCTGTTCTTAAAAAAATATAAGAAAAAAACCTTGTATTTTGGTTGCATCAGATCTCTTCATAACACCTCTGCTGGAGAATCACAAATGCACCAGGTTCAGTTTTCCTGCTATCTTCTACTTTGTGAACCATTTTCTCTACCACTCTACCCATTTCTAAGGTTTCTCACAGTCTCTTGCCCCCTCTCCCAGAGCACCCCCAAAAGTACACCCACTATAGAGAACTACGATGTTAGTCCATGGAACACGTTAACAGTAGCTTGTAACGTGTGATCAGTGAAGTGCTGAAAAGACAGATAAGCTACAGAAAAGCATTTCTGCTCAAGGAAAGAAGATGCAGTCCCACTCATACCACTACCTGTGCTGATCACATGGATTGCTATGGAAGCATCTCAGGATTTTGGGTTGTACATGTGGATTTCCGGTGGAGGGTAAGGAAGGGTCCAATAAATTAATGCAACAGTCAATGGCAACTTACACCCTAGACCTGCACTGACCAGGTCCTATTGCTTGATCCAGAAGGCTGGAAAAGACACCAAGTGAGATGTCTGTTGTTCTTGATTTAGTTTATTTATTTGGCACAAGTCTTTAAATCAGATCAGATACTCAAATAAGATAAATTTGTTCCTCCCTAAAGTTTTCAAGAGTTCTGCTATTTTCCACTATTTGCCCCTGGAAAAAATAAAAATAACCCCCCCCAAATACCCTTACAAAGATGGTCCCTTGATCTTAATACAAACTATATCCATCCGGTCAAATACCTGAGCTCCAGTCTCTTGACCAATTCCATCAGCAGTGCTTGGGTTGTGATCTAACCCTGCCCCCCCACCAATGACTAGCAAGTCCCTACCTTTGATTAACAGCTAGTCAACACACAGGCAGGAGGGATGAACCTGGGACGTATTACAGAATTCCAGAAGGCAGAGCATATGCACTACTGGGTGTAAAAGCTTTTGCTCTACAAAGGCATTCTCTAATACGACAAGACTTGGAAAATGGTTGTTTATTGGTATTTATAAATACACACATAAGGAAGAGTCCATTTAGAGACAATTTTTTACTTGAAAGGACACTGTCAAATAGTCTGGGCTACCTTATGCCATTACCCTGTTAAAGAAAATGCTTTGGGTTCTATAATCGAGTCCAAAACCCACCATTCCATTACCAAGAAATTAAATAGGCAATATCAGGGTTTATCAAACCAAAATTATTTCTCCCCCTGCCTCAACAGACTAGCTCTGAGAGTCTTCCCAGAGCTGTGCTAACACTGATGGTTGCTGGTATACAAACTGATGATACACATAGCCTGCCCAGAAGGTCAGTAAGTTGAAATAGTTATAAAACCAGCTGCTATAAACACCTTTTGCCACATTGAAAGCAAGGGAAAGGATCAAGTTTTGCAAATGGAATAAAAACACAGTTATTGAGAAGAGATTATCCACGCTTCTACAAAGACTTAATAAATAAAACAGATTAAAAATAAAATCAATAGGGGAGGAAAAAAGTAGACAGTGTCCTTTTAAACAATGGGCATACTGAGATTCTTCTGTGCGACTTCCCAGAAGATTTGAGAGTCTGCAAGACCTTGTGAAACATACTGAGAGGTTGGGAAAAATGAATTGTTGTACATGAAGAAAATACAGCTCATCTGGTACTAAAATGACCCTTTCAACAGACTGAATTACTCAGATGCTGATAGAGCCTGAGGAGGCAACACTGCCCTCAATTTAATCATATAGGGGAAAAATTAACCCCCCCAGGGCTCTAAAATCTATTACTAGTACTTTAGAAAATCATCTCTTCTTCCGCATCTGATGTAATTCTTCTCCATAAAGATGGAGGACTGTTGCTTCAGCTTTCAACAATTAAGATAACTGACCATGCTTGCTCTTTTTTTTTTTCAGTTGGGACCAATTCACAAATCCATACTCTCCCTTCTCTCCCTTAAGTGTGGACAGCAGAGAGAGCAATTATTTATACTTGATATCATCTTCCAGGAACCTGTTACAGTCTGACCAAGCTCTGCCCTATTAAGCCTTTGCTGCCAGCCCATCTGCTTTGCCTGTTTTGTAACCAGGCAACCTGGACTCCAGGCATCAGGAAAGCCACAGGCAACTGGTGCTGCCTGAGTGGCACATGCCCTCCCAACAACCAGTCAGCAACCTGGGGGGGGAGGGGGTCGTCCCCCTGCAGTCGATTTTGCTGACCGGGAAGCGCAAGCAGCGCTCCCAGAAGTGCCAGTGGTGCTTCAGCTAGTGTCCCCACTCCCTGGCTGGCACTCAAGGGGGGCACCAGCGCTCCTGCCTGCCCCACCGCCTGTCACCTAAGCAGGGAGTGCTGCCTGTCAGGGGGTGCACCAGTGCTCTCAGGGGGTAACCATGCACTCCCGTGCATCCCCTACGTGTCGCCACTGAGGAAAGCAGTAAGTTCACCGAGGCTGGCACAGACTCTTTCACCTGAAGCACCTGGGTTAAATTTGCCTGAATTATTCCAAAAAGCAGCTGGTACACAGATCTAGCTGATTAACAGGTGAGGACATTCCCCTTGTTTGAAAGGTGAGGAACTGAAAGCAAGATATGTCCTTGTGGTATACAGTGAGCCCACACTTCACTCCAGGGCAAGACACTTACCTGTGGAATATGCAGAAGTCAGTGAAACTGCTGAAAGTTTACAAACTCAGTATACAGCAATGTGGCAATAACCAGCAACAGATTTTCAGGACTGCTGTTCTTTCCACTTTAATTAGTGAATCATTATTCCTTGACCATGACAATAAAGAGTAATGTGATTTTGCTTCTTTGGGGAAAGGACAGGGAATCAAGAATTGGACTGTGAACTAGAGCTGTGTCCTCTATATTGTGAGCTACATTTTCACTGGAGTAAAACTTGAAATGCAAAAAGTTTGGAGAGCCAGCAATTGGTAAAAATGGGCAAGTAAGCCCATGAAAGCCTAGCCTGTGCCTTCAACTGTCTATTTAAGGTCTTGCCATCAGACAGGCAATTCCAGGCTCAGCTTTCTAATGGTAAAAAGTGTCTTTTTATTGATACATAACTTTTGTGTTTGATAATCTTGAAAAATTACTGGATTATAAATCTGTAAAAAAATGAGGGGGAGGATAAAAAAAATGAGCCTGACATTACAGATTTCAAGCTATATCACAACAATCTAGGAAGCCTCTGAGTTGAATGCTACGAAACACAGAAGAAACTGATGAACCTTCAATGTGAGCACACACAGTGTGGTTAGCATGGGAACAAGGAAGTACAGAAGCACAGTAAATCATGTCTCACAATGGCTGCTGTTTTCATTCCCTTACTGAAGAATGGATACAAAACCTTTTTTTTGGACAGTGGATGCAAGATTCAAGCATGTTCATTTCACTCCCTCTCCCCACTTCGAAGGGTTTCCACTACTATTTCATCATCAACAGCAGCAGCAAGTTATTTGGGGTTTACACACCCTCCCCCCCCTGTGATTTCTTCTGAGCATGCCCAGTAGGAATGGTTCAGAATTATACCAATCCACCTACAGAAATGCCAACACAGATCCAGCTCCCATGTCGTAGAGTTCATCAGTTTGCTGGAACGGGTGGTGTGTGTATATGCGTGTGTATGGGTGGCTACAGGGGCCTGGCACCACAGCCCCCTTTTCACTGGCCCTTGCAAATGACACTGGGATCACTTTCCTTGAAGATACTGGTGTCCACCATAATTCTAGAAGTATAATTAAATACTCAGTTTGCAAGGAGGACCAATTCCAATGTCATAGGATGATGCAACATCTGCAGAAGCGCTGTCTGCTGCCCCCTACTGATGGAGGTGGAGTCACAGGAGCGAAGTAGGCGTGGACTTTAATATTGGGTAAATGGGTCTGAAAAGATAAACACATTATTTAAAGAAAAAACAGCAGTGACAGTGAAACATTAGAGGCAAGTAGCAAAAGAACAGGTGGAACACTGACAGACCTACTCTTTTTTCTTTACTTGACTGTCTAAATGAAAGCATCTTTCCCCCCTTCACTAAAGGGTCAAGACCTCTACAGATCCCAGTGAAGATTTAGAATTTCATTTTACTGTATTGTCATCAAGTTCTTTCTCATGTACAACTTCAGTTTTCTAAGGGGCTCTGGAAACTACAACCTCTCCCATGCTAGCAAATTTCTTCTACCTGTATTTCCTCACTCAGTAAAATTTCAGAGCCTTATCAGATGCCTTCACTGATGAACTAGAGAGAGGTAGTGATGGTCCTGAATAATAGTTGTGTGCCCTTTTCTTTTCTAAATTACATATGTGGAGCTAATGTTTGTTTTTTTTAAATACACCCCGAAATAAAAAGGGAGCCAAACTTTGCAAATCTACAACAATGGTTTAGAGTAGGGGTAGGCAACGTTTTTTGGCTGGAGTGCCGAAAAAACTACGTCTACTTTGAAAGGTGCTGGAGTGCCGGCATATAAGAAAAACAAAATGAGTGTGGAGCAGGGCTGGGGCCGTGGTCAGCGCAGGGCTGAGGCCAGGGCCACCTGGCACCACATGGCTGGGGCCAGGGCCCAGGCTGTGGGCAGCCTGGGGCCGTTGGCAGTGCCGGGATGAGGCTGGGGCCCGCGCAGGTCCATAGCCCCATCCCCATGCTGTCAATGGGCCAGCCCAGCTGTGGCATTGGGCTGGGGCTGGCAGTGGTGGTGAGGGCTGGGGCCCGGCCCGCTGGCAGCACGTGGCTGGTTCCAGGGCCATCTGCAACGCCAAGATGGGGCCCAGGCCCTGGCCTCATCCTGGCACTGCACATGTCCCCAGCCCAGCAGCAGCACTGGGCTGTGGCGGGGTGGCGGGGCCGGCCGGGGCCGGGCCCACCGGCAGCACGTGGCTGGGCCTGCTGGCAGCGCCGGGATAGGGCTGAGGCCCGCACAGGTCCACAGGCCTGGGCCCTGGCCCCAGCCCCAGCCCTCTTCCCAGCACTGCCGATGGCCCTGGCCCCAACCCCATCCCCGTGCTGCTGGTGGCCCCGGCCCAGCAGCGGCAGTGGAGGTGCCGGCCAGGGCCACGTCCACCGGCAGCACTAGGATGGGGCTGGGGCTGGGGCCCGCCCCACCGGTAACATGGGGCCAGGGCCGTGCCCAGGCCCCAGCCTCATCCTGGTGCTGCACATGGCCCCAGCCCAGCAGTGGTGCTGGGCTGGGGCGGGCAGTGGCGGTGCTGGCTAGGGGCGGGCCTGCCGGCAGCACATGGCTGGGCCTGCCCGCAGCACCAGGATAGAGCGCGGGCCCTGGCTCCACCCCAGTGCTGCCGATGGTCCTGGCCCAGCAGCGGTGATGGAGGTGCTGGCCAGAGCCACGCCTGCCAGCAGCACGGATGGGCCCCGGCCTCATCCTGGCGCTGCCGACAACCCTGACCTGGCTGGGGCAGATGGTGGCAGTGGTGCCGACCAGAGCCCGGCCCGTCGGCAGCTTGTTTGCCGGGGCCCTCTGTAGTGCCGGGATGGGGCCAGGGCCTGGGCAGGTCCGCGGCCCCGGCCCCATCCCGACGCTGCAGATGGCCCTTGTCCGGCGCTGGCACTGGGCTGGGAGCAGCAATGGTGCCGGCTGGGGCTGGGCCGCCGGCAGCATGTGGCCGGGCCTAGGGATGGGGCCTGTGGCAGCAATGGGGCTGAGCCTGGGGATGGGGCACACGGGGGCGATGGGGCAGGGCCGCTGGCAGCATGTGGCCAGGCGCAGGGACGGAGTCCACCTCAGCGATGGGGCCGGCTGGGCACAGGCCTGGGGCTCGTGGTGGTGATGGGGCCAGGCTGCCAGCAGCACATGGCCAGGCCGGGGCCTGCAGCAGCGATGGTGCCGGCTGGGGCCTGCTGGCAGCATGGGGTTGGGGCTGGAGCCATCAGGGCACGGATGTGGCCGGGGACAGGGCCCGCAGTGGGCCGGGCTAGGTTTGGGGCCAGGGGCTGTTACCTGGCCGGCGTGGCAGGGTGTTCCAGGGCTTGGGTCCGCTAGCTAACACAGGTGTTAGCAGCAGCACAAGGCTGTTCCCAGGCTGCCATGTGCTGCTCAATTTGGGCATGCCCCTTCCCGCCCCTTGGGGCGGGAAGCAGCCCGCATGCCAATAAAAACCATGCCACGTGCCATGTTGGGCACATGTGCCATAGGTTGCCGACCCTTGGTTTAGAGGCTTATTGTGAATTAAGCTCTTGGATTCAGCCAACAAGTGGAAAAACAAACTGAAAACAGTAAGCAAAAAATTGCCATTTGATTCAGGTATTTCTTGACAGTAGTCAAATAATACTTAGCTCTTACACAACATTTTTCATCTGTAGTCCTGAAAACACTTTAAAAAGGAAGTTAGTAGCATTATTCCCATACTACAGATGGGGTAACACGTATTAGGAGGGAATGAGCTGGGAACTGAATCCAGATATCCTGAATCTTAGTATTTCCTACTGGTCAGGGTACTGGACTATCTCCAAAAGATTAAAAATACAAAGGATTTGCTCAAATAATTTACCAGCACACAGGGCTATGTCAGTCTAAAGTCTACTGCAATGCACTTCATAAAATTATAGCAACCAATATAAGAGACCATTCTATTACTGACCCTGGTACTAATTTTTTATTGAGAAATGATGTCAGATACTCAGTTTTATGAAAGAGCGTCATGTCTATGATGTGATCAACAGTGAGCTCGTTCTCCCATATTCCTTCACTGGGCTTCTTAGCTGAAACAGCAACTGGAGGGAAGAGACACCATTCCTTCCCCACTAGCTAGTGCTTACCATCTTCAGCCTTTGCTTAAATGTTGTCCTTCCTCTCTCTCAGGCAAGCTAAAGAACTTGTACCAGTCATGGGTGACTGGTGCCACATTAGTCAGGGTGGGCAAGCGTCCCCTCGTGGCTGATCCCGCGACGACCAATCACTGCAGCTGCTTCCGGGAGCAGCTGTGGCTGCTGCTTGCAGAGGAGGCACCGGCACTCCCGCTTGTCCCCCCTGCCCATCGTCTAAGCGGCGAGTGCGGCCAGTCAGGGGGTGCGCCGGCGCTCTCAGGGGGTGCACATGCACCCCTATGCAACCCGTACGCATCACCACTGGGTCCAGTCCTCAAACCCTCCCTGACTTTAACATATGTAAAAACCCTATTAGGGAGAAATGCAGTTACTGAAGAAAATTTGAAGTCAAAGCTTTAGCAATACTCGTTGTTTTTTTACCCTGAGTCTCTTGATTCCTGCCCGTGTGATCTGTTGACAGTCATAAAGTTCTATCCTCTCCAGGCTATGACAGTTCTTCAGGTGCTCCAGGGAAGCATCTGTGATCAATGGACAGTTATCCAGCTCGATCACTTCCAGACGATCATGTGCGCAGGCACCATTCCCCAAGTGACGAATCCCATCATCTGTGATCAACTCACAGTGTGATAAACTCTGCAACCAAAGAGAAGGGGTTAGTGGTTTGTGCTGCAACCTGATGTACAGCTGTGGATAATATCATGCTACTAAGCTTCTTAGAGAAGAGATGGAATGAACTCAGATTTCTAGACTATACCATACTTGCCCCGAAGTCTGACATGGTAGATTTGCAGGTGTTTCTTAACCCTGGAGATAGTTTTGAGCTCCAAACTCCAGGGACCAGAATCCATGGGCTTCTCTAACAGCCTAAGATTTCTAGAGACCAAAGGGGAAAACTGATATAAATCTAGAGCTAATGGAAGAGAGAGACAGAAGAGCAGCCAAGCACTGTAGAGAGACAGGGAACAAATCTCAGCTACAAGATATACCCTCATCAGAAGTTTATCTGTCCTTAAATACTGAAAAGAAGTCCCTCAGCCACTGTGGCAATACTTTTGAGAACCTACAGAGACTAGCATTATCAAAATGGCATAGATTTACATTCCATTTGTGAGCTGCCCTTATTTTTAAATATTCTTGTATGTTAAACTGAACTGTATGGTGAACTGGGAAACTTCAACTATCTCAAATGCTGCTCAGCCCATCACTGGAGTATCTCTATAGCTCACGTGCCATCTGCTTTGCAGAAGATAAAAAAACAGGAGCTGCTGCAAGGGAGAACGCACTGGGAGAAGATCCCAGAGAAACTCTGCATATAGAGTGAAGCTTAATGCTATGGGACCTGCCAGTCCAAATGACACTAGAAGACCCTGGCCAAAGGCTTTAGATCTGAAAATCTTTCAGCCACAGAATTTAAATTTGAAGAAACAGCACAGATAAAACAGGAGCACTTTCAGTGAGCTCCATTCTCCAGTAGCGTTTTGTTATTACACTCCTTCCCCCTGAAAGAACAGATTTTAATAGAGAGGAAGATCTGACTTGCAGGTGCTTGATTCCTGTATGAAGCAGATTTCCAGTCAACCTGAAAAAACATATTATGAGGGACTGAATCTTATAACACACGTACGAGCTAAATTTGAGTACCAACAGTTACAAGCCAGAAACCTTCATTCTTTAAAGCTTAGCAAAGAGAACCCTTTTATTCCTCTGTTCCTTGCCTTAGTTCTGTTCATTGGGGTCTGTCATTTACACCCTTCATTCTATGAATAACCCTTTATAGGTGAGTGAGTATAGCCAAGGCTGCTAGGTCCCACAGGTCTCCAGAGAAAAGTATTAACATACATCTCGCACCTAGAGTAGGATTTAGACTCAGAGGTGACAGTGATTCTTATTCAACTGCCTTTCAGCAAAGACAGCTTCCAAAGGAGTGTCAAGAAAGGAGGGTGGCAGTTTTTCACCTTTGATCCTTATCCCCACAACAATCACTCTGTTACTTAAGCAACTCACAATCTAGATCAGTGGTTCTCAACCTTTTCAGGGTCAAGGCACTCGACTAATGCTTTTTTGATTCCACAGCCAGCGGCTTCCCCCCGCTGAAAACCACTGGTGGTGCTGCCTCAGCTTACCCCAATGCTTCTTAGCTAGGTTCTGCTGTTGAGAAGGGATGTGCAACTGGAATGGAACTGACCTGTCTTGCACAGCTGTCCCAGGAAGGGCTGTGCATGTTCCTCCTAATACTAGGGCTCTGACCACCCTAAAGCAGGCAGAAGCTACCTCATGCAGTGCAGCTCTTTCTGGTTCAGCACCCACAATACTCCTTCTGAAAACAGAAGCTGATTAGAGAACAACCCTAATGCAGGGGGAACACACAGGGAAGTTTACCTGGCCACTGCTTCTGTGACACCCTTGATAATCTTCACACTCCAAATGAGAACGACTGATTTACATTTATCCATCTTCACAACAGCCCTGTGAACTAATGGGTACTAGTATCCCACTTTATAGATGGAAACAAATGCACAGGGAGACTTAAACCCTGGCTTCCCAAGTCCTAAGCTAGGACCCTATCCATGGGACCATCCTTCCTTTCTTGTTTTCTCCAAGGGCAGATTCATACAGACACTAGGCCATTAATAATATACCTCTGGACCAGAGAAATCTGTAACAAACAATTGAGTCAGTATCTCTGTCTACACTCACACACTGATTTGTCAATATACATGATAAACACTAACCAGATTTCTAAAATGACAAGGAAAAGTGTTACAATAAAGAAAATAGGGGGGAAAAGCCCTTAAACGGTAAGGATATTTTGAAAAAAGGTAGAATCCCAAGCCTGATCCTGTAACAAGAACTTATCACCTGAAAATGGCCGTACAAAGCATGAAATCACTGAAATAACCTTCAAGATAGCAAACAGCAATACAATAATAAGATGTAGAAAAATTCCTTACTGGATCACACAATGTGCAACTGCAGATCTTAGGAATCAAAATGTAGTAGCACCCTCACAGAATAGCAGAGGGAGTACAATGTCAATTTAAAATCAAAGGCGCCTAAAGGATTTTGGCAGGGAAGCAAAGCATGAAAATAAATTACAACACTCTCCTTTGATCAGCATGTATTGATTAAGCTATAATTCGTGGACCAAAAGATGCATTCAAAAGAGCAACTATATACCTTGCTCTCCAGGAGCTCTAGCTGAAATAGAGCAGTGCATTCTAAGATTAACAGTCGCCACAAGTTACAACCACCATATTAGAGATGAAATAGAGCTATTGTCTTCATCTCATACAGACTGGGTATAACCAGCATATGCCCGGGAAGTCATACAGGAAATCTCTGATAGGTAGGATCATTTATTTTAGGAAGAGACACACTGAATATTCCTATACAAACACCACTTACCAAAACCTGAAGCCGTGGACAGTGTATGGAAAGTTGGATTAATGTACTATCTGTTATCTGGAAGAGACAAAAAAGTCTTTTCAGACTGGAACTTTCACAAAACAACTTTCTTCCTAATTTGAACTGTGCCTAAATGAAAGTGACATTCTGCTGTACATGTTTCCCTCACTTTATGCGGGTTCTGTATGTGCAAAATCACTTTTATGCGATGACCCTTTTTATACCAAAAGTTCGTTATATGCAAGGTAAATTCATTCTTATGCGATCGGTGTGGTGGAAGGCTGCAGTCAACCGCTTTGTGTGGTGTATTGTGGGAATGATGCGCACCCAGATATAGTCTCCTCTGTGGATCTGCGCTCCTCGCTCGTTGTCTGAGACGTGTTTCTCTAGTTGCCATCCCCATTGCGATAGTGCCCTGTGCTTGTGTACTGTGCTGTTGCTGAGTACCAAAACGATCTTGTAAAAGTGGAAGAAATGGGTCTGGGGGTCAGTACAGTTGAGGTTTTGGAACGTATCTCTTCCAAAGCGGGCTCCCTTTACGCGAATTCCAGTTATGCGCTGTTTTCCAGGAACGCATGTACAGCATGAAGCTAGGGGAAACCTGTACATCATCTAAAACTGACAGTTACTAACTCCTGAACGTTTCTGGAGATTGTCCTTAGCTGGCCTACACTGTAGGTAAAAGTTCATATCGATCCTTTAATATGGAACCTGAGAAAGATTTTTAATGTGTTATGTAGGTGTTCTTTCCCCTCACTTCCCTTAGGAAGGGTTTTCCAAAGGAGTTTTTAAAGCTCTTTTTCTGTTTGCTCTTTCCATTTGACATATCAGATAAGTTGGATTTTCCTTGCTTTTGATGAAAGTCCTTTTTCAGATATGTGAGGCTCTTTGAATCTGTTCTTATGAAACCAAAATGGGTATATAATTTCCCCTCCCACCATGTTTTCCTAACTTTTTTATTAAGGAAAAATTATTAGGAAAAAGCCAACCTATTAAATAGGTACTTTGCGTCAGTCTTTCATCAGTCCCATGGGACGCCCATGCCCGCTACAGGGCCGGGAAGTCCGGGTGAGGGTGGTCCCCTGCCCTCCCTTAATGCTGACTTTCTGAAAGAACATCTTGAGAAGCTGGATACCTTCAAGTCAGCTGGCCCTGACAATCTTCACCCCAGGGTACTCAAGGAGCTGGCGAGCATCTTAGCCCAGCCTCTAGCACGGATCTTTGAGAACTCTTGGCGCTCTGGTGTAGTGCCCGAAGACTGGAAGAAGGCCAATGTGGTGCCTATCTTCAAGAAAGGGAGGAAAGTGGATCCGGCTAACTATAGGCCCATCAGCCTGACTTCTATCCCGGGGAAGATCTTAGAAAAGTTTATTAAAGAGGCCATCCTTAATGGACTGGCCGACGCCAACATCTTAAGGGATAGCCAGCATGGATTTGTTGCGGGTAGGTCTTGCTTGACCAATCTCATTTCCTTCTACGACCAGGTGACCTATCACCTGGACAAGGGAGAAGAGATTGATGTCATATATCTTGACTTCAAAAAAGCCTTCGATCTGGTGTCCCATGATCGCCTCTTGGAGAAACTGGCCAATTGTCGCCTTGGGTCCTCCACGATCCACTGGCTGGGAAATTGGCTCCGGGGTCGGACCCAGAGGGTAGTAATCGATGGAAGTCACTCATCGTGGTGTCCTGTGACCAGTGGGGTCCCCCAAGGCTCTGTCCTTGGACCCATACTGTTCAACATCTTCATTAATGATGTGGACACTGGAGTCAGAAGCGGACTGGCCAAGTTCGCCGATGACACCAAACTTTGGGGCAAAGCATCCACACCAGAAGACAGGCAGGTTATCCAGGCTGACCTGGACAGGCTCAGCAAGTGGGCGGACGAGAATCTGATGGTGTTCAACGCCGATAAATGCAAGGTTCTCCACCTTGGGGGGAAAAAAACCCACCGCATCCTTATAGGCTCAGCAGTGCTATGTTGGCTAGCACTATGGAAGAAAGAGACTTGGGGGTCATCATTGACCACGAGATGAACATGAGCCTGCAATGCGATGCGGCGGCTAGTAAAGCGACCAAAACGCTGGCTTTCATCCATAGATGCTTCTCAAGCAAATCCCGGGACGTCATTCTCCCCCTGTACTCGGCCTTAGTGAGGCCGCAGCTGGAGTACTGTGTCCAGTTTTGGGCTCCACAATTCAAAAAGGATGTGGAGAAGCTTGAGAGAGTCCAGAGAAGAGCCACGCGCATGATCAGAGGTCAGGGAAACAGACCCTATGATGACAGGCTGAGAGCCGTGGGGCTCTTTAGCCTGAAAAAGCGCAGGCTCAGGGGTGATCTGATGGCCACCTACAAGTTTATCAGGGGTGACCACCAGCATCGGGGGGAACGTTTGTTCACCAGAGCGCCCCAAGGGATGACGAGGTTGAATGGTCACAAACTACTTCAAGATCGTTTCAGGCTGGACATAAGGAAGAATTTCTTTACTGTCCAAGCCCCCAAGGTCTGGAACAGCCTGCCGCCGGAGGTGGTTCAAGCGCCTTCATTGAACACCTTCAAGATGAAACTGGACGCTTATCTTGCTGGGATCCTGTGACCCCAGCTGACTTCCTGCCCTTTGGGCAGGGGGCTGGACTCGATGATCTTCCGAGGTCCCTTCCAGCCCTAATGTCTATGAAATCTATGAAAATCTATGAAACAAGCTCACAATGAAAGAGGCAGGGTAGAACAGTCTAACAAAAAATAGTTCTCCAAAATGTTAGTTTACTACTGAAGATCAAACACATTAATAAAATGGCCCTGAACCCCTTCTACTCTCGGCTCTGAACGTTTGCACACTTTGTCAGTTTTTAAGTTACTACAGCATCTTATTGCCATAATAAAACAGACTTCTAGGCAAGCGGAACCTCCTTTGGCCCTTAAGAAAGAAACTTGCTAGGCTGTCTTTGTACAAAGCACCTAAAAAGACACAGCCCAAGTTTTCTTCTTCCTTGTCAGATCAGCTTTAGAACACATCCTGTCTGGACCATTGTAATTTCCTCTCTTGTGGCCTTTCTGAATTCCTACTCTATAAACATAAGGAAGCAGAGAATACTGGGGCCAGACTATTCTCTCACTGCAGGAAGCAAAACCCCATTACCTGAATTTCCTAACTACTTCTAATTGAAAGCTGCCTTCATGGGCTTTTTTACCTCAAATTACTGAGTCATTTTATCTTTTAACTCTTACCTTAAAATTTTATCACACTGAGGGCATATACTCCTAAACTTAGTGTTCATTTCTATAAAAAAAACTACTGTATGAATCTGTGGTGCACAGCTATTATTAAGAGTAAGAGTAAGAGTAAGAGTAAGCAGTAACAGAGTCAGTGGCTGGTAAAGCACTATATCCTACTACCTTCTGGGAAGATTTTTGGTTGGAGGACATCTCACTTTTATTTCTTCTTATTGTTTTTCTCCCATCCTTACATGCAAAGTTGTAATGGTTCAAACACTTCAGCTACATTATCTTATATTTGGAATTTATATTTGGAAATTCTTTTCATTGACCTCTTCTTACTATGTTTATGTAATAAAGACCTTTCCATTTCTCAAGAATAAAAGATCTCATTCTGGGGCTTGGGGTTCTTAAAATAATCAGGTTTCCAGAGAGGTCTATGATTTGCAGATTAGATAACATCTTCAGATTTGTTCACATTTTCAATACATTTCTCTACTGCAAAACAGGAAAAATGATAAACATACAAGTCTCTTTTTTGCCCAAACTCAGCAGCTTCTTTTCTTGATAGGGATTCTGGAGCAAGTCTCTTAAAAAGCGGGGGGGCGAAGGGATGCTTCTAGACTGGTCCTTTCTTTGCTAGAAAATCTATATACGTTGATGGTACAGAAAACATCTGCACCCTAATGTGACACAACGGTGCATTTCAAAGAGCCATTAAAGGGTTACACCTCTTACCTGAACACACTCTTCCAGGTCCATTTTTTCAAGCTCGTGACAATTCTGTAAGTATACACAAGATCAAGTTAAATACAAAGCCCAAACAGTAAATGTAAAATTACTTACAGTTCTTTCCAAATCTGGCCATGACTGCTAAAACAGCATATTGTTCACTGAAGTACAGTGCCACTAAACAAAGCATTAAAAGCATAATACAGAAATCCTGACAAGTTTACCCATTTAAGGACACTTCTAAAATGCCTTTAACGTATCTTTTCCTTTAATTTACAGAGAAAACGAGGGTTGATTCAATGTCACTTGTATGGAGCACAGAATAAACAGATGTAAGTATCTGCTGACTCCTAAATGCAATTCATTTTATTAAGAAGATAAGCCTGACCTCTTAGAGTAACAGAGTCAAATGTCTAAACAGTGTTGAAAAGTTAAGGGGAAATATCTGATTTAGATATCCACTTAACCCTCTTGTTTCCATTCAAAGTGCATATGCTCCAGGTACAAGAGAAAGCGAAACTTACCCTAGCCAGTGTGGTAAAGCCCACATCTGTTAGCTGAGAACATCTTGCAACTTCTAATATTCTGTACAGAAAGAATTAAAAATACTATAATCACAGAAATAATTTTGCTTTGTTAAAAATCTTGTATCCACCCAGGGAAAAAAGTGACTAAATTTAATCTAAGAGGAGTATTTCCAAGTCCACACACCAGTACACACACAGGTCCTCTTCTACCTCATTTTCTGAGTTCATCATCAAGCAGTGCATGATACTAAACAGCATTTCCTGATACCCTAATAGACAAGGCACATAATGATAAAGCATTTAAACCCTCATGGCATTACAATTGTCTAGAAAGCAAGATGCTCACTCCTAGGATAGCATGACTGCTCAAATAAAAAAACTGCAGAAGTACAGGTTTTTAATTTTTAGTGCTACAATACATTATCCCCATTCTTAAAAAACTAAGGTGGAACTTTCCTAAATGCTATATATTTTGTTTTACAGCACTTTATCCAAAAGATCAGTAGAATTTAATATTACTATATAAGTCTATTAGATGTAACAGTACATTTTAAACTTTCCTTCTTCAAAGCTGCTTTCCGTACACATGCAGTTGACACACACGTGTACCCAATGTACCCATAATCCTTTAATTTTGGCCTTATTATAGACAATCCATTTCTATTCTGGAGGTTACTTATTTTATTCAACATATAGGAAGACCCCCAGCTGTAACAGATGCTAGATAATTCTTGCCTTTTCTTTCTCTACCATGTCATTTTCTGAATTACAGCTAATCTTTATGGAGCTGCTTGCCCTAATAAATTATAGATTTAAAAAAAAATCTTCAAGGATGGCACTGGAAACCTGCTTTCTCAATCTGACAGTGAAAATTAGTGCAAACTCCACCTTTGCTTCACCTGCTCTAAAATTATCATTTTGACATGTTAACTAGCTCTTGAGAGAGAAAACTATAGAGTTGCAAACTTCTATTTCCAGTACCTAGTACAAACCATTCCGGCCTAATTTCAGTTGTTTTAACCAAGTATATGCTTATACATAATGACTGAAAAAGGATATTGTTCCTAATTCTATATAAGGCTCCCTGCAGTATGCAACTCTGCTGCACTGAGGTGTCTTGCCATTCCTCCATTCATACAGGATTACATTCTACAGAACCAAAAGTTAGGACACAGCTAAAACCTCCCTACACTGAACAGCTGGAACTTAGTCCAGAGATAAGAGAGGAGGTTTCTAAATTGGACTAGGCATTCTGACATCTGGAGTCAAAACCAGTAAGAATGTTACAATACCAAGACCACTAATACCTTCACCCCATTTGCATCAAGACACTGAAGCTTGCATGACTCAACTGAAAACTTACCTAAGCCTTGGACAGTTTTGCCCCAGGGCATTCAAGATGGCATCTGTAATGTTAGAACAGCCTGAGGCACACAAGGATTGCAACTTGTGGCATCCTCTGCATATTGTAATGAGACCATCATCTGTTATTTGCTACAAGAAAAACACACCACCACAACCCTTAATAATGAAGGTAGAGATGCAACACATTGCATATTTTGCCTTCTGAGATAGGCAAAGGGACATTCAGCTTGAACCAAGCTATTAACCAAAAAACATCCTAATACTTTTACTCAAACATTTGAAACAGCAGAAACCCTTCAGAAATGGCATGCACATATTCTATAACTGATCTGATATGCATGCAAGTGTTTTAGGAACTAGGATGTGTGTATTTTCTGGAGTAGGGCACTATGGGATGCCCTAGCTAACAGGGCAGAACTGCCTCCTAATTTCTACAGCAATCCTATTCAAAACTGCTTCTTGGCCATCAGTGGATTAGAAAATTAAAGGTTACACCAGCCACCATGCAATACATATTTTAGCTGCACAGTTTACATTTACAAACCACTTTTTCAAAACCTCATTTCATGTCTTGGTGCTCAAAACATAACTTTTGATACCCACTGCATACTTTTTTTTGGACCTGACCCCACCCATTTTTTGCAGCACTCTTTCACTGCTGCCATGGCACCCTTTGGGAATCACTATGACAGACAAAGGTTTGAATCCCAGACTAGGGCTAATTTAGCTATGGTTCAACGGAGTTGCATCCCAGGCCAAAGAGGATGCAACAGCTGGTCCTGTCTCTAACTCCACAAACCAGTTTGGGATGGCAATGCTTGAGGCAGAATCTCTCATCTAATGATGAGTGACATGTTGGCTGGTAGCAGTGGAGTTAATGGCATTCTGGAGCTCAATTTGGTCATGCCAGCCAGAGGATAGATGTATGGGGTAAATACAAATGTACACAGTGGAAAGAAGAAAATGAGAGAAGATATATTAGGGGAGAACAGGTTGTAACAGGATCCAGGCTAAGCCTATGACTGGATTTCATGACTTGATCAAATTTGATTCCAACATAGAAAAGTACTAGAGAATGGCATTACCCCTTTCAAGAATAATATACAATGCAGACTGGAGAGACAACACTGGAATGAGATGAAAGGAAAATACCACACTACAGCATTTCATACTGTGGTGATCAAGAATGTCTTTTCCTTTTCACCTTTACTCCAGATGCATATTCCAGATTCTAGACAGAGGCCTACTCCTCCCTAACATATCTCCTCTAACCATTTCCTCATAAGCACCCAATGTCAACACAGAAAATTATAGCTGGCCACAGCTTCTAGATAGTTTTGCAGAGAGAACTTCAACACATAAATATTTCTCAAGTATACAAACGAGTAAAGCAAAGTTCTGAAGTTCTGCAAGGTTCTGCTAACTTTGGTGGAAAGGGAGAGGACAGCCCTATCACTGTTTCCATGTGAGAAAGCTGAAAAAACCCTGCCCAGTTCAACCTTTTTTGGCTTAAATGTACATTTTTGGCAATGTTAATGGTTTGTTCAAAAACCTTTTTGCTTAGGGCAAATGCATTTCTTGATCCAATTTAAGCCAGTGTAAAATTTGGATGCAATACCAAATATTCCAGCTCAATGGAAAGAATTTTTCCAGCTAGTCTTGCAAATGAGCTTAAAAGGCCTTTGGGCAGGGCGAAGACAGACAGAATGATGCTGCCAAGCCAAATGCTAACAAGGCTATTTTGGGGGCTCATACAACTATATCAAATGCAACCAAAAAAGCTATTTTTGTAAGCTATTTTTAAATGCTTAAGAAGTTGCCATTCCCAGTCTGCTTGCATAACCGAGGCTTGAAGAGCTATGTTTAACTTATTTCTATTCAGATATGCCATCTACACATACACTACATGTAACCTTGGAATCGCAATGAAAGCTTACTTACTAAGCAAGTTTGTAGGTTTAAAGTCACCAGTTCAGGACAGTGTGCACCAATGTATTTGAGTGCTTCGTCCTCCAGCTAGAAAGGAAAGTAACATTTAGAGACTGAAGCAATTTGTTATATTTGAAGTGGACTTGAAAGAAAAAGGTGCAAAAAGATATAAATTGGATATGTGCTGGTGGCAAAAAGCACCACACATCTCACAAACATGCAGCATGGCAGTAAACAAGTGGTATTTTCCTGCTGTTCTAGATCTCCAACACAGATCAACCTGGAAGGACAGTTTATTGATTTAAATGAACTGTGAACTGATCAAAGGTAACTGACTACCAACAAACCAAGAGATGCAATTAGAATACAATTTACTGAAATTAGAAGATGATAATTAAAGCTTCACAGGGCTCCTCTGAAAGTCAACAAAGCTAATGCCATTTTCACATCTTCAAGTCACTTGTGAAGCTCTCTTAAAAATGTCTTTTTCCAAAGCACAGCCAGCCACAAAAGGCATCCCAATTGCCTTTAACTGCTAAAAAAATGCTGCCATTCTTATATCCAGGAGAACAGATGGCAAATAATTGATAACAAGGCTGTATTCCTATCAATATTTTTCAGAGTTCCATAAATAACCAGAAGCTCAAGCTGTTTTTTCGGTGATCTGAATTCTGAAAATAGGCTCAGATTGTTAAACCTCTTACCAAGTCATTTTCCTCTACAGTCATGTATGTTTCACAGGCTATTAAAAAATCTCATAACATAAGCTTAAAAAACTATTGGCTATAGACCAAATATTTGGACTTATTTTGCACACAGTGGTTTGACATATTGAAACTTTTACAGCTTTCTACCTGCACATCCAACAGGACTAACTAATGAAATTTACATGTTCACTAGAGGTAAAATGGAATTAGGAGACCCCTTTCTGAGGAACAACCCTCCCCCCTCCAAGTTTCAACATTCAGGCAAAAGAGAACCAAGTACATCAAAGAAGATGGACTGCAGGATTAAACTTTTAAGTGTTAACTACTGAAGATTCCCTAGAGCCACAAATCTGAAATACAGCAGGCTTACTTTTTCAAGCTAGAGAAACAGAGATCCACATAACTTACTGCAAAGTCACTGTTTTAGTCTTTTCAGTTTTATCTGCTAGTGTGCTAAAGCGACCATGACACTTCTTTTGGGTTTTTTTGGTTTTTTAAACAGAGATGGGAAATCAGTTCTTTGGCAAAATTCCTCTTGCCTTTACAGTTGAGCAAGCTGAATGCTAGTTTTCAGCCTGTCTACCAACCTCTCAGCTCAAATGTTGTGGCTAAAAAAGAAATCCCTATGCTTATAAACATGCTGAGATCTGTGTAGATACTATACCAGTTTCCAAAGCATTCGTTTCACTCAGTCAGGGGCTTGCCTGTCTGTAAAGGATGATTGTGCATTCAAGTCCCACATCACAACTTGGAACTCTAAGGCACAGGTGCTCAACCCCTGGCTTGCAGGCCAGATTTGCTCCCTGAAGCCATGTCACCTGGCCCACAGGTCTGAAAATTTTGCAGCAGGGGAGCGGGGGCAGCAAACCCTGGGGTCCAATCTAGGTATACAGGGGTTAGCCGAAGCCATGCAGGGCCCAATCTGGCCCATGGACTAGTCTTATGCCACACATCTGATCCATGGGACCAAAAGATTGAGCACCACTATTCGAAGACTAAAACATATGTTAATATTAAAGGAAACAATACACTATTTGATGGTATTGTTCTTTGGATGATATTGGTCTCTTTGGCCCTTTTTCTGGCTTCCCAGGGTTAGGTCCATATCCTCAGTGTGAATCCTTCTCCCATTAAGACTCTAATGCTCAATGAGATGTCAGCTACTGTCAAATTCTCAAGTGTTAGGGGGTGCCTAAATAAAGTCACAGTATTAGCCATATTTAACACATCAAGCTCTTAGATATGTAACACGTGAAAAATGCTATGCAAATTTAATTCTAGATTGAGGGGTAGGTACTTTCACAGCCCAATAAGGTTAAAAGAAAATTAAATCAAAACAACAAAAGGCATGTAATAGAAGAGTAACATATTTCAGCTTTAAAAGCTAATTCACAGTTTAAAATCATATGTATTAGGGCTGGAGACCCATCTATGCCAAGTGTCTTCATAACATGTTACTCTATATTGGTCTGGAAACAGTCTAGAGAAATGATATAACATATGGAAATGATAACTCTGTCTGTCTAGCTGCAGGAAAAAAAACCTTTGAAAAGAGTCATTTACAGTCCAATTTTACTTTGGCAGGCTGGAAGAGTCCACTTTGCAAGGAGATGGAATTGGATCATGTGGTGCCAGATGCAACTGCAGCTGGGCTTTCTATTACTGTCTGAGCCTTGAAAAGGGTCACTTCCATCCAGGGACTTAACCAAGTTATCTTCCCTTTTTAAAAAATCCACATGCACATGATTTTGCCCATTATGTCCCCTGCAGAAAAAAAAAGTAATTCTACCAATAGACCACACAAATAAAATCTATGTTCAGCTACTCACGCCGAGTTCAAAGTTATTTGAGCTTCAGTGAAGCGCTCACTCTAACTGGTATCTAACTGAAATTATTCAAGATCTAGTATTTTTTGGAAAAACAAAATCCACAATATTTCAGCAATCAGAAACTCAGGGTTCTACTTAGTTTAATACACATGGTCTCTGTAGTGACATACCTGCGTGCAGCCTTTCAGGAACAAGGCTTTCAATCCCCCACATCCTCTCACAAGAGCCTGGATCCCATCCTTCGTCACTTGGTCACACCAAGAGATATTCAGCTGTTCTAGCAGTGGGCACCCCTCACTTGGGAGGTGAAAGAAAAGAAAAAAAAAGTGATTGAAAACTTGAAAGAATCCTGCTTTAAGCTACAGCATAGGAAATTTCCCCTTCAGTCCAAGGGAGCACAGGAAGCAACACCCACACCCCACACAGATACAGCCACTTGCTTATTAAACAGTCTCCAGTTAAGAAATAAGAGCTCTCCACCAGTAGGATCACACATCAATGAGATATTATTGTAGCTCTTGGGGAAAAGAAGACTGATCTATGGTATCCAAAGTGGGTTACATGGTTGTCTCCCATTTCTTTGTCCAGAGACTCGTGGTATCCATGGTTTTAAGGGAGGGAGCACAGATCCAGGCAAACCACTGTTAAATACAATTTAAAGGGCTTAGCGTCTGACATACTGCTTCAGATTTGCCAGATACAGCTTTGCATTTGCAAAGAGCTGCTACAACAGGAGTGGGCAATTATTTTGGCTGGAGGGCCACTTAATGAGCTTTGGGGACCTGTCGAGGGCCACATCCATTTCTCTCTCCGTCTCTCTCTCTCTCTCTCCTCTTCTGTCTCTCTGTTGCTTTCACTCTCTTCTCTCCCTTTCTCCCCCTCCCTCCAGAACCCAGCCGAAGCTCTAAGTTTGCCAGGAGCCCTGATGCTCAGCTGTGGATCCAGGTGGGGGCTTCTGTCCCATCAGGCAAGTGTCAATGTCAGCTGGGCACAGCCACCAGGATCCAGAGCCTTGATGTGGAGCCTGCTGCCAGTGACAGCTGATATTGCTGCCTGCCCAGTGTGGTGAAGCTTCTGCCTGGGTTCACAGCTGAGTGTCGGGGCTCCTGGAGAATTACAGCTTTGGTTGGATTCTAGATGGAGGGGAAGGGAGGGAAGGAGGGGAAGAGAGAGAGAGACAGACAGACAGACAGACAGACAGACACACATACAGATGCGCACTCGCCCATACACAGATGCGCGCACACACAGATGTGCACACAGAGAGAGGGAGAGAGAGACATAGAGAGAGAGAGATATTGTTGCCCACCTGGCATGGCAGAAGCTCCTCCTTGGGTCCACAGCTAAGGCTGCCAGCAGGTTCTAGGTTGGGGCTATGGGCAGCAGTTTCTATTGCACCAGGTGGGTGGTGGCATTAGCTGTGGATGCCACCAGCAGGTTCTGCATCTGGGCTCCTGAACCTGCCAGTGGTGTCCACAATGGCTGCAGTGGAAGCCCCTCCTGGGTCAAGAGCTGATTCCATTGGGTCAAGGGTTGATGCTGCTAGGCTGAAGCAGTCCCACCCGCCCACCCAGCAGCCAGAGCCACCGGCCACCCACAGACTAGATCCAATGAGTTGGCAGCCATCCACCTGTGGGCTGGACTGAAGCTGTTGGTGGGCCAGATCTGACCTATGGGCTGTATTTTACACAACCATGCACTACAATGAACAACATCTATAAATCTGATGTGCAGTCAGGTAGACAGACCTGTACATTTCAGCATTTAGGCGTGCAAGTAATTGCAGGTGTAAAACTGACCCTACAAAACTAGCGATCAGGTTAAAATACTTCTATATATGCATTAAGGCTTAAATTGCTTAAACCCAACTGCAAAATGATCTCCCTTGTTTGTTCTTCCAATTCTGTGCTTTTCCTTAAACACCTTGATACATCCTCTTCATGTTTTATTGTTGGAGAAGCCTTTCTTTACTTTAATCCTTTTCAGATAGATTCATTTGTTTAAAATTCAACTTCATCAAACTTATTTTTAACTTCTCAGCCTCCAACCCCTATTATTACCTTCAGTGTTCTTTTGCCTCTTCTCCTCTGTCCCAGTCTCTTCCCACCATTGTCTGCCTTTCCCTTCCATTTCTAGACTGCTTGGCAATTACATTTAGTAGGTTTAAGTGGTTGCATATCATTTAAGCAGTTTTAAAAGACAATCAATCATGTGTCAGTGTTCGCTTCATAACTACAGGATACCTGGTATATATGCAACACTAATGGTACAATTCAAACATCAGTTTGACTGAAAGATCTTTAACAAGGTATGCTAGTGTAAAGAAAGATTACATCTACATCTGTTCCTACTCAAAAGGAAAACCTCTTTAATATAATCTAATTATTTTACTGCTACTAATTATTAGCAGGATGGATGCAAACAAAACTGGGAGCATCTTCAATTTATAGATTCATAGATGTTAGGGTCGGAAGGGACCTCAATAGATCATCGAGTCTGACCCCCTGCAT
>NW_005842040.1:2172639-2191239 GCF_000455745.1 Alligator sinensis | reverse complement strand
AAGAGTGCTGGGTTCCGATGACCCCAGTTACATGCTTATCTAACCTCCTCTTGAAGACCCCCAGGGTAGGGGAGAGCACCACCTCCCTTGGGAGCCCATTCCAGATCTTGGCCACTCGAACTGTGAAGAAGTTTCAATGTCTAGTCTAAATCTGCTCTCTGCTAGCTTGTGGCCATTATTTCTTGTAACCCCCGGGGGCACCTTGGTGAATAAAACCTCACCAATTCCCTTCTGTGCCCCCGTGATGAACTTATAGGCAGCCACAAGGTCGCTGTGTTCCTTTCTACCTCTGTGATCCACAAAGCATTACACAGCAAAGCACTCACATCTTATGCCTAGTTTCTAATCACAGCTCCTATCAATCTGTGTCAGTCTTTGGCAGAGAATTCAGATATTGGACATGCAGTGGGGCTAGCTATATATAATCAACTGGTGCATAGGATGCACATGCATTCAGTTCCTACCTCAGTGCTTTTAGAGACAAGTTGGTTATGGAAGTGCAGGAAGCCAAATCAAGGTGCCTGAGTTTAGAGCAGAACTTACTGAGGCTGGTACAGGTACTGAAAGAGAATAAAAACCAAACACATGAGATAAATGTGTCATAGAATCATAGAAATTATCAGAGATGTATGCTTTTCATATAGTCATGCAATATTATTCCATCGTATCACTATATGCACAAGAGAACAGCAGGCCCTCACTTAAAGAAGGAAGCCAAATACAACTAGTACAGACATAAAATAAAGGAATCTGTAAGTAGTGAGCAGACAGGTAGGAAGATGGAAGAACTTTCCTTCACATTTCCACTCATTTCAGTTTACGTAAAAGCATTCATTTGCATCAAAATGGAAAGGGCCATTTCACAGGGCATTTCTAATACCTGTCATCAAAGTAACCTATATCACACCAAAGATTGAGGCTCTCTTCCTTATTTTTTCATCCTGCTGCTCAGGATTATTGTTTTTAACATTTGGGCATGGACAGATGAACAAGGGAGCGAGGAGGGAGTACACCTCATCACTTGAAAGCACACATCAGCTGATATATTGCATCCGTCTGCTGCCCTGAAATAATAAGTGGAGTTAAACTGCAATGACTTACCCCAAATAAATACAGGAGATAATTTTTTGCAGATTAGCTGCCACTTACCAGGAGACAGAGTGGACAACTTAACCACTTACAGTGGATTCAGCTGAGCTGTGCTAAGCCCCTTCCCTTTCAATCAGTATAACTGTTATGCCTATCCACACCCTCAGATGACCAAGCTAAAAAACAAGAGCTCTATGCTGGCAGCTGTCTCATGTAAATGAAGCACATTTTAGCCACCTAGTTGATGCAAGTGGCAGTGATCTCGCCTGCCTGAAGATTCATTTCCAAGGGAACAACAACAAAATATGGCTTTCTGAAGTGCTGAGTATGTAGGCAACTACACACTAAGAAAACCAGCTGCCTCTTGCAAAAGCTTCCAAAGAATTATTCAGCTAGCATAGCGTGGGCTTGTACACTTTGTGTACAAGATTCACAAATCCCCCCCCCCCCCCCCCAAATGTTGCAAGTTATGTCTACAAGTCCCCTCTTCAAAATCTTAGCAGGAGTCCAGCTAAGCTAGAAAAAAAAATCTAGATTTGATCTATGATCCTCTCCTCTGATTCCACTGAGCTGGCAGAACTGCAAAAGCAGGGCTTTTAATCCTGCCAGGTGCTGAGTGCACTGGCCTTACTTAAAGTCAAAAGCACATGCTGCAACTTAAGATCAAAAGCAGTTTCACCAGAGTTAATGGTTGTGGTTCTACTAGGGGTGATGGCACAGACTGGCTATGCTTTTTTTCTAATAACAAGATCATATTCATTTTTAAAAACATTAACAGTACAAGACATGTTTACCCCACTCATAATACATTCCTATACCCTTGTCGGTTAAGCTAAATGCCAAAACTATTTCAAGGGAAGTTTAGGTAAGATCAGAATAATGGTGACTTTGCCCCAAAATCATCAGAAAGTCGAGATGTCTGAAAATATTATAGTTAGAAGTATATGCTGAAAAGTAAGAGAAGTGTAGCAATTAAGGCTATAGCTTTTCTTAACAGTTACTATTTGTGGCATATAAAAAGCATTAAATTAATGCTTCTTTCAATTACTAGGATCTTATTCAACCCAAACATGCAAAATGATTTAGAGGATTTCCCTACTATTCTTCTAGGAAGAATATTTTGTGCCATTGTATTTTCGTTTTGAGAAAAAATTATATCATTTAGATGCAGAATCTGTAGGAAATCTTCAGAAAGTGCACAAACATAGCAGGCCTCTACCCTTCTGAAACAATTCACAAACAGCTGCTGTAGAAAGTACGGGGATATCTTTCAATCCAGTACATGCTGATGTAAGATGCTACAAAAAGCACTTTATCAAGGAAAAACACAAGTGGCTAAGAAACCAGCTCTTTCTCTAGGCAAACCAAAATCCTCTCTGCCCTTGGAAAAACACAAATCTACAAGGTGTATGGAAGCTGTAGTTTCTTGTTGCTGTGCACTGGCTGTTACAGTAACATTTTTGCTACTCTAACAGCCAATGCACAGCAACAAGGAACTACAGCTTCACACGCATCACTACAACTAGCACATTTTATGGATGACACATTGTCATATGACAGCTCCTCAGCTAATAATAAAAATCGACCAAAACATGTTGTTTAGGATGGTTTAGACCAGGGGTGGCTAACCAGTGGCATGTGTGCCACACACAAGAAGCTGTCTGTACCGCTTGTGACACCCAGCAGATCAGGGAGGGGGCAGGGAGCATGTCAGCAGATAGAGTAGGGAGCAGAAAGTGAAGTAGCAGATCAAGCAGAGGGCACAAGGAAGGAAGCAGAAAGCGGACCAGCAGACCAGCAAAGGGCTGGGAGCAGAAAGCAAAGCAGCAGGTCAGCAACGGGAAGCAGAAGGCAGAACAGCAGATCAACAAAGGGCTGGGAGCAGAAAGCAGAGCAGCACGTCAGGTAGGGGGAACAGACAGGAGTGGCACTTGGGAAGAGCATGGGACTAATTTGTGGCACATCTGCCATAAAGGTTGGCCCCATTGGTTTAGACAGGTTTGGACTAGATGTCACCTCCTGAGGTCCCTTCCTGCCCTATTTACTAGTGGTGCCTGTAGGCCTGTGGGACACCTGCTCTGATGTGCTGTAATCACAGCATGTCAGAGCAGACTCGATTAACCATAGCACGTCGGAGCAGACTCAACTAATTGAGTCTGTTGGAGTGTGCTAATTAGCAAGCTCCAGCAGCCTCAGTGTCTCATGCGTCGAAAGAGCTTTAGCTAAAGCACCCCTACTGCCATTTTGAAGTGTGGGATGCTGAATACATAAGACACTGCAGGCACTTTAATTAGAGCGGCTCCCAAGAGTCACTCTAATTAAAGCCCCCCCCACCCCAGCCCTGGACCATGTATAAAGATGCCCTAGGATTCTATGTACCATCCATAACCAGAATATTTCCTTTACAGACTGATAAGCTCTTGACCATTCTTTTCAGATTCCTCTACAGAGCCAATGCTCTATCATACTTTCTTCCTTCTCATGATTCCAGTGGGATAGCTTTGCCCTTTTGAAAAACTATACCAATTTAAAAAAAAATTCCAACACAGACACCACTTTCTTCCCTGAGAAATAATGTTTAAATTCCTGAGACCCATTGCTTTCATCCCAAAGAATGAAGTTTGTTAAGCTTCTTCAGAACTGACCAACACAGCAAAAATGTAAAAATCTGTAGGAGAGCTTGAATTTATCAAAAGGGAACTGTATAAATCAAGCAGTGAGATAAATTGAAAGATAAGCACAAGCAAATAATAATAATAAGAAAATACAGCAATCGAGGAGAACTGTCCCCAGAGATGTGGACTTGGAGGAACAAACAGAATATCACCTGTTCCAATAATGAATGAGCTTCATTATTCTGAAATGGATGAGTTTTGTAGGGTTCTCTGCCCCTGATAACATGAGTCATACCTGCCTCAGATTAAGATAGAAATATGCCCAAAAACCTTTAATTTAAAGAAGTTGATATAGTCTGGTTTGAAGAATGAATCAGTCTTCAGAATTTTGTCTGGTGACAGACAGTTGTCTCCATCTGGCGGTAGGGTACTAGCCTGTTCCACATTTTGAAAACAAATGATATGGAAAATATAAGGACAAGGAAGTGAAGTGGAATCTAAAACCACTTCCTTTCTTACAACAGAGAATCCACATCTAGGAAATAAACGTTACAATATTCCCCCAGACAAATCTATGTTACTTACGCATCTGTGATCTTAGTACAGCCATTCAGGTTTAATACTTCAATATTTCTGCAGTTCTGTGCAAATGTCCTTCATTGGAGAAAAGACAGAACACGCTCTTTTTCAGACAAAATATTTACAAGTACTTAAAGTGGATGCTTTAACTTCTATACCAAATTATGATTAATAATAATAATAATAATAATAATAATAATAAATCTCTGTCTTTGGCAGACTGTCAACTATTCCTCAGTCTTTTATGTCAGGATTTTTCACAAGGACAGGGCAACACACAAGTGACTGCTGGGCTTTTACTGATAAAAGTTATGCAGAGAATTAATGGGCTATAGGCCTGCATCTTGTCTCTGAAACTTCCCCAGGCAGAAACAAGGGTCTGAGGACCAGTGCTAATGTCTCTGATAGCACCATCAGGTTTAGTGGTACAGCACATTAACATTCTTTATTTATTTTTCTAAAGAGGGTTGAGAAAGGCTCACATTTCAAACTAGAAAACAACACGTCAAAAAGGAATGATATTTTACTGTCCTATATTTACTTAAACTATTCCTTTTTGGACATACATTCTCAATAGGTCTCATTCTACAGAATTATTTAATGGATACATCATTTCAGACCTCTGTGGTAGCAAAAGAACAACCCTTCTTCACTTCATATTTAAGAGGAAAAAGCAGCTACACCACTACCTTAATGCATTGTCTCCCACTCCTAGACACCCACGCAGGCTTAACTTTCGTAAGAAGCCTCCACATCTTTTAGAAATATTCTCCACTACCCGACCCTGTAAGAGATAGAAAGAATTCCATGATAACTTCTAAGGTAATATTCAGTTTTCCTAATCTCCTGTTTAAAAAGGTAAGTACTACTACTACTAATAATAAAACAGCAACTGCAGATTAAAAATAGTCTGGATACTATTATAAGCACACAGGCACTGAGAAAATGCAATCACTGTCATGGTAACAACATAAAATGAAGGAACAGAACTATTCAGCTTTTGAAGATGGAGAAACAAAGAACAATTACCCAAATGCAAAGAAGAAAGTTAAGGCTATTTAGTAGAAAAATCCTCACCAGTAACAGAAACTGACTGCTCAGAAGAGGAAGTTAAAGCATTATTACTGCAGGTATACAAGTCAGATACAACACAAGGAAAATGGACTTAGTAAAATAAAAACAAACAAACACATGGTACCGTAAGAAGTATAAAGGACTGTTATCATTAGACAGGTACAGGGAGAAGAAGGGCAGTACAATGGAATTCTAATCTCTCAAGAGGATATCTTTCTCTTGAAGTTATTTTAAAAACAAAACAAAAAATCCACAAAGCTTTTTACTTCAGAGGATGAAGTGTGAGATTTTAAAAGGAAAGACCAAACAAACTGCACCAACACATTAGTTTTAGTGTCTAGCAATATATATCCTCCCCCTTTGTTTTGCTCTCCATCTTTGATCACTGTGAAATGGATGTCAGTCACTTTATCGTGTGTTACCAGTATCTAAAAATGTTATTATGATTAAGAGTTTTTTCCCTCTAACCCCTTCCTCCCAAACCAAAAATGTAGTCAAGTATTAGGCTAGCTACTGAGGATTGGCATGATCTAAAAAGAATCTCAGCCTGCTTGTACCCCACATCTACCTTCCTTAAAACTTAATCTACAAAAATAAAGCTACCCTGGGAATGTTTGCTGCAGCTTGGAAGCACTGCAAGTGTTGCATTATCTAAAAGGGATCAAGGCTACATCCCACACTGCATTTTCAGAGGAGGAGAGTTAAAGAATTTTAAACAATGCATGCCTTTGTAGGACTCCGCAGCAGCCTCACCATGACTATGAACAAATGCACTTGGGTTACAGAGGATTTAAATGCAGTAACAGCCACTTTAAATATTTAAGGACACTTTCAGGGAAGATGTAGGGCTTAGTATTTTTTAAAATAAACAACACTTAGGGCTTGGACAGTCTGAGAATGCTTGCTGAGGGCAAGGAACAGAAGCTTATTGGAGCATCGTGTATTAAAAATGGAAGCTAACACTCGGCCACAATTGTGGCTGCGTACAGACATCTGGGGAGGCTAGGGGGAGGTTATATCAAGTTAAAAATGGCCACCCAATCTAAAATAAATCGGGATTGTGGGACTAGTGGAGAGGGCTGGGGGAATTGGGGGGAGTTGAGGGAAAGCAGGCTCTGGGTAGGATGGCGGGGTGTCCACAAAGAGATCGGGGGTGGGGAGGTGGTATCCACAGGGAGGAACTGGGGGTAGGTGGCAACTGAGAGGGGGATCAAGGGACTAGTGAGGTCCATGGGAGAGTTTGGTGGGACCAGGAGGCTCAAAGGGTCCACAGGTGGGCTTAGGGACTCCCTCCCACCCCTGACCGAGGGCTATTTTTAGCCCTCTGACCCCCAGATGAACAACCCCCACCCCAATTTGCTCAGCTCCCAGCACTGGCAAATTCTGGTAAAAGTGATCCCAGGAGTGGTTTGCAGGATGGGAAGTTTGGTGGGTTGGTGGAAAAGGCAGGGGGGATAAAAGTAGCCCAGTGCTGGGAGGAAAGGGGAAGAGGGGCAAGCAGGAAAATCACATCCCTAGGGCTGAGGCCTGCATCTGGGTTTTCCCAGCCTTGGGGCTATGCTGGAAACTGTACAGAAGTCTGGGACAGTTACACTGGTCTAAAAATGGACAACCTGATCTAAATGGAGCGTACCTCAGATGTAAGATTAATTTAAATCGGGTTGGCCATTTTTAGACCAATTTAATTGTCCTGAATTTCTATACAGTTTTCACTTAGATTCACCAGGTCCACAGCTGGGCGAACTAAGTTAAATTGAGTGGCCACTTTTAACCCAATCTAACCTCTCTGTAACCTGCCCAAATGTCTGTATGTGGCCTCTATGTTCATGCACATAGTAATGTTCATAGGCAGAATTTTTAAGCCATATAAAAGCACACAAAAAACAGAAAACCTCATTTAAATGTAAAGCTGTCTCAAAATGAGAGGAAAGGATTTTTGTGAGCGATATCTTTTATTGGACTAACTGCATGTTTGGGATGGACTTAAGCAAGTTTTTGAATCCAATGCATTCATTTCATTCCACAAAAATCCTTGCCCACCCTTCTCTCTCACACAGTTGAGAGAGCAGCTTGGCTAAAAAGTTCCATCCTCATTTTCTTTTTTACCATGAATCAGGGAGCTCCAACAAATATTACCACATGTGCAGGAAAATTATGGCATATACAAATGCAGACCTTAATGAAAGCTGTGAATACTTTTATTTTACCTTTCTCCCTTAAATGGGGTAATGTTTGTTAAGGAAAGCAAAACCATGTTTCCTCACTGTCACAAACCCCAGGCTACTCACACCCAATGCATTTAGATCAGGCTCTAGGACACAAACTGCAACTGTGTTGCAGGCCATTTCCTTTATCTTAGTTTGTGTTTAAACATGTGCTTGGCCCCAAGAGCACTGAAATACTCCCCTCTAAAAATGCAGTGCAACTTTCAGCTTCCATCAAAACCCTCAAATCAGGCCATTCTTAGTTTTACATACTTCCTCTAATATAGAGTTTCAAAGAAAATATAGTAATCTGATAAGGGGCTGAATCCTTGTTTGTTTTTTATTTTTTATTAGCCAGGATTACAGACTTTTTTGGTTCTCAGAATAGCAAATTACAGACATTCTTGGATGGCCTTCACAGTTTACTTCGACACATTTATCCACAAGTACAAGACATTTCCACGGCAAATGTTTTAGAAGCAACTCAGAACTGGGGATCTCTTGCATCCCCCACGGGGTTCACATTTTCAATTTGGCCGTGTACAGAAAGGAGAGAAAAAGCCATAGCAGGCTTCTGTCATAGAAACACTGTAACATAATAGCATAAATATGAATGTACTACATAAAAAAATGATTTTATTGAGAAAAATTCTAGAGCCTGATATTTATCAGCAAGCTTTCAGCAACAGAACGTATTTACCCCTGTTATCTCTGTTCTCAGGAAACTAAAAACTGTTTTCTTACTGTGTACATGTAAGCAGGTACAGACATTCAATGTATGCCTTTCAGTCCTGATATAGATAAATAATTGTCCATTTCCAAAAGCTGAATGAACTGCCAAGCCTTTAAAGGCTCTCTGAAGCTAAGAAGTACTGAAATTAACGATTTCTATCTCCAGAGAAGGTAAAAAGGGTTATATTGGGAGTATTAATCTATTCCAAGCTGTAATTACATTTTAACAAGAAAAATAGGTTTGTATGTCACTTAACTATACCTCAATATCCCTCTGGAAATCAAACAGGTCAATTCGCTGCCAGTTACTGCCATCCAGGGCCAGAACATTCCATGCCTTTATTGAAGGAAAAAAATGTCAGTGTGGTTAAAATGAAAAAAAAATGCCAATAGGAATCTAGTTACAATTTGTCCCTTTCAGAAATACCACTGTCTTAGGTGAGAAAGCATCAAATAATTACTGCAACTGATGAAACGAGAAAGCATCAAATAATTACTGCAACTGATGAAACACTTAGGTCAGCAATACCAGTAGTTCAGCCAGGACTTACCTTGCTTATACAATATGCTCTACCTAAATCCTTGTATATCACAGAAGTCTTATGCAGACAAGTCTAAGGCATCAATGAGATTTTCACTTTTAGGACATACAATAAACTTATGTTGCATTTAGAAAAACTTTGCAACTGTGGAACATATCCAGGGGTAGCATTTTAACAACATTCATTCAAGGATCTCAAAGCATTTTAAAAATAAATGGTGTCTATAAATGTACTCCAGAGTGGGGGGGAGGGGCGTTTTAATTAGACTGGCTCCCAGACAGCCATTCTAATTAAAACGCTGCAATCATGTGTATGATCGGCATCCTATATTCAAAATAGCTGAAGGGGTGCTTTAACTAAAGCTCATTCAATGAGTTTTAGTTAAAATGCCCTGACCACCATTTTGAAGTGTGGGACACTAAATACATGCAACACTGCAACATGCTGGAGTGTTCCTATTTAATTCGATTTAACTTGTTTTAATCATGTCTGCTCCAACGCATTCTAATTAGAATGCGTCAGAGCACGTGTACACCCAAAGGCTTTATTTCCAAGCATATGTACCCATTTTACAGAGGTTTAGACAGGTCAACAGGCTAGTTTGTTGATTTCAGAATTGCTGAATATCTGTGGATATCTGTGGATTACGGCTGTGAGAGCTGCAGGAACATGGCAGCTCTGGAAAAAAAATATCAGGCCATGGGCAAATTAAGGTCCCAGCATATCACAGGCACAGCCAGGAAAAGAACCCAGAACTCATGACTCCTTGAGGTCTTGTGCCCAAACACAAGACCATTCACTGGGTATTTTCAAAGCACTTCTGCTTCCTCAGCAACAATTCTGTTCAATTAGCAGCTCTCGGAATTCCCCAATTTCCCTTTTACCCAGTCACTTTACAACCCCCAACAACATACAATTACATCTGATTTCTGAAGCAACATGACACTGTAACAAAAGGCAAATCCAACTTACATGCAATGAAAATCATTAGAATTTATACTCAGTGCCAAATTATGTGCCATTTCACCATCAAAAAGAAAAGAGCCACAGGGGTTATGACAGAGCTCACTTAACTCCGAATACCCTTCCTTTTCAGATTAAGGGAGTCTGGCAGTCCTTACCTCACTCAGGTAGTAAATACACCCTGTAACAGATGTACACATTACAGTGCCAAGGAGTAGGTCAAGGACAGAGCATTAACTGTGAAATTCCTCACCTCTGTAAATTTAAAATCAGGTGTTTAACCTCCACTATAAAAATAAATCAACCTTCTCATATACTAAAATTTACAAAGTAAGATTGTTTAAGGCATACCTCATTTTCAGGCACCTAACTGAGGAGTGGAGCAGTGGTGCTGGCAAACAGAATATTTTATTTAACATTCACACTGCCAACTAACGTCCCTGTGGCAGACACTTAAACTGAGGTGCTGTGCAACTTTTACAAAAAGGAAGATATGGAACCAGATAAATTTGCTCATTTCCTATGATGTGGAGGTCCAGCAGGTGCATGACAACTGCTCGCTACATATTTTGCAACTCTCATAGTTAACTGGGCTCCTAATTTTCAGTTCTTGCTTCTACTTGTTCCCATTGCACACCTTTTAATGTTGCAGGGCCTACACCATCTTTTTGTCATGCATTTGTACAAAAATGGCAGGGCCTTGACCCAAATGGGACTCATGGGAGCCACTGCAATATGAGTTAATAAGCCTGTGTACAGCTGGGACTGGGGTTTCTGCAGCTAGGAGAGAGATCAGGTCTGAGCAGGATTAACAATCCAGGAGGGGGTGACCAGGTATTAGTGGGATTCCAGACAGCACTAAGTTTAACATCAGCAGCTCAGTGGTATTTAGTGAAACAAAGAAATTTTATTTTTTTTAAGGAAACAGTAAATACACCATCTCACACACGCTCACTGAAGACAGAAGGGAGTAGATGATTTGCTTTCATATAATCCAATTCCTAGACATGAACTAAGCACTTTTTCTTTTTTTTAATAAGACTATGGCCCAACCCACATTAGATGACAGCCTGCAATAGTGAGATTTATGGGAATGAAAATCTATCAAGTTACTAGTATAAAAATACTTGGAAAAGGCTGTTTATGCCAGTCTTGAGCACAGAGCAAGTTTTCAGAAAGCAAATAAATCCATAGAAGGAAGCTTATAATTTTTTTTGCGTGTTAATTACTTTTCATAACAGTTGTTGCTTCCAGCAAATTTTGATACCACATGTGATGAGGTCTGTGCAGTTAGGTCTAGCTGGAAATGTTTACTGAAATTCTTGAAATCACTACCATTACCTTGGCGTGAAAGAGAAAAAATGCCATTGTATTCACAGTACATGCACACTAGCCAAGGAAAGCTCTTTCTGCTCTGGCTGGACTGTGAGCACATACTGTAAAGAGACTGATTTCCTAATAAGCCATTTAAGTGAAGAGGCTCAGGCATCATTAGCATCTCAAAAAGTAACTAGTATTAAAGCACTAGTTCAAACACTTCTTAAGAGCATGCAGTCCATTGACACATAAGGCTCTTTTGTTTTAAAAAGTATTTGATACATACTAATGGTTTTGCCTAATCATATCTATATTCCTCCATCTGTCATGTTCTGGGAGTAGATAGCATGAAGCATCCTGGTGAACCTCTAAGACAGGGGTCAGCAATGTTTTTGAGCAGAGTGCCAAAAATACCTGCAACCTCAACTTGTAAAACTTTGGTGTGCCAGGCTAGACCACGGTGGAGCTGTGAGGGGCCTAATCCTTGTTGTGGCAGCACAGCCCCAGCCCCTTCCCTGCTGTCGGCCCCAAGGTGCATGCCAAGCAAAACGCCTTCGCAAGCCATGCTCTGCCACCTGTGCCGGGGGTTGCCTACCCCTGCTCTAAGATGTCCTATTCTTTCCAGCCTATCCACACACACTTAGGCTCTCTCTGGAATAACTGTCCAGGTATGTTTTTCTACTTTCTCCTCATTTCTACCCTGACAAGTTTCTTCACAGACTTGTGATGCAAAGAAAGAAGAATCAATCCTGAAAGATAGGTCCAGAGTCAGTGCCAAGGGTCACTGTGCCAAATGAATAACAAGTGTCAATGCGAGTGTAACTCCCATGCTGCCACAAAGACTATTAGAGCTATATTAGGTGTAGGTCTGTAGTACCTTGATTTAGCTGTTATTAGTGGTATTGGGCAAGGGACTAGATCTGAGCAAAAGAACAAGGAGATCCACAGCTTGGGCCCAAGGCAGAAAGGAACTGCTGAGGCTGGAGAGACAAAAGGATCTTTGTCTCAGTACTCGCTATAAGCCTGAAGCAGCAGGGTGTAGGGCCTAAAGCTAGATGAGCCTGGAGTTTCCAATCCTGGCTCACTTAGAGCTTCAAAGAGATGACATGGCAAACACCATGCCAGACTACTGAGAGTCTTACTCAGACACTGGATGCAGTGAACATAGGAATCAGCTTCTGGTTCAATCATCAAGCAGGAGGTGCATCTCTTGAAGCCCTTATGTGGCTTATGGCCCCAACAAGAGGCTGAACACAGACTGAACAAAGATGAGTTCCAGTCACTTTATACAGCGGAAAAGCTGACAGAAAAGGGATTTTCTCCCATAAAGCACAGTAAAGATGTCACCTCATCTATCCCTTAAGAGGAAAAGTTGTTCAAGGTAGTTTTACAGCTTGACACAAGGGGGGTCATATTCCACAAATGGGACTACGTAAACCCCCCCCACTTGACAATGGATTCTTTATCTGTTTCACAAAAAATATTTTATTCTTACAAACAACTCTGTAAAACATTTCTAGAGCAGCATGTTTACTATTTTAACTTTAAAAGAGAGGATATTTTTCTTAAGCATTTAAACAAGCTATTCAAATATTTGTTACTTATGCTATGAACTAAAGACCTGCTGTTTGCGATTATTAAATACAAAAAACCTATGTTAAAACAACACCACCACTAAGCTTTATATAAAAAAAACAGTGAGGAAAAGCAAAGCTATGGTTCTTCACAACTGTAACTTTATTTTTAATTACACTTGTACTGAAGTTACCACCACAGTATCACAAAATGTCATAACTTAGATGTACAAGGCAAAAGAGTTTGCAATAGCTGAGGGAACTGAATCGTCTTATTTCTGGGTACTTAGAATCTCAATCAGGAGATTAGTCCTATTCAATGTTTATATTTTCCTGAAAATAAGTAATTAAATGTGCAAGAGCAAAAGAAGTGTACCAGTTTAATGAATGTTTTAATACAGAATCCAATGAGAGTACTATATATTTGCATATAGACTAGATTGAGCAAATGACTCAGTCTTAAGAAAGAAGCTACTTATTGCCTGTGTCACAAAGCATCTAATGTGTTCACAGATGCCCTGAGGAAAGGGACGAGTGTGACAAAAATGGGAGTAGCAGATGAGATGGGTAAACACCTTTGGAAGCCTATGTGGGCCAGTCACTATTGCTACACTGAGGAAGTAAAACTAGTAAGTATGGAACTCAGGATACAAAAGAATGTGATTATTAACAGAAAGTCTGTGGGTTGTGTGGTATGTCCACTTGCAGAAATTCTGGACAAGAGCTCTTAAAACAAGTCTGGAAGCTCCAGTTGAACTGGGGGAAGTCGAAGATCCATTTTATTTCCAAGGAATCTTAGGACTGAACTTCACTGGCTGAACTGCATGGTCCTAAATTACTTTAGCAGTTAAACAGTGAATTCAATACCTAGTTTTCCTTTCACCACTTTGCAGTGACTAAACTGAAGCAAAGGAAAAAATGCTCATTGATATTCTCTTAGCATTAAAAATTAAAGTAATTAACTTGATAAATTGAACTAAAAACACATTTTACTTTTTAAAATGTGATTTTATCTATCTTCAACTAACATAGCCAAGATGAATACATTTCTTCTGTTCAGTGCAGCCTTTCAACGCCATCTAGACTGTTCTTAGAATTTTTTCTAATGGTTGCAACTTAGTTTTCTCTAAGATGGATAAGGCTTTAGTTGCTACCAAATGGAAATATTTAGATATGAACTGTAGAATCATCAGTGCAGTAGATAGCAGAAGTTCCTGGCATTACTAATTTACTATGGAGAACGATATTCTTATAAACAGAGCTTACTAGTACCTACAACTCCTAAAGTCCTAAAATCATACTGAGACACAAGTAATTAAAATCTACCAACACTGAAGTGGGGTGGGGGTAGGAAACAAACACAAAGAACTTTTCTTACCCTGGAAACCTGAGCACAGCGACACAGAGTGACCACATCCAGGAAAGAGAATATTCTGTAAGAGAAAATAAAAATGTAAAGACATTTACTTCAAAGACATCTCAGTTATTTGCATGTAAAATAAAGAGAATGAAGAAAGCTTAAAGAAAAGTTGGAGAAAGAAAACGTCTTTGTACAGTAATTCAGCTGGAAGCTTAACGGAAGATAAAAGTGCAGACCAAGCAATTAATAAATGAAAGCAGAATCCCACATATTGAACTGCCGTGAAATTTTTAATCTCATACCTCGTAGTATCTGCTGACAGAGAGTAAACTGAATGATTATTTATCAAAACACAGATACTTAATGCTACCTTGCAGCTCAGTAGTCAAATGTTCAATTAGCTCAGGACGTCAGAATAAATAGTTACAATTCAACACAAGAGAACAGTTGTACAAAGAATCTGTCTGTTTAGCAGTGAAAATTCCCCAACAGTTGTATTGCTCTGACAGCAGCTGCCGAAATGCATAACAAGAAGTTAAAAGCTTCAGAAAATCCTGGAGCCAGGTTCCAGTTCAGAAACCAATATATTATTTCCTATCATTAAAAATAATTAAATAAGCAAAATGAGAAATAGTTGAAAGTGCTGTGTCTTCCTCATGCCCCAGGGAAAAGGTGAAACAAGTGCATCTTGCCGGATGAGTTAATTAGTGTGTGTCAGTGGTATAAGGTGTGTAAATCAGGTGTGGCAGGAATAAGCAGACTATTTGAAACCCCATCTCTTTGCAAGAGGGCACACCCAAAAGTATTTAGACCTGCTAGATCTATTTGCTTGTTGTCCTCTTTATCAGAACATTAGAAGGAGACTTCTACTCTGTATTCTTTTTTCAAGGGGCTTGGTTTTTCTATTTAGTATCCTACTGAGTATATATAAATCCTTAAGTACTAGATTTTACACTCCTGAGGAAATAAGCATTTATTAACAATATCCGAGCCCTGGACTAATCTATATGAATAAGATTAAGGAGTTTGAAACAGACATTTAACACAATAAACGTTTATAACCTATGATGTTGATTATGAAACTATGTTAACCACAAGGTTAAGAGCTTATAGCAAAAGATAATTTATTTTCATAACTTAAACAATTGCATTATTACAGATTATGATACATCCTGATACCCCTAAGCGTGAAAGGTCAGCTTTAATATTGAGTGGAAGTGAAGAGTATTTTCAGAAAGTGGAAAATTTTAATATTTCAGGACAAGAACTGTGTATCTGCTGCTTTGTTTCATAGTTTCAAAGGTCAGAAGGGACCTGAACAGATCAAGTCCAACCCCCTCCCCTGGGCAGGAAAGAGCACTGGGAACATAATACCCCAGCCAGATATCTATCCAACCTCCTCTTGAAGACCCCCAAGGTAGGGGAGAGCACCACCTCCCTTGGGAGCCCATTCCAGAGCCTGGCAGCCCTAACCATAAAGTAATGCCTTCTGATATAAAGCCTGAATCTACTCTCAATCCTTGTTATCCCAGGTGGTGCCCGGGGCAACAGAGCCTTACTTATTTTCTGCTGGTCCCCCCTGGTGAGTTTATAGACAGCCACCAGATCCCCTGCTCTTTTGGAGGCTGAATAGATTCAGGCCCGTCAGTCTATCTTCATAGGGCCTGGCCTGCTGCCCCCTGACCATGCAAGTGGCCCTCCTCTGGACCCTCTCAAGGTTAGCCACATCCCTGTTGAAGTGCGGCGCCCAGAACTGGACACAGTACTCCAACTGCGGCCTGACCAGTGCCGCATAGAGGGGAAGGATCACCTCCCTGGACCTGCTTGTGATGCATCTGTAGATGTACGACAAGGTGCAGTTAGCCTTACTGACTGCTTCCTCGCATTGGTGGCTTATGTCCATCCTGGAGTCAACAATGACTCCAAGATCCCTTTCAGTCACTGTGTTGTTGAGAAGGGTGTTTCCCAGCCTATAGGTATGCTGCAGGTTCCTTCTCCCTAGATGCAGCACCTTGCACTTGTCTGCGTTGAATTCCATTCTATTCTCCTCTGCCCACCTCTGTAACCTGTCTAGATCTAGTTGGATTCTGTCCCTCCCCTCCAGTGTGCCCGCTTCTACCCACATCTTTGTGTCATCAGTGAATTTGGACAGCGTGCTCTCCACGCCCACCTCCAAGTTGCTGATAAAGATGTTGAATAGCACAGGGCCAAGGACCTGGGGAACTCCACTGCCCACATCCCTCCAGGTTGAAAATGACTCGTCCACCACCTCTCTGGGTGCGACCATCGAGCAAATCTGCCACCCATCTGACCGTGTAGTCATCAATGTCACAATCAACTTTTTTTTTTATGAGCATGGGGTGAGAAACAGTGTCAAAGGCCTTCTTGAAGTCCAGGTAGACAACATCCACCTCAACACCCGCATCCAAGGACTTTGTGACCTGGTCGTAAAAGGAAACAAGATTAGTCAGGCAGGATCTGCCTGCAATGAACCCATGTTGGTTGCCCCTGAGCATTACCTACCATGCTAGGCCCTCGCAGATGTGCTCCCTGATAATTTTCTCAAAGGTCTTCCTAAGAACCGAGGTGAGACTAACTGGCCTATAGCCTATAGTTACCTGGGTCCTCCTTTCTCCCCTTCTTGTAAATGGGGACCACAGTGGCCCTTTTCCAGTCCTCTGGGACCTGGCCAGAGCACCACGAGCACTCATACAGCCATGCCAGGGGCCCTGCTCTGACGTCTGCCAATTCCCTCAGTACCCCTGGATGAAGTGCATCCGGACCTGCTTACTTAAACACATCCAGGCCCTCCAGAAGTTCCCTAATTAGATTGTCCCTGACCCTAAGCATGGTGTCATGTCCCCTGCATTTGACAGGGTTTTACAAACTATTTTAAACTGAATTTAATTCAAAGTGTTGTTTCTTCTTTTTAAAGGATGGAAATATTAGCAATAAATTTAATCTAATTCACCCTAAATTTTTGCTCTATCATATGCAGTTCCTACAGGACAAATCAGCTTCTAAATCCCAGAATTGTAGGAGAATGCTTCAGTTTCTCTCAAGAAACTAAGTCTGCTTCTGTGGTGGACATGTCATACATTTAAACTATTAGCTGTCGCATAAAGGTTAGCAGGTTTAGACAATGCAATTGCTCCACAGTGCAGTATCAAAGTGCCATGCATAAGGTTGAAAATTCCTCCAAACATAAATGTTCTAGATCAGGAGTCAGCAACATATGGCCCATAGACTGGACCTCGCTTTATGCAGAGCTGGAGGGCTTTACTGGTGGAGGACTTTGCTCCTGTCATGGCCAGGTAGCTGGGAGTTGCACCCATACTGCAGCCAGAGGGCAGGGAGACGTGGTATCCAGGTCAAAACACTGGCCCACCTCACACTTGAGCAGGTTTGTTCTGGCCCACAGCTCAAAAAGTTGCTGAATGCTGCTCTAGATCAGGGGTGTTATAAATATGGCCTGCTGACCCCCATCACCTGGCCTGCAGTGCTACCCCTGGCCTTCAGAGTTAATCCATGTGCTGCACACTGCACCTGCCCCATAAGCCTGAGGCAGGTGCTGCATATAATGGATCTGGCATGGGAAGAGAGGGAATCTGTGGGCCCAATCTGGCCCACGGACTGGCCCTGAGCCACTCATCTGGCCCCCAGGGGCAGATGAGTTTGACACCCTTACTCTAGATAATCATGTCAAACAGAAAACCCTAGGTAAGTTATACGGCCCATTGCAGATATATGGGAAGACTGCATGACAGGGACCGAGGACCCTCTAGAAAGCTAATAATAGTTTGGCAACTCTTGAGACAAGTCATCTTTCTTCAACCATGTTGTTTGCTTCAGGTTCCTTCTTACTGTCCTGCACCTAGTCAAGATTTCATCTGTCTCCAAATCAGATACATAAGAAGCTAAAGCTGAAAATCAGCAGGAGAGAAGAGATGCAAAAGACCAAGTGAAAGATGGAGGAACAGTTCGGCATATAGACTGAGTTACTGACAACTCCACCTCCCAGTTTCTTGCCCAGTGGACACATATTCTGCAACAACTGGGATCATTAAATGCTCTAGCTAACAGTCTGTTTCTGTAAGAGAGGAGGGACTGGTGGCAGGGCATTCTTAGTAAGGGATCCATTGTTCTTAATATCACTCACATTTGTGAGTGCCTGAATAAGTAACTTCCATGACACCCTGAAAAATCCAGTTCACCCCACACTAGGACAGCCTACAAATTGGAGAGAGAAAGACAGGAGGCCAAAGGAAGAGATGGGCAAGTCTAGATTGGAAAAAATGTGAAGTTGAGAAGACCTCATTCGCATCTGTTTTCCTTGCATGATTTATAGGCCTGATGAGCAAGACCATACTGCTGCATTACTGAAAATGTTTCATATAAATTATGTATTTCACTCACTGCCTGGAATAAATACATAGTATCAGACTGGTAAAGCTGGTGAAAGAGGCATTTACAATAAGGAATAAACATCTTGTGTACTGATGACAAACTGTTCTTTACAACAGGGTCATGACTGGGAGGAGTTATCAAGGT
>NW_005842040.1:2146193-2172608 GCF_000455745.1 Alligator sinensis | reverse complement strand
TGCTGACACACACCAGGCAGGCAAAGCAGTATATGAAAACTGGGTGTGTGTCAAGTATTCACAGATACTACAATTATATGCACTAGGTCAGTGTTTCTCAACCCATGGTACACGTACCCCTGGGGGTACGCGGGTGCTGCATTTTGGTCTTTGCCTGCTTGGGCCAGAAGTTCCGGCTGCTGCCCCTCCCGCCACATCCAGTGCGCTGGAGCTCTCACTCCCCAGCATCAGTGTGCTGGGGGATAGGAAGGTCAGAGGCCTCACGCAGGCTGCTTTGCCCTAGGCCACGATGGAAAAAGTGAGACTCAGCTTGAGGCAGTGAAACCAGAAGAGCCACGGTGGGACTTCTGGTTTCACTTTTGCCGCATCCATCGGCAGGGGGTACGTAAGGTACCAAAGGTTGAGAACCACTGCACTAGGTAATCTGTAAATAGCAAGCCATGGGCTTGCAGTTTTTCAGGAAAGGAGACTGGCAGGGGTGGGATGACATGACAACAAATAACATTATCAGGAGTGAAAAACCTTGACATCATCAGCAAAAGCACTCTGCTGACTATCCTAAAAGGAAATAAGCTACTTATCACATTCAGTTCTCAGAAAGAGACAAAAATCAATTCACAAGGGAGCAATCCATTGGTGGAGGTCTCATTTGTCAACATCCCAAAGACTGCCATCTCATTAACTATTTTCTTTAGCTTTGCTGTAAAAGTAATAGGATTTCAAGATCTTGCTTTCATTAACCTTGTGACCTCTGATGCTCAGTAACTCTGCAGTGGATATTAAGTAGCTTTCTTAAGGAGGGTGGGAACAGTGTGTGGGTAGGACAGAATAAGTTAGCAGCAGAGCAGCAGGCACAGGTTTTACAGGCAAAGGGGTTAAAGGCAGTGATCCTCAACCAGGTGCCTTAAGGTCTTTTCAAGCACTGTTAGGTATGAGAACATAATTCACATGGTAAACCCAGGGTTTCAAAAAGGAATCCATAGTGTTAAAGACATTTTGACCTGTTGTGGTCTTCCTGAGTTCTTTGCAACAGAAAAGTTGCTCATTATTCTGTAGTAAAAAAACAAGTGAAAAATAAAAGCTTACATTTTCTGAGGGGTGCCTTGTGTCTAAAAAAGGCTGAGAACCACTGGATGAAAGGCCTTTTCCACAATGAGTATATTTTTGGTATTTTCTTCCCATTATAAATGTTTCAGTATAGTACGAATGTATCCACATTGCTTTGTTTATACTGGATTAAGCTACTTCCTTTGTGAATCATTACACCCACACAGCTGTGCACTTTTCTGAAATAATCTGCCCAGACTTCTGGATAGTATTTCATGGTGCAGCATACCATTGCCAGTCTCTATACATTCTGGGCTTTTTCTTATGGTGCATTATGGGATGCCTACTAGAACTTGGGGACTTGGCAGGCAAACTTAACAACTCTCAGTCTTTTCTGGCTTCCCATGAATGTATCTGCTTAATACAAATCAATGTCATTTTCAAAGTGGTGCCAGGTAGAAGGGAGGAAACATTATGCAGTCCTGCAATCCTGACTCATCAATGGAAACAGGCTACTACATATATACAGGAAGACACAGAGGGCTGTTGGCTTGGGAAACAGTGATAAGGCTAAAGAAGGAGGAAATCAAGCATTAACTTTTGTACTGCATTTCCCCACAGTAGCTCCTCTCAGTGGAATACCACTTCTGGGCTCTACCAAGTATCATTGGACTCCTCTACACGTTATAGATTTTGCATAATTAACTGGTTAATTGCACAAATACCTTATGACCAGCTACAAGTGCAAAGTAGCTATCACATGATAAAAAGCTCCAACCAGACCTCGAAAATGTATACTAACTTTATAACTGGTTGCTATCAAGCTTTAATTGGTACATATAGCTGGGTCTCCCTTGTGGATGGGAACACCATGCCCAGTGTGACACCCACCCCACCCCCAAGCCTTAGGATTCGAGGAAGCCATGATCCTTAGGGCTCAGGGGTAGGTGAAACTCCTGTTCAACTGAGGGGGATTCCAGTCACAGGAGCTTGTTTCTTGCTGATGCAGGAGGAGCCCCAGATCAGGCTCCCTCTGTACCAACAATAAGGCACAATGGAATCTAATGCATAGTCCCACAACTGCACCTCTTGCTATGTACATGTGGCATGGTAGAAGGCATGATTGTGTGGATTATGCATTAGACCATATTGCACTTTTATCTGCATGTGTAGAGGGGATCATAACACAGTGGGAAAGATAGTGGTGGAGTGCTGAGGTGACCAGCAATGGCAGAAAGTCTACAGAGACCGGGTCATGACCCCTGCAGGCACAGCACACTTGACAGGGCGGTTGGGGCTGGGGCCATGGGAAGGCAAGGAGCAGCGTCCAGGAGCAGGACGGGTGAGCAGGGCTGGGATTGTGGAGCAGTGACAGTGTAGGGCTGAGGCCCAGGGCAGAGCCATGATCTGCTCTTGGCACATCCCTGTGAGAGGCTCTGGGTCCACAGGAAGGGACGTGTGGGGAATGGAGCAAATCACCCAGATAGGAGCAATTCCTCCCTGGCTGGGCTGGGGTGGGCCAACAGCCCCTTCCTCCCTCCCCCACAGCTGGCCCAAATAATTGCCCACCCCTGTACTACAGGAGCAACATGGGCTGTATGAACAGCTGATCTGAGACAGAAACCTGGAAATGTGCCAAGCTGCAAACTAAATGTACCCTGAAATTTCCCAGAAAAAGTGGTATTTTTTGACCCTGCCCCCTTCCCTCCCTACCCTCACTCTGGAGTTAGAACAACAGTTCATAGCTATAGCTATGCATGGTAACACAGCTTACTTGGACTTTAAAATGTTGTTCCTCAGATAAAAACTAGTTATTCTGAATCTATTTGTTGACAGCTAACCAGGAAATCAAACACTTACCTTAGTTTTGGACTAATTGTTCAAAGAATCCAGGAATAATACAACATGCCATGAACAATGCTACCTCTAGACAGATTAGGTACATATTCCAAGTTTAAAATCTATATATGAAAGGTGCTAACAACTAAATACCTGGCTGGCATTAATACCACAACAGGTTGCTGAAAAATAGTTCCTCAACCTGAAGCAGCTGTTGTTCTTGGAGCTGTTGCAGCAAACTCAGATGCCATTCTAAAGGGCATAAGCCTCATCCACAGAAGACTGGACTTTTCTTCTAAAAAAAGAGCGTGTGTGGGTGTGCACAGCACACAGTACACTCTCCCCCTGTGAGATGCACGCTAACCACTGAAGGTTAAATAACCATTCTTTTTTCTTTGAAAAAAAGTCAGCTTGGGTCTTATTGTATGCTACCAGCAAGCAGTATCCCACTCTGGATGGTGGGAATGAGGCATTCCAGCTGCATCATCAGCTGACAACAACTGACTTCATCAGCTGAACAACTGAAGTACTGCTCTCCTGAACTTTACAGCTGACCTCATGGCCAAGTCCAAACCATAACATTTGACAAAGGTCAATGAGTTGCTGCCCTACTGATCTCCGATTCTGGCATATTGCTTAAGCAGGCAGACGGTGTTGCCTGCACACTGGTGCAGTCAGCATTGATGTTCAGTGGGAAAGGGATAACGGCCAGCTGGTAACACAGTGAGATATACTGCATTATCCATTCGCTATGAAGAGACAGCTTGACCTTTAGAATGTCCAGCTATCGCTGTGAACAGATGGAGTGACCGTCTAATTGTTTTGGTCCTTTCAACATAATAAAGCCAAGTCCTGGATTCACCTAGGATGTGTGTTTTTTCTTCCAGTAGAGTGGCCTTTTAGGAAAATACTGGGTAGCATTCATGACCAACTAGCTTAGATGAATATGTGAGACCATGTTAGGAATTAACTTCAGGCAAGGTCTTCACATTCCCTGAGTTCTCACAGAATCTTTTATAGACAGTATATGAGGGGTCTGGCAGGAATGTCTGAAGCTCATTCACTCTCCTGGATAAAACTACTATACAGCCAGTGGAGAGTGGTGAGGGATACTGGGCAATGAAGCTCAGAGGCTCTAGATTATATTTAGGTCTCAGATTGGAACAGGTTCTCTGACCACTGAGTGTGCAAAAGCCCGAGGAGCTTCAATATTATTGAGGGGAGAAAAGAAATCATAAAAATGTAAGAACTGACACTTATTGGGTCAGAATGTAGGTCCATTTTGCCCAGTCTCCTGTGTCAAAGTAGCAGGAAGTGGATGCTCAAAGGCAGTGGACAAGGTATGACCAGGGTTTATTCCACTGTTGCTTTGCCGCTTGCAGCCCCCAGCATTTAGGACCTAATAAGTTCTAATTCAGAGGCTGTACCTCCATACTCAATAGCTATTGATATACTTTTCCTCCAATAATTTGTCCAATTCCTTTTTGAATCTGGCTAAACTTCAGCATCAATTATATTTTGTGGCAGAGTTTTAATTACATGCTGTGTAGAAAACACTTCCTTTTGTTAGTTTTAAACTTACTGCCTACTAGTTTCACTTTATGACCCCTACTTCTTATATGGAGAGAGATAGTAAATAATAAATCCATATTTACTTTCTCTTCACCATTTAGTATTTTGTAAAACTTTATCATGCCACCCCCACCCAATTTAAGTGTCTCTTTTCTAAACAGGCTCTGCTTCTTTAGTCTCTCCTCATAGGAAAGCCACTCCATACCATTAATCATTCTTGTTGCCCTTCCTTAGACCTTCTCTAGTTCATCTCAATCCTTTTTGAGGTGTGGGGTCCAAAACTGGTCACAGCATTCAAAACGTGGATGCACCATGGACTTATAAAGGGGCATAATGATACTTTGCTTTGTTTACAAATCCCTTCTAAATTCCTAATATTTTGTTTGTTTTTGATGGCTGCTGAATACTGAACTGATGTTTTTAGCTAGCTATCCACAATAACTCCCAGACATAACTTCCAGATCTCTTTCCTATGTGGTAACAACTGTGCATCACTTGACACTTATCTACATCAAATTTCATTTGCCATTTAGTTGCTCAGGGGTATAGGTTGTAGGTGTCTTGGTCTAAGGACACAGGCAGACAAGGATCTTTGGGTGAATCTGATATCTTTTATCAGACCAACTTAAATAGTTGGAAATTTTTTTTTAGCAAGTTTTCAGGTTTAAAAAACCCTTCATCAGGTTGAGGAAGTCTCTGCAGTTGGTGTGTGCTCTTCCTGGATGGAATGAAAAGTAAAGAAGTCAGAGGCTGGGCTAGTATGCATGCAAGACAGGCAGTCAGTGAAGATGTAAACTGAGGAGTCAGTGGGTGAGAGACAGGCTGGGTGTGGGGGGAGAAGGGGGATGAATGTAGCAGTTAAATAGTGGAGAGGTACCTAGGGAGTCAGATGTCAGGCAGGTTATAGTGTCATAAATCCAATGTCTATATTTAGTTCATGATTTTTTGTATCCAGGAGGTTGAAAAAGTGAAGTTAATAGGCTCGTCTCTGAGAAGTGTTTTGTAAGATCCCCTTGAGGATTAGAACTGAGAGATTGGAGAGAGAGTGGTTTTCTTGTGAGAAATGTGCCCCCACCGGTAATTGGGGATTCTTGTCTTTGATAGATTCCCAGTGTGCATTCATTCTGATTCGCAGTTGTTGTTTGGTCTCTCCTACGTATTTTCCATCACAGCATCTGGTGCATTGGATGAGATATATTACATTTCTGGAAGTGCAGCTGTAAGATGCAGGGATGCTGATGGCTCTGTTGTGGGGTGTAGTAATTGTGGGGGTGGTGGAGATGTGTTGGCAGGTTTTGCATTTCTTGTCATGGCATGGTCTGGATCCATTCAGTATGTTCTGGGCCCGAGGAATTTTGCTTCTAGTGATGAGGTTAGTGAGGTTCAGTGCTTGTTTGAAGGCTAGGATGGGTGGTTCTGGGAAGATCTCTTTAAGAATAGGGTCTCTTTCTAGTATGGGTTGCAATTGTTTGAGGATTTTCTGTATGGGTTTGAGGGAGGGGTGATATGCCATAACCAGCAGTGTGCGATTTGTGGGGGGGTTTCTTCTATACTGCAGCAATTTTTCATGTGGCAGCTGGGTGGCTCTTTTAAACATGTGGTCTGGATGAGTGCCCTTGTTGGGTGAAAGCCTTTTTAAGATTGGTGAGGTGGCAATCCTGGGTGTTCTCCTCAGTGCAAATTCGGTGGTATCTGAGGGCTTGACTGCACATCACAGCTTTCTTGGTGTGTTTAGGGTGATTGCTGGTTTTGTGCAGATGCATATGTTGGTCTGTGGGTTTCTTGTATAATGCATGAATGGCGCATGCTGCTGGCAGCTGGGGGGCATGGCTGCGCTGGCGGCAGCCGAAGCCTGGCAGCGGTAAACTGGGAGCTCCTGCAGACACCACTGGCACTACTGGCGACGGGGTGGGTAGCGAGCGCCGACCGGGGGTCAGGGACGACCCATAGGCGCTGCCGACAGTGTTGGGGGCAGCCAGCTGCTGTTGTGGACCACCCACACTGTTGGCGGCAGGGTGGTGAGCGGTGACCACCCACTGCCATGCTCAGGGGAAAGAAGTCCCCAGTAGACCTGGGTTTGTGGTTGAGTGTGCAGGGCCGCCGCCCCCCCCACTCCTGTGGGACACTCCATCCGCCCCACCATCACGAGCTGCGCCTGGTACTTTGAGGTATGTAGAAAAAACATTTAAAGCTGTGTCTAGGGCCAAATTGCTGATTCTCCGAATCAGCATTGAATCTTCAGATTTGGATTTGTCCAAATTGAGTTGGGGACAGTGATCCAAAACAACTAGTCAAATCACTGTTCAAAATTCAGGCTGAATCCGAATCGAATAGGGCCTGTTTTGCACAACTCTACTGATTACGCACCCATAAACCCTATTGTCTCTCTGCAAGTTTGTGTACACACAGTCAAGCCCTTACTTTTCTCTAAAAGTGCAAAGTTTCAAGAAGTTAATTGAATAAAGGATATCAAACAACAAGAATACACTTTTTGTACAAAATAATGATTGAGTTTGCCTGACCAGTGATTTAAATCAATTTGATTTAAATCAAATCCACCCCGCGTGAGACATAATCAAAGACTTTTTGGAAGTACAGATATACTATGTCAACTGCATCACCCTGATCCACCTGCTTATTGACACCCTAAAAGAACTCTAGTAGGTTGGTAAGGCATGATTTCCCATTGACAAAACCTTATTGATTCCTTCTGAACAAATCATGTTTATCCATATGATGAACAATTATTTTTTATTATTGTAATTTTTTTACCAGCTTTCCAGGAACAGAAGTTAGATTTACTGACCTGAATTTCCTAGGGCCCCTCTATAACCTCTTTTAAATATGGAAGTCATATCGGCAATCCTCCAGTCCTCTGGTACCAAAGCTGGCGTGATGATTACATGGTTGCACTGTTTGTTTTCATGTGCCCTGTTGCAAGTGTTTTTTTTGGATGGTTTTTGTTCTGGAGGGGAAAAAGTTAATGGCTGGATGGTGCCAAATTAATTGCACTCTGCCCTTTGGATGGCTCTGGAAGGGACTTTCTGGAGAACTAAGGCTTCCTTCTAGAAGCTGAGGGGGGAAGGGGCGAGGGGAGATAAGAACGGGGAGCCGAAGAGGAGTGTACACATGCGTGCATTTACCACCTTGCAGCCTGCCAGAATCCACAGTATGAAGCTCCAGTGAGTGGAGACAGGGGGAGTTTGCCATGAGAGGACTGCAGGTGAAAAGGCTGGAGCGGTAAGGCAGAGGCAACCTGCTAAGGCCCAAAAGAGAAGCAGAGACCTCCAGGGCTGAGGAGGAAATATGCTGCAGAGACACCGATAATTCCTGCCTGCCACTGGAACCAGCTGGGGACTGGTCAGGTGTGAGAGTGAAGTGTTAGGAGTTAGGATGTTTTAAACCTTTATTTTATGTTCCGTCTTCCCAGTCATGCGAAGTGTTCCTCCCTCCACCCCCACTCCCACCTACCTAATTATTAAAGCTGTACTTTAACTGAGTATCTTACCTTGCAGGGAGTTTGCACCCTCATGGCCTTGAGCGACTCGGGATCCCATCACTGCTGTTTTTAGCAATAGGTTGCACACTACAGTTAGGAGTCTGGCAATTTCCTATCTGAGCTCCTTCAGGACCCTAGGGTGAATGCCATCGGGTCCTGGTGATTTGCTACTGAATAGTTCATCAATTTCCTTTATGACTACATCTACTGAAACCTCAATTTGGATCAGCTCCACTGACTTGTTCCTAGAGAAGAATGGATCTGCATAACTCAGCAGGCCAACTGCAAGGTGAAAATGCCACAGGTGCAGAGCCATCACACTGTCTAGGAAGATTTGCACCACTGAATTCCAGAGGATAACAGGTTTGAATGTTGTACAAGGCCAGTCTTGATAGTTGAGCTCAGGACATTCATGTGAAACTCCATATTGTCCAGCAACCAAATTCCTCAAATCTATTCGTCCAAGTGAACTGCTTACTCCATGCAACACATGTGAACAGAATCTTTGGTGGGGAAACCTTTTCATGTATTTATGGAATTCAACTTAAGACAACTCTACAGTGACATGATGGGCACTATATTTTTTGTTCAGTATCTTCCCAGGGAACAGACCTACCAGAACAGTGATTCTCAAACCAGGATGCCAGAGCACTTTACGGTACCTTAAGATCCTTTCAAGGGTGCCATGTAATATTAGCATTGTTAAGTGTGCAAACATGACTCATAAAAGAGACCTAGAGATTTCAAACAGGAATCCATAGCAGGGGTTCTCAAGCCCTGGGCTGCAGCCTGGTACTGGGCTGCAACAGATAGGCTGCTAGTCCACACCATGGTCAGCTGCTGGACCAGCAGTGGCCGTGGACTGGCAAAGTGCGACCCCCCCAGAGCCAGGCGGAGAGGCCACGGCTCCTTTGGCAGGGCCTGCAACAGCACAAGGTTTGGCCCACCGCCCCCGCTCGTGGTGCTGGGGAAATCTTACCTGTCTGCCAGCCGGAAATTCCAGCTGTGATAGGCTGTGACTGCTGGGCCATGGTTTGCTGGGCCACAGCCACTTCCAGGCCGCAGCATAAAACCTTTGGGAACCCCTGATCTACAGCATTAAAAACATTCTGACCTGCTGTGATCTTTTAAAGTTCTTTGCTATAGAAGAATTGCTCTATTAATTTTTTCTGTAGTCAAAAAACATGTGAAAGTTAAAAGCTGGAACTTTCAAAGGAATGCCTTGAGTCTAAGAAGGTTGAGAACTACTGTATGAGAAATAGAGTTGGAAACAACACAGGTCAAATCAAGCAAGCAGCATCTTATACATGCATGCCAACATGAGACTTAACACTGAGAAACAAATTTGTTCTTCTGTAGTCAGCTTTGATGCAAGTTAAGGAATAACTGGCTCTAATAACTTGAACCTGTCCTTACACAGTAATGCCTCTTCTGATTTGGAATTGATCACAGCTCAGATAAACTCTATTATCTGAGTTGTGCAAAGTGATTTTTTTTCTAGTTCACTAGAAGGGGTCAAGCAAGTAAACAGGAACACAAAGTACATATGTCATGATTGCTGCTGCTGGCTAATCACATTTCATACCTACTGAATTTACTCTAATCTAACACTCATTTCCCCCCACCCCTCATTTAACATGGAGGAAAAAACCGTTCATCTTGGATTTGAGTACAAGGCAGTAGGGGGAACAGATGGCTGCTGTGGCTCTGGATCTGGCTCCAGCCCTGACCCAGAGTTGGGGTTGGAATTGCAGCTGCTGCCTGCCCCCTTACTGCTTGCCCTTCCTCCAGCTCGCACAACTCCAGCCCAGGGCAAGGAACATGTATTTACTTTAGCCCCAGGCCAGCCTACTAACAGATGATAAAGCATGGTGGGGGAGGCAGATGCTGGGGGGGAGGGAGGGGGGAGAGCACAGATCAAGCTACTTGACTCTCCTACTGCCTGCCCACCTTCGCCCCCGCCAGCCTCCCTCACTATCAGTCTCCCTGGTGCCACTTTCCCCACTGCAGTGGCTGCAGGTGGGGATGGGGGACCAACGAATTTAAGACAACCCTCCAATAATTAGATTCTATGCATGGAAAATTATAATGAAAACGTATACATTTTCCATGTATGGAATTGAATTCTTGGAAGGCCAGTTTAAATACAGAGTCGTCTTGGTTTTGGGTAAATATGGTAATTTTTGGAGCCCTGAGGAACTGGTATTGGCAATGCTCAGTCTTGCTGTGAATCTCAAGTGGTAGACAGATGAATATGTAGGAAGCAATCGCTCTGTCTGTCAAAAACCATGGACCTGTCCTGACCCAGGACAGAGAGAGACGGAGAGAGAGAGAATGGTTGAGGCAAGAGTTAACACCTGAATCTAGCACACTTTACTGAACTCTACTCCCTTGGCAGAGGATTTATACACGATACACTGGGAGAAGCAATGTCTTCTCTCTGTTGAGTAGTGCTTGAGTTCATAGCCAGGTCTGGTCTCTCTTTAACACTTCCCTTTCACCTTCACCCTTGCATTACAGCACAAGTGATTTTGAGGACAATGTTAGTAGCAGAGGAGCTAGTGCCAAATCCATCAGTACTGGTGCAGAAGTGGCTGGCGGTGATGGTGTTGGAAGAATGGTGCCTGGCACTGCAGTATGTGAAAGTTGATATGACTTTGTCAATTTTGACTATTTTTCTTCCCAACCTCTCATTTTCCACTGGATTCCAGGACATGACATCTGCTTGGAAGGGCACTCACTGAAGACAATACTTTGGGCTCTTTGGATGTGGATGTCTCTCCTGGATCTCAGAGAATCACACTGATTAGGTGAGGAAGTGTAGTGCCTTGACAAACAAGTGTTCAACAAGAGGGATTTACACACACTGCTTGTTTGGGATGTGGCCTTCCCCACCGAGAAAAAGCACTGGGTATGGCCATTACCTAGGGAAATCCATCACAAGACTGATGGGACAGCCCCTGAGAGGTTAGAGTCCACCATGGTGACAGAGGCAAGGTGCTTCACTCTACCATACAAAGATTGTTGTATACATGTTGTATTAAAAAAAAAAAAAAAAGAGCAGAAATGTCCAAATTAAAGAACAACAGTGAAGGACAATTTCCTTACAAAACTAATGTAGCTGAACTAACCTAGGTGACTCATCTATACTTTTTGCACAGCAGCACAAGGAGGCACTGGGTATGTATGTGCCCAGGGATATTACTTAAAAGTCTGATCAATGGTATGAAGCAGCTGCACACAGTAAACTTAACACTGACAAATACTTAAAGAATACACAGGAAGATGGATCCTTTTCAATCTCCTTTTCTGGTCCCAATAGGCATTTTGTTTGTACACAGCTCTGACTCCAATTCTGTTTTTTTAAAGCAATCCAATATATTAAGAAGCTATTAATAGAGCCCAAGCAAAAAAAAAAGTTTTCCCTTGAATGAAATGTTATTTTACAGTATAATGTCAGCATACAGGAACTGAAGTGATGACTACGGACATGTTGGAAGTAATGGAATACTATAACTTTTCCTCTACATTTTTGTTACATGAGTGCAAATCTATCTCCATAGGAACGTGACCACAGCTAAGTCACTAACCAGATTCATTTTCTCTATTTTTATTAAAATACTTCCTACTCCATAGAAATTCCAGACTATTAATAAGCCTCTTATCCTTCCATTTTGGCTGCTGAACTACAATTAAATTCACTACCTTCCCGCCTCCTGGTGAAAAGTATGCTAACATGGCTAACAACTGCCTCTCACACCATGGATGTTAATTCTGACCTCAGTGGGATATACCCAAATAATCATGAAGACTTCTCATGTGCCTAAAAGCCAGTCTGCTTTAATATATTTGAGGCTTACTGTGTTCATTTTAATTTGCCATTCCATTTTGTCCTGCTATTCTTCTATCAATAGTCTCCTTTTGCCTTCCTCATGGGTTTTTCAAACTGCCCTCACTTGACTGGTTGCTTGGAAGTAGGAGTCTGATAATGACTAGGTTCATTAGTAAAATCATATGCTTAAACAACAAATAAAATGACTTTTGTTACAAAAAGCTAAAACAAATATTTTCACTGTTATCTGCACTGCCTCTTTCCTTTTCTTCACTCAGATAGTACAGAATGACTCAGCAAAACCAGGCAACAAAAGTCTTTTTTTCTTTCTTTCCCCAGCAGCAGTCAACCCTTCTGTTGATCATTTTGGTTGTTCCAGAACTTTGCTTCAATTTGTAACACCTCACAATTGCTGGAGAGAACAGCACAGCAAACATCTTGCAGGCAGAATGGACCTGAAGTTAGTTTTCCATTTAGTATACCCCCTAGGAGAGGCTTTTTTTCACGGAGACTAGTGGAGGGAGACAGAGAAAGCAATGTTGCCTTGCATGGCTAGGCAATGATCAAACTTGCTTCCTCCTCCAATAGGAGCACAGCATGGGTCATAAATGCTGGGCCTCTCCTTACACCAGTCTGAATTCCACAGTCTGCACAGCAAAAACAGAACCAAGATAAACCAAAAACTAGTTAAAGTGTAATAAACATTCTTATTAATATCCAAGGGCCCATTTAAAACTAAACTGGACAACAGGGAGGCACTCTTGGGTTGGCAGAAAGTTTGGAAAAGCCCTGGAGCCTATTTTTTTTTGCATCAGTAATTTAGAAAAACAAAAAGAAGAAAAAAAAAGAGAATGAGAAGAGGACAGACACCCTTCTTTGAACTGTTCCACAGCAGCCAAAATGCTGAAAACATCTTCCTACTTAACTGTATAGCCCAACATTATCACTCAGACTAATAAAGAACTAAGTAATCAGATAGAAGAAGATGGTCAAGCTGGTAAAAAGCAACTTTTTTAACAGTTACCTGGACACTCTTTTGATTTTACTTTACAGGACCAGAAGAATCCACTATAAATTTCAACTGATCATCATGTTGCTTCTTTTAAGTTCTAAACAACCTGCACATCTTGATAAACTAAATCTACTGACATTTGATGCTATATTGTTGCATTTGGCATTTTGCTTCTCAGAGAGATGACTGACCACAAGAAAACATCCTGTGCTGTTTAACTTGTTTGAACACTCACTGAAGGAGAAACAGACATCTGGCTGAATATTATCTGCATTAACCTAAATCTGTATCATATCAGTCAGAGGTGTTTAAGTCATTTCACTGCAAAGTTAATATGACTATCATTAAACAGCAGAGCTAAGGTCAGAAAACCTGTGAGATAAGCTGTCCAGGCAGCATCCCCTCCTAAGACAGAGTTAACTTGACAGGGAACAAATTATCTTTCAGCAGTTTACTCAGGGGCTGAACAGACTTGGGCTGGCTCAAAAAGTACAATCATAGCAGGGTAGGGGAAGACACACTCTGCTTCCTGTTCTACAGTGGATACTCTTTAAGGTCAGAGTTAGTACACCTGCAGCCTCCAAGGGTACTGCTGATGGCCCTGCACACTTGCCAGAGACCACGCTATAAACCAGTGCTGAGACCCTCTCCTTTCCCCTTTATTTTCCAACCCCAGATTTACTATCCTGGGGTGGGCAAACCGCGGCCTATGGGCAGAATGCGGCCCACCAGGCCATTCTATCTGGCCTGCAGGGCCCCTAAAAAATGTAACATGTTAATATTTATCTGCCCCGGCTGCCTGTCATGCGGCCCTCAATCCCTTGCCAAAACTCAGTAAGCAGCCCTGTGCCCAAAATAATTGCCTGCCCCTGTACTATCCTGTACTGCACCACATTCATGCCCCAAGACCCTGGAGATGCTGCCCTCCCCATCACACACACACTGCTGCTCACCTGTTTTGCCACTGGGTTAACCCCAAATATCCTACAGCAGCACCTTATACCCAAAGGTCCCATACTCTGTGGTATCCACTGCTCCCCATGGCCATCACCCTACACCGGGGCGGGCAATTATTTCAGGCAGAGAGCTGCTTACCCAGTTTTGGCAAGCTGTCGAAGGCCGCATGGGTAGCCCCACCCCCTGGTCACCATCTTCAGACCAATGTCTCGAGAGCAATGTCTCAGGGTCAGCGCTGGTGGAGCCCAGAGTGGGGCGTAGGCTGGCAGGGGTCTGTGGAGCCTGGGCTGCACCAGCAGGGAGAAGGGGGAGCTGGCCCAGCTCCATAGAGCCCCTGCCGGCCGGGACCCCTGTACTCCTGCTGCCCTGCTCTGGGCCCTGCTGGCGCTGGCCCCGAGACACCGGTGTGGGCCCTGTGCATCCGCTCACTCCCAGTGCCCCCACAACCCTGCGGTACAGGCGGGGGGTACCGTGCAGCCCCAACGCCCTGCTCCGAGGCAGGGAACGAGCTGGTGCTGAGTGTGGGGAAAAGTGGCCCCTCCCCTGACCCATGGCCAGCGCTCCCTGCTGCAGCTGCTCGCAGCCCGTGTGGGGCTGTCCTGAGCAGGCACCGGAAGACCCACGCAGGCTGCAAGTGGCTGCAGCATGAGGCGCTGGGCATGGAGCGGGTGAGGGGCCGCTTTTCCTGCGCTCAGCACCAGCTTGTAACCCGCCCCCGCTGGCAGCCTGGGCCCCACGCTGGCTCCAGGCTCACCCGTTGGGGCGGCTCTGCGGTGGCATCAGCTGCAGCCCCCCCGCTTGCCACACCAGGCAGCGTTTGCCACTGCCACCTCTGGGCTGCCCAGCACCCGAGCTCTGGGTGGGCAGCAGCAGTAAACACTGCCTGATGCAGCAAGTGGGGGGCCGCAGCTGCTGCCGCTGTAAGCAGCCCAAACAAGCGAGCCCAGAGCCGGCGTGGGGCCCAGGCTGGCAGTGAGGGCGGGTTACAAGCTGGTGCTGAGTGCCGGAATAGCAGCCCCTCGCCCACCCTGTGCCCAGCGCCCTGCACTGCAGCCACTCGAAGCCTGCATGGGGCTGCCTGCTCAGAACAGCCCTGTGCGGGCTGCGAGTGGCTACAACAGGGAACGCTAACCATGGTGCGGGGGAGGGGACGTTTTCCCCCAGGCTCCTTCCCTGCCCGCAGTCCTCCCCTCCCCTTTCCCCCACCCCTTACCTGAGTTTCCATTGCAGGTGCAGCCACATGGTCCCAGGCCAGAAGCCCTTGCTGGGGCTTCCGGCTTGCGGGGCAGGGCCGGGAGGGCCCTGCTGTTGCGGGAGCCCACCAGGCTTCCCCTGCATCCTACTGCCCCTGGATCCTGTCCTCTTTGACAGGAACCAAAGACAGATTATGAATTTTCTAAATTTTTTAGGGGCCCTGTAGGCCGGCTAGAATGGCCTTGGCCCACGGGCCATATTTTGCCCACCCCTGCCCTACACCCTAACCAATTCCAGACACCCCCTTACTACTGCTTCCACTGCCTCAACATATTATTCAAAATACCTACTGTGCCCAATCATGCACAGACCACACAGTCAGCCTGCATCTCCTCAACCCTCTGCATGGTCCCACAGCCTACCCTTGTGATCTGTTACCAGGCATGTTGTAGAGATACCACGCTAATGCTGCATACAAGAAAGCAGCATAGATGTGTCCATGTGGTGCTGTGCCCAGGCTAATTAGCGAATGCAGCTGTGCTGCTTCCAGTTCTAGAGGTAGCATGTGCAGAGCTAGCTTGAGGTATCCGTCCACAGTGCTGACTCAATCACACCCTAGATATAATCACATCAACAGGCCAGATCCAGAACCCCTGGGTCATCAGCTGGTTAGCACTGGCCTCGGACAAGCCAATTAGTCATCATATAGCCTAGAAAGAAGTATCTAGCACAGCGATGGACAATTATTTCAGCTGGAGGGTCACCTCTCCAGTGCCAGTGGTGGCAGCAGCAGCAGGTGGTGGCCCCTCAGGGCGCTCGTGGCCTATGCAGGCACTGCTGCCAGTGACTCCAGGCAGATCGGAGACAGCAGAGAGTGGGGAAGGCAGCTGGCTCCATTGTGCAGGGCTTCCCCCCAGTGGCACAGGCTGAGCAGGGTATAATTAATTGGTAGGCACCCACGAGTCAGATGAAATTGCCTGGCAGGCAGGATGTGGCCCACGGGCCATATTTTGCCTGCCCCAATCTAGCACATTTCTGTGGTTCAAGCTTCTTCAAATGCAATCAGGATTTTTGAACGGATTCCTCTTCTCTCTCCCAACACCACCCTAACTAGATTACAACCTAAGAGTATACTGAAGTCACTGGGAGTTTTAACTTTGACTTCTGGGTGACCTGGATGAGGACTTCAAAGATAGTTACTCAACAGCCACACACCAGCCATTTTATGGTGCTGCCTATCAAACAGTGAATCACCATTCAATTTATGTTTCTTAGCTATTAATTTGATTCCTGTGGTCTGACGAGCAAGGGAAAAGAGGGAGAGGGAAGAGAGCGCGAGCGAGAGAAAGGGGAGAGAGCGCAAGCGAGACGAAAAAGCGGAAGGAGTGAGACGAAAGAGCAGAGAGGAACACGTGCGAAAGGAGTGCAGATAGGCGCGTGCTCAAGAGGAGTGAGCACTGGAGATCGATTGATGTGGTGATTGTTACAAAGTGACTGCCAGTGACTGACTGCCGGGACAGAGGTTTGTGGATCAGAAGAGTGGGCCCTGAACTGAAGAGGTCAAGGCAGGACAAAAGAGGATTTTAAAACTGACTGAACCAACCTACAAAGCAGTAAGAAAGAAGCAGATTCCACACAGTTAGGGAGACCAGGCCACAGTGGTGTATGATATTAGAATAAAATTATTTAGCAGACTAGTAGAGACCACTAATCATCGAGAAGAAACTCTAAGACTTCCAGATGGAGTTTGGCAGACATTCAAAAGGCAATTGGCTATCTGCCTCGATATATGAATGCCCCTTCTCAATGGGCTATCAATGCCATCATGGCAAACAATACTGAAACTTTAGGCACACTGCCCTTTCTGGCAAAATAGTTGTGGTTGACTTAGGCAATCAGAGCCAAAACAAAACATGAATTTACCTTTCAGTATCAATATATGCCAGCTGCTTATCTGTAGGGATGGAGCTTCTATATTCACTGCTATACAAACCCAGCAGCCAAATACTGTCCAGAAAGAAACTGGCAGTGCTGAATGAGAGGATGGTAAACTGCATTTTTTTAAAAATTAATTTGACTCATTCAGAATGCCTTTTTAAAGATGGCGAAAACCTTAGGCAGACAAGGTTCTTTGGGTGAATCAGATATCTTTTATTAGACCAACTTAAATAGTTGGGAAAAAAAATGAGCAAGCTTTTTCCAACTATTTAAGTTGATCTAATAAAAAATATCCGATTCACCCAAAGAAACTTGTCTGCCTATGTCCTTAGACTAACGTGGCTACAACCTATACCCTTAAAACCGTAGGCACTCATCTGGCAGCAGCAGATAAAAACAACTGAATTAGGTACAACAGTATCATGGAGGAGGACCCAGCAGGGGTTCTCTCAACCCTAATGATCCCTGGATCTAGAACTGGGCAGGGGAGAACCGCCCACCGGGTTTCATGCAGTTCCATCTCTCACTCCACCTATTAGAACTCAACCCAGAAATCTGCTGGGAGCCAGGAAGTCAATTGGGCAGAGCAAAGAAAAAACAGCTGAAGCAAGGGCTCTGATGTCATCAGAATACTTTTTTTTTAAAAAAAGGCTGTGTTCTGGACATTTTTGCTTTTGGTGGTTGGCTGTTTTACTCCCATGTGAATCCTTACCCTTACAGACCAGATTCTCTTCATCTGTCCTTTATGCTCCCTTATACCCATTTCCACCCTTTTGACAGCCTTTCTACTTTGTGTCTTTTCAGCTGATCCCCTCCCAGCAGAACCCCTGCCCCACAATATTAAAGCCAACACTGTCAGGAAACATTGGCATTTACCAAAATTCAAATATTTACCTTGCTTATAACTTACGTTCCCTCCCGCATCTCACATGCACACCCACATACACACATCCACCAACCCACCTTACAGTTTGCCTTTAAAAAAAACCCCAAAACTTCTTTGGGCAGGAATCTCTAATATTCTATGTTTGTACAGTGCCTGGCACAACAGAATCCCTAGGCCAGGGGTGGGCAAAATACAGGATCCAGCCTGCCAGGCACTTTCATCCAGCCCGTGGCACCCACCAATGAATTGTGCCCCGCCCAGCCCTTCTGCCCATGAGGGTGGGAGCAAGGTGCCTATATCTGCCCCCAACGCACCCTATTATACCTCGCTCCCACCCTCGTGGGTGGAAGGGCCCGGCCTGCTAGCACCAGGCGCGGCTGCTGCTGAAGGCTTTCCCAGCGTCCTGCTCTCTCTGGGCAGCAGGTAGGGAAGTGGGATGCGGGGACAGGGCTACAGCTGGCACAGCGCAGAGCCTACACCCAGGGTGGTGGCAGCATGGAGCTTGGCTGGGCAGGGTGTGGGTGTGAGGGAGAGTGGGGCATGAGGGGACCCCCTTCCCACACTTCCCCCATGGCACACAGCCCTGGCAGGAAGTGAGGGCAGCAGCAGTGGCAGGACAGGGTGCTCAAGCTTAGTGCTGGTGCCTGGCTCCAGCCACTGCTGCACATCGCTGCGAGGAGCACAGGCACAGCCCCTGTTGGGCCATCTGTATCCCTGGCACTGTCTGCACTGGCACAGCACAGGAGGAAAGCCCCAGGCGCTAGAGCCGGCTGGGGCGGGGAAGGCAGCCGGCTGCAGTGCTTGACGCTTCCCTTCCATGCCATGCGGGTGCATGGAGTGCTGGTGATACAGATGGCTCAGCAGGGGCCGTGCTCCTTGCTGCAATGTGCAGAGCTGGCCAGAGCCAGGCACCAGTGCCCCCGCCTGCTGCTGATCCTTGAGGGGAGCGTGGGGGCGTCCCCACACCTCTTCCACCCTCTCTCACACCCCAGAAATACCACACAATCCCCCAACATACACACACATGCCCCCCAACACCCCACCATACACACACCTGCCTGCATCATACCCCCACCCCACACACACACAACACTACCTAGACTCCTGGCGGCCCCAGGCAAACTATTAATATTGGGCCCCCTTTCACTAAGGATCATGATAAAAAATAATTTTAAAGTTACCTTTTTTGGGCCACCTTTCTTCCAGGCCCCAGGCAGCCTCTTGGTTCACCCATGCCTGTGTCTGGCCCTGCACACCCTCTTCCTCCACCATACACAACACATACCTAACCACACCCCCCACACAATGTAAAAGACTAATAACTTATTTTTTAGTTATTATGTAATCACCTCTATACACAGTACACAAACACAAATCATGACAAAAATATTTTTGTAATAAAATTTAAAAATGTTATAGTACGTGCTTGACTTTTAGTGTATGATTTTGTTTTTTCTCATTCTAAGATGGCAACCCCACCTCCCAAAAGGAGTATTTTGGAGGGAGGAGAGGCATGGGGAGGGTCTTCGGGTGGCAAAGGTCAGGGGTTAGGGTTTGGGACTTCCGGTCCCAAGATGGCGACCCCAGGCAGGGTCAACTGTCAAGGGGTGGGGCTACCCGTGCGGCCCTTGACAGCTCACCAAGCCTCCCTAAGTAGCCATCCACCCGAAATAATTGCCTGCCCTAGGCACTACGACCCAGATCCAGAAAAAGTATTTAGATACCTAAACCATCAGGAACCTGTGTATCTAAATACTTCCGTAGATCTGGCCCTATGCTAACACAACTTGGAACTTGAATAGAGTTTGCTTGGCAGCAAAATTAAGACAGATAACAGAAGCCAACTGTACAAGCATAAATAAGAGGTATGTATAGAGAATGCAGAATCAGGCTACTATATTTCCAGAAGTACTATGGGCCATGTGGCCTTTGCAAAAACACTCAGTCACTGTTAAAATCTCCCAGTCAGGGTTAAAGAGAAAAAAATCAACCTCTTTCTTTTAATTTAATAAACTTGTTCACAAACAAGTTCAAATCACTATAGTCTTTTAAACTAGGCAGATATCTGGGCACTAGACCTCTTTTTAAATTCCAGATTTGTTTTGGTGTAGCCCTGGACAAATTACTTAATCTTTGCCTCCATTTCCTAGTCTATAGGAAAGGGAACTGAGCCATGCCTATATACCATAATTATTCAAGTAAAAGACAAGGCTTTTCCCCCAAACAGTATGGGGAAAAAAGTCACTCGTCTTGTATTTGCATAAATGGAAACCTCATTAAATATACAGCCGATCATTAAACTGGCAAAAGCAGCATTTGGTCAGTAATGGAAACCAACTATGAAGCTGGTTAAATGCAGCCAGCATGGAGCATGTCCCATATTATGCAAACATGCTGATGGGAAATGCCCCCCCCTTTCTTTTTTTGGCATGCATGTGGCCCTTAAAAAAAAAATGGGCAGTTGTTCCCCCAGGAGGGAATGAGCACTGGGCCTAGAGGTACTGCAATACCCTCCCCTGGTGCCAAAAATGTTGATGGGAACCTTTATTTTGGCCCTTTCAAAAATGGGTATAGGTTCCCTCTGTAGGGAACTGCCACTGGGTTTGGAAGTACTACAATACGAGGCTGGCACTGGGAGGGCCAGAGCCAGCCCTGATACACTCCCCTTGGTGCCAAAAATGCTACTTTTGATCTAAGCCAAAAAGGCCAAGATGCTGATGGGAACCCACCAGGAAGAAAGGTTAGTGTAAACCATCTGAATAAGACATATGGTAGTGCCACTGAGTGCAGCCCCCCTCAGTGCCGACTCATTTTCAATTCAGAATGAGCAACCACACGCTGGCACTGGGAGGGCCAGAGCCAGCCCTGATACACTCCCCTTGGTGCCAAAAATGCTACTTTTGATCTAAGCCAAAAAGGCCAAGATGCTGATGGGAACCCACCAGGAAGAAAGGTTAGTGTAAACCATCTGAATAAGACATATGGTAGTGCCACTGAGTGCAGCCCCCCTCAGTGCCGACTCATTTTCAATTCAGAATGAGCAACCACACTGCATATATTTTGACTTCTTCACTCCCACAGCTTAGCTGCACCTTTCTTTCCCATTTCCTATTATTCCTGCTTCTTCACCAGCCTTACATGTCTGGCAAACATCATCAATTGGCCCCAAACAGTTCACCCAGAATCCCTCTGTTGACCCCTCTCAGCCTGTTGTATAGGATTAGTGGTATAAAGCAGGTATAAAAGTGCTACTTAAAAGTATGTTTATGGAGTGCCTATGCTAAAACTTGCAGCAGTTTCAAAAAAGGTAAAATGCATAAATGTGGGGTGAATTAAGTCTAATTATTACAGCTATTTTATTTCGAGGTCAGTGTTTTTAAATTTGCTCCTCACTTCCATGTGCTCATGGACAGCAGGGTCTGACAATAAGGGGGGTGGGGAAATGGGCTGCAGGGGGAAGAAGCTGGGAGAAGGCAGTGGGCAAAGGGGACTACCTGACCCTCCACATTTATTTTCCCTGCTGTGGCAGTGGAATGGCGACAAATTCAAAGCAAACTTCCAATAATTAGATTATATACCTAGAAAATTATAACAAATTTATAAGTTTTCCATATATAGAATCTAATTATTAGGGGAGTCATCTTGTATTCAGGATTGTCTTATACTTAAGTAAATACAGTATTTCACAAAATCCTGTTGGTAAGGAAAACCTGGAGAATAAAGTTGTATAGGTCTTCACCAAAATCATGTCAAGCAGAATGCTAATGAAGTCAAACATTTATGGATCTTGTGGGTGATGAGGCCTATTGTCTACATGTTCTACATCCTTCCACAACTGAATGGGCTCAAGTACAGCTTTTCACTTCAAAACCATGTACATGAGATGTCAATGTCATCCTAAAAATGGCCAAATGGGGGAACAAGACATTACACAGCAACACTGCTCAAACACAAAAGTCTTTATCTTGTAGACAGTGACATTCATTTACTGGAGATTCCCCAGATGGATGGATGCATCCAAGTCTCCCTTTCAAAGGCCACACTGTCAATCTACACTAATTAATGTTCACAGTATGCTAACAGTGAATTCCAGTTCTCAAAATCATTACTTATGAACTTAAACTTTTATAAACTACTACTTCTTCCCTTTCTAAAACAAAAAGTTCAAACTACTAAATACTCACTCTGTTCATTAGAAGGTACCAACAATACACACCATTAGAAAATTAACTATTGCTATTTTTTTCCATCCTAAATTGTGTTAATTCCCCAGGAGTTTTGTCTACATTATAGTTTGCATTGACTAACACAAGAAGAATTTTTTATGTAAAAAATTCTCTTGTAGACATAACCAAAACGAAAGAGTCCTTTCTCGTATTATACGGCATAAATCTTTCTATTCCATAACTACCAGTTGGGATGCTATAAAATACCATCTCCCTGAGCTCTCAAAGGGCCTATTGATCCCACACAAGATTTTTCCATTCTGATCATAATGCTAGAAATATCATCCAAGTGCTAATCATTCTCCTCCATGCTGGCCCTGGGCCTGCAAACTTGCCATTTGCCCATTTGTTCAAAGTGTTGCTAAGTATGTCAGCCCCACCTTTAACTTCCTCTACCAGATCCTTCTCTTCCACTGAAGACACTGCTTGTCCTATCAATGCTCTTAAACTTGCCCTGGCCTATCTATCCATCAAACTGTCTTACCAAGAGATCAATTCTTGCTTTTGCTTTACTGGCAATGACATTCCCAATGAACCTTTTGTTCACATTTACTCATGCTGTGCTTATAAATGCAAGAATTCCCAGCCAAATCCAAAAAGCCACCATTTGCCCTCTTTAAGCCTCTGCTTTTCCACCACACATACAGAAGCCTCCAAAGGTAAGGGCTTGGGGTTGGTGCTGAGTTTTAATGACTGCTATTAATGGTAAAGAACTGCACAGTCTGTACTAAGACATCCTATTATTTCTACTACCCCATTTTCCTTTTCTTTTCTCTAGTTTGTTTGCGTCATCCAATGATTGTAGTTGGTCTATTACACTGTAAACTTTTGGGGTAAGAACTGCCATTTACTAAATTTCTCACTTGCAATTTGAAAAAAATAATTATCAGCAACATGAACATGAAGAACTAAGTACAGTTGAGAACAAAGCATTTTAAATAAGTCCTTATTTCAGTTCAAGATTTATTACACTGCTAGGTGATCTCCAAAGGGATGAGACTGGGATGGGTGTGAAATACCATTGAAGAGAGTTGTGGGAAACATGGTTCTTGATGTGAACCATCTGATAAAAACTCAATTAGAGTAAGCTCTGAGGTAGATGAATTAATTCCCTTTGAGCAGGGAATACACTCCAAACAGTGACCAATAAGAAACCAGCTACCCCTTCAAGAAAAGTGAGTCAGAGGTTAAATTCTAATATCATAGTGACAGAAGCCACATGCACGAATTGTAGATAACTTACCTGCCGGTAAAAAGTTTGTTTAGGACTTGGAGCCTCTGATTCCAAGGCTTTCATAGAAATCATTATTTTCCCTCCCATTTTAGTTACGCTATTTAGATTTGGAAACAGGGATGTGGCAAAAGCAAAGATCATTCTATAATATTAGGCATTATTTATTCATTTTATTTGAAATGAGGTGGGCACTGTTTTTGCATGCCAGGGTTCACCTCCAAAGACCTTTTCCTCCATTAAGTGTTGAATATTAACAAGCAATAATTACATGCATTTAAGATGATTGTTCATTTTAATAATTCAGATGAATTCAGCACAGGCTGTACCAAATGGTAGCTAGCAATGAAGCTATGTTCTAGCCTGGGCAAAAAACCAAAAGGAGAAAGGTTTTTGTTTTAGGGTTTTTTGGTTTTCCCCACCACCCCATTCAGGTTAGGAAAAAAATTAGCTTCTTCTATGTTAGCAAATTAGCAACAGGTTGCAAATGTTACCTTACTGTCTAAGAAATGGGCTGAAAAATATTCCAGATTCCATATTACCATGATCACAGCAACCTGCAAGATGTGCACCTGGCTTCTATTTACAACAACTGGGACTGACTGCCACTATCCAAGAGCTTTTCACGTTTTAAGAATTTGGGAAAGGGGAATTTAAATGTTTAGTTTAATGTGAACTATTTCACTTAACACAGGTAGAATCCTACTGCAAACTGTACAAGCCTGTGCTAACCATTTATTTTCATTAAGTTTCTTTAGATACAGTTGTCATCTATGAAAAAGGTAATGAGCTAATTTAACATTTCCTAAGGACATAAAAAAAAATAACATTTAGCATAACCTATTGCTGATGCAAACCTTTGATCAGCTTCATGTTTGTTTATGGCTCTCTAAATGAAGCAATCCAAGCTCATGATTTATGAACTACCAGCTAAATTAGCCAGTAGTGGTAAACAGACAGCGAAATGCTTGGAGTTCACAAATTGGAAGGTAGCTTACCGAAGCAGCAGCTCTTTCGGAAGTTTTTTGTTGATCACAGCTTCATCATTGTTTGAGAACATCTGCAAACAGAAACAGTTTAAACTGTTTAGTCCCATGTTTTCATCACAATCCATAACTGCTAGGAGAGAAACTGCTAGTTAGCAAGACAATTTCAACAATGTCATCTGATCAAAAACTCTCAAAGTAATAAAAGTTGTGCTTAAATGTTCAAGCTCTTTGATAGGGCAGCATATGGGTGGCATTTTATGCCTAATGGAGTTTTGTTTAATTGGACCAAAAATGCTTCATGGATTGATAAAAAGAAATTAATTATAAACTGTTGATATAAGAAGAAGGGAGAGGGTTGTTAGGTGTTGTAGGATGAAACTTACCGTATGAACAAACATCTGACCACACATGGTGCTAATAAGGGCTTTCAATCCACGTTCCAGTGCTGTGAAGATGCATCAAAGCACAGGCATTTTAAACACAGAGAAAAATAGAACAACGCACCAAACATAACCACGTGCCACGAGCAGAGGGGATGCAGGAAAAGAACTGGAAGGAAAGGCTACAGGAGGGAAGAATCAGGCAGCCACAATGTATACAAGATGGAGAGTCAGAAAGGGTGCGTGCAGCTCCTTCTTCCTTAAGGAAATTGGAAGGAGGGAAGGTGAGAAGTTGGTATCAATAGCAATCCAGTAGCCTAACTGAAAGGGTGCTACCTACACCCATATACTTGCAGTGAAAGGGTTAAAAAGCAATTTTATGAGTTTAGGACTGTGAGCTATGCTCACCTGCAGGACTGGGATCACAAAGTAAGGCCTAAAGAGATATCTTTCCTGCCCTGTCAGAGGGTGGAGAGGACTCTGGGGAAAACATTACATTCCTCTCCAATGGAAATTAAACTAGAGTTGGTCACATACTTTCATTTACTAAACATTAATGACAGAGCAGCCCAAAGTATCAACTAGCTCTTTGCCTAGTTAATCAAAGTTAAAACATCCTCACCAGTTATGAAGGGAGGATGACCCCAATTTTCAATTTTCTAGTTACTAACATGTCTTAAAGACAGAAGGGCTGAATCTTCTAAGATATCTGCATGTATTTTAAATGCTTAATACCTTCATGCCATCAAAATGCAATTAAACATGGAAAGGTACAATATAGAGAAGAATGAACTCTTTATGAACACAAAATCACTGAAGCCTTATTGCCTATATCCTTGTATCAGGCATTAAAGTTTCCAATACTAACCATACAGAAGCATACTTTTAGCTGACTGTGTAAAGCAGAGTATCAAACCTGGCAAACAAGTCTAAAAATAATGTTTTTGTATTCATTGATAAGTTTCTCATCTCCCCCCACAACATATCATAAGACTACGCTGTATGTATAAATTAGGTACCTCAAATGCAAAGCCTAAAGTGACTGATGAGCAGTGAAGTTACAACCTTAAATGGTTGAGTCTTATCAGCTAAGAGGTCTTCTTGGAACCAGTTTGGCTACATGGATGCAAAGCAAATAAAACCAACATTAACACACAATCAGCTAGGTCACTTCAGGTGGCAAAGGACCAGATTAAGAGTTAAAGGACAGCAAGAAATCTTAAGTGTTTAAGAACAGCTGCACATCATACCTTTCCTTGAAATGTATAAAGGCAACTAATTTACAAAGTAATGAAAGCCACATCTGAAGGTACAAAATTCTACCAGGGACTAGAAACACTCTGAGTTATCCTTACATTTGTCATACATTAGCACAGTAAACCACTAGATTCCAAAGACAGCACTTTCAAGAAGAGATAATGGAGAAGGTGGCCTGTAAATAAAGTCCACAGCAAACAGTTTTCTTTTTGTAACTAAAATATAAGGTCAAGCATACATATATCTTGGTCATAAGCAAACATCAAAAAGGGAGCTGAAGCATAACATTTTCAAGAGTATTTAAAAAAAATCTCACTAACATTCAGCGAGTCAAGTTTTTGTGCCTCAGTAACTTCTGAAAACTGGATTTAAGCCTAAATTACTTAAGTGCTTTTGCAAGAGGCAAGAATCATTATGGGTGACATCTTTTATTGTACCAACTGCATGGTTGGGATAGATGTATTTCCTGGACCAACACAGCAAAATCACCACCTCAACACTACCAAACCATAGAAGATACCAAGTTATGAGCTTTTGAAAATTTTATGCTAAGCAT
>NW_005842040.1:2128344-2146183 GCF_000455745.1 Alligator sinensis | reverse complement strand
TTTCCCTAATGGCTATCTCTCTCATTTCTTTTATTAGCATCATACAAGGACATGCAAGAAGCTTCTCTATGTTTTGAAATGAAGTGGCTGAGAGAGACTTAACTAAATCACGCATGAAGAGCTCTGAATATTGGAAAAGTTCTCATTTTTACCACCAAATGCCTGTTGATCATCCTTTTATCCTTTTTTTTTTGTGAGTTTGACATTAAAATGAAACTCTCTCATTTCTTTTATTAGCATCATACAAGGACATGCAAGAAGCTTCTCTATGTTTTGAAATGAAGTGGCTGAGAGAGACTTAACTAAATCACGCATGAAGAGCTCTGAATATTGGAAAAGTTCTCATTTTTACCACCAAATGCCTGTTGATCATCCTTTTATCCTTTTTTTTTTGTGAGTTTGACATTAAAATGAAAAGGAACCAAAGATAAGTACTGTATATACAAGCACCTTGCTTTCTTCCAAAAGGTAAAAAAAATAAAGGAGTACTTGTTTTCCAAGTTCCTTTATGTCTACTTTGTTACTATAAATACCTTGTACCCGCAGTGACCCTTTCATCTGAAGACACTGCTTTACAAATATTAAGCAAATCCTACCCTTTTGCAATAGGAAGACAAATGCTCAACCCATTTTACAGAAGGATAAATTAAGGCATGTAAGTTTTGTGACCTACCCCAGCTCCCACAGTAACTCAGTAAAATCCAACTCTCAGTCCCTGTGAAAATAAAGAACATGTCTTCCTCTGGATAAATTCATTCAGGCAAATATTACTATGCATGTTACCAGATGTCTGAAGATAACTGTAATGTTAGTTGTAAATTTGGGGCTGACTGGACTATCAAAGCAGCAATACAGTTAGTATTTTGCGAGTATATTGCCAGACCATAAGCCTCATCCGCCCAGTCAGGAAATGAGGAAAATTCTGTATGAAATCCTAATGGCAAAACATCAGAGGTAGATCTTTTTAATGGAGAAGTGAAAGTAGGATTGAAAAAAGCAAAAAGTGAAGAGGTGCAACTGTGCTCTTTCTCCAAATTGTTTGAACCAGCACATCTATACTCTGCTTATAAAGGAGGAGCAGGGGGACTCAAAGGAGCAAGCCAGATAGCAGAAAGACAGCTTTATAGGAAGGGCTCCTGCTTCAAGGTTATCCAAGGTTCGCAAAGTCCTGAAACAGAGAGAAGATGAGACCTGGAAGCAGCCAAACATCCCACCCCCCCTCCTCCCTCCCCTGTACTTGGCTAAAGCCACACATTTATTTTAGATTCTGACTTCACCATAGTGACCAATGTAACAATCACATCCAGTCATTTATTAAGACTATGCTTCAAAACCACCTGGAAACTAGTTACTGCAGAATGCAGTTGACTGCTGTAAATTCTCCATAGGCAACACATTACCTGGACTCTGAAGTCTACACTTGGTTCCAAGACCATTCTGGTTACAATTCAAGGCAATTACGGAAAACAATTAAGTCCTAAAAACTGTTTGGTTTCTGGCTGTTGTTGGAACTACTCGTTGTCTTGGGCAATGCTAGGGAAGCTGTCTGGGTAAAGAGCCCCTTGACTGAAATGCTATGGGACCAGGTACAGGAAACTCTTGTTAAATATTCTAAGCTTTGGAACTCAGTCAGCCCAAAGAGTCCCAAACTGTTGCCTTTCAAAGGTATACTTCTAAGCCTAGATATTTTCTTCTAATGAATAATACTTAAAAGTGACTGGGGAAGGGGGGGTGCGGATTGAAAAAGCCAGCTGGAATCCTAGTTCTATAACTAGGCAGAAGTTCTAGAAGTTAATTTAAAGAGTGTGTACCACCTTTTTATTTCAACTTATTTAAAACATTTGCTCCTATATACTAAGTGAGTATGCAAGTGGGAAAAAATAACCTTGCAAGAACTAAGTTATGTTGATATACTGCCAAAAAATTACATCAAACAGAAGAACCAACACCAATTCCTCAGAATAAAAACCCTGTCCAGTCTCTCTATATGCAATTGAAATGAAAGGAACAGAGATTATATACAATAGAGTGAATCTATAAGGTCTCCAACCTTGTTACGGTGAAGATCATCAAAAGTAGTAGTAGATCATAGTAGTAAAGGGCACCCAGGATCTACCCTCCCCTCCCCCCTTCCGCACCATGGTGCGTCTCAGACACGGCTGGGCTGGGACCCAATCCCACTTCCGTGCCTTGGCTGTGCCAAGCTGCACCTGCCCAGCAGCCAGATGAGCATGGCATCAAGCTGCCAGGCGGTCTGGGACTCTCCACAGTCCAGAGGCGCGTGGGAAGGGGGGCTCCCACCCCTGGGTGCAGCCCAGTGGAGGCCCAGGGGGCCCATGCTCCCCCCACTCCTCTGGACGAGCAGATCTTCCCAGACCTGGCTGGACCGGGGCCGCCCCCATTCAAATCCCTGCTGCTGAGTTGATCCGCACGTGGCCAGCTGCAGCAGGACTCAAGGCGCAGCAGCAGCCGCCTCCACCCCTATAGAGATGGGGAGGGAGTATCCCTGTGCCCCTGGAGGAGCCCCCCAGGCTCCAATCCTCCCACCATGTGACCAAGCTGGGGCCCCACTTACCTTCCTCTGCCCTTGGCTGGGCCGCACGGTCAGTTGCTCACCGCAGGGGCCTCGATCTGTCCCCTGCCCCATCCCTCCCCCACAGATTGACATGCTGGGGTTGGGAGAAGCAGGTGTGCACATGCACACACCCCCAGCTGTCCCCCCAGCCAAGGATTGACCCAAAGAGGCTCTGGGATCTACCTGTCATTCGGGATCCCCAGGTTGGTTACCACTGATCTACAGTCTTCCATATAAAGCCTACTACCAAAACAAGACTTGTGGTCATATGTATACACTGTTGAGAGAGATTAATTTTACTATGGAGGAGGGGCTAACTTGCAAATTTGCCTCAAGAATAAATGTAATAACTGAACAAGTGTTACAAGTGTATACTAGATTTCAAATCTTTTGACTTGATTCCTAGTAGTTTTAATGACCAACACCAGATGTTTTCCAGCTAAACTGATTTTTCTTGCCAAAGACCATAAGAAAATACAGGCATTTATTGAGTGTTAATTTATTGGCTCTGTACATTGTAAAATTCACCTCTCCACCAAAATCTCTGACCCCAATTCACTCCTTACATAAAACCAAGATTATCATGTAGAGGACAGGAAATTAGAGGACAGTACAGCATTCATAAATGACTTCCCAAACTCCTCCCAACAGACCAGTAGGCCTATGATTCAGTAACATCTCTGCAGCCACTATTTCTAATTATTTTTTGAAGCATAATGGCTGAGCCTCAAAAGCACTTATGAAACACTGGAATTACATAAAATCACCCCACCCCTTTTAGACAGACTACATACATCAGTGGTGTTCAACCAGTTAAGATTCAAGGTATCCTTTACAAAACATCAGCTTTTAGTTTTCACTCTTTTTTGACTACAGAAAAACAGACCAATTCTCTTGTTGCATTTAACTCAGGAGGACAACAGTAGATCAGAGTATTTTTAAGGTTAAAGATTCCTGTTTGAAATATCTGGATTTATCCTGTAAGTCATGTTTACATCCCTAACAGTGCTAACATTAGCATCCCATGGCACCCTTAAAAGGATCTCAAGGTACCCTGTTCTAGAATCAGATGTACAGAATACATTTGGTATACAGAATTTAACCCAAAGAAGAGCATATAGCTTATTTTCAGAGAGACTGCAGCAATGCTCTAGTACTTGAATCAAGGCAACAAATGACTGCATGAGAGATGTTAGAAAAGTTATTCTCAACCAGGATGCCATGGTGCCTGGTTCATGTATGAGGAAGTCAGTGCTTTCCTCCACTTATCCACTGCCTCTCTGCATCATCTACCCACAGACAAGTGGTGTCACAGCTGCTCTACAGGAGACTCCCCCTGCTGTCCCCTCACCCCTTTCCACCCAGCTGTACCCCACAATCTAAGCCAGGGGTGGGCAATTATTTTGGCTGGAGGGCAGCATAATGAGTTTTGGTGAACTGTTGAGGGCTGAAAGGGTAGCCTTGCCTCTTGACAGGTGCTCTGCTCCCTGGTTGCCATCTTGGGACCATAAGTCCCACCCTGTAACCCCTGACTTTTGACACTGGAAGTCCCTCCCCTTGCCCCCCAGAAATCTTTTGGGAAGGGAGGGTTGTCATCTTGGAACCAGAAAAAAAAATACTAAAAGTCAAACACCTACTATAAGATACTTTAATTTTATTACAAAAAATATTTTTGTCATGATTTCTGTTTGTATAGTGTATATAGAGATGACTGCATAACAACTCAAAAATGAAGTCTTAGTCTTGCATATTGTGTGTGGAGGGAGTGGGGGGGGTTGTGTGTAGTGTGTGTGGGGGACAGCAGAGTATGTTGGGGCGTGTTTGTATGTGGGGGGTGTGGGGGGTTTGTGCATGTCTGACAGAGGGTAGGGACCCCCCCAATGGCACACAGTCCTTGCCACTGACAGCAGCAGCAGGAGTAAGTGCTCAGGGTGCTTGAGCCCTGTTCAGGTGCTGCTGCCCACAAGGAAGCAGGGGGCAGGTCTCCCCTCCACTACTGACAGAGTACTGGGACCTGCACAGCATGGAGTGGCAAAAGGCAAATCACACGGGGCTTCTGCCGGTGCAGCACAAGTACTGGGAGCTGCACGTGTACCCCAGGCAACCCTGGCTATAGAGATGGGTCAGCTGGTCTGTCCTCCTTGCCCCCATGTGCAACACTGGCTGGAGCTGGACGCTGCTGGGTAGCAGTGTCCTGTGCTGGGCACAAGTGCCCTGAGCGCTCCCACCTGCTTCATGCTCATGCCACCCCCTTGGGCATGGTCTGCGCTGCTGCCAACCCTAGCCCCATAATCCGTGCTCCTGCCCAGCTGCAGCTCCCCACCCCACCACTTCCCTAGCTGGTGCCTGGAACAAGTGGGATTCCAGGGAAGCCAAGAAGGTCCCTTGGCAGTTGCAGCAGTAGCCCTACCTGGAAGCTAAGTGCTGGCTGGGCCAGGCCCTTCTGTGCACAAGGGCGGGAGCAAGGTACAATAGGTTATATGAGGGGGGAGGGGGGAGTGTGGGTGCCTCACTCCTGCCCTCATGGGCGGAAGGTCTGGGTGGGGTACAACTACCTGGTGGGCACCCGTGGGCCAGAGGACATTGCCTGGCTGCCTGGATTTAGTCTGAGCTGTATTTTGCCTGCCCCCAATCTAAGCAGTATGCTTTGTTGCAGACAGGCAGACACAGGGCCACAGAACTACGGTTTTCAGTCCCACGCATCCCCTAATTTCTCCCATGCTCCTAGGGCTGCTGGAAGGGGCCATGCGGGTAGATGGCTCTGGCTGCTGGTGTGCAAGACTGGAGGAATAGCTTTGGTAGCAGGAGCAGGGCTTACGTTCCCCCCACCCCAAATACAGACCAGAGCCAGGGAAAGGGTAGACAGTGGAGAAAGTGGTGCACAGCAGGGTGACATCCTGTCTTCACTACCCTCACCTAATGCCAGCTAGATTCTAGCTTAGCGATTCTTAGTCAGGGTATGCTACATTCAACAGTCATGGAGGGGTGCCTTGAGGCTGAAAAATTGAGAACCCCTGTCCTAGAACATGCACTATGAAATGGACAATGCAATCCATGACTGGGTTTAGTGCAAATCTGTATAGTTTGCTAGAATCTGCTATTTGACTGGGGAAAGTCTGTAATGTTTCATTCAGCAGGATATATGCACCAAGCAAATAACTGAAGAAAAATGTCCCATTTTAAATATGTTGTTCTCTTACGGGACTTTCCAAGCAACATCTGCCTATATTCTGAAATTACTCTTTTGTTACCGTGACCAAGATGAGAACTACATGCCAACATCACAATACCTATAGGAGTTAGCTGTTGATCAGTTAGGGTGTCTTGCATTTCCCATAACTATATTCCAGCTCATGTGCCAAAGATGGAAAATTGGCAGGACCTGTGGAATTTTCCAGGGCATATGTCAACTAACAGTTTTGCATCTCTCTCACACAAAAGCATTTCACTGCTCTGGAAATATTTTCACAGGCATTATGTCTATGTAGTCTAGCAGTGCTTCTATGCGGAAGTAATACCCATATTATAACAGACAGGCAGGAAAAGGGAAAATACAGGATTCAATCGATTGAAACCATGTGTTTAACAGCATGACTTTACAGTCCTAAAGCACTTTAAAATTGTACAGTTTGATCCTTAAATCAACCATTTTGACAATATATTTAGATTTTAAAATTGGCTTGCAAGCTACATTTACCATTGAATAAAAAGAAAAATGCTAACCCTATTAGGTTAATGATTAGAGTTATTTTTCTTACCCAGTATTTTGATGTGTGCACAAAGGATATCAATTTCAGCAAAAACTTTACAGGACAATTCCATAAATGGCAGAAGGAAGGGATCTTTTAGGCTCTAGTCAGCTGCCAAAAAGCTTGCAGGATGCCCCTTTAATTCAGGAAAGACTTTCCTTGTTCATTTGCATAACCATGGTAATAAAGAACCCCCAAACTCGAACTTTACATTGGGTAGTAGGTTAAGGCCTATATTTTGTCATTAAATATTCTTTTAATGATAGTATAAACATCGTGAGCACGTCTACACATTCATTAATGCGTTTTAATACACATTAAGTCTAGTACCTCACACTGAAGGTACTAGAAAAATACATATTAGGCTATTTTAATGCGCATTAGCTAAAGAGCACTTTTTTTGTGACGCTTTAATGAGCATTAAAATAGGCTAACGCACATTAAAGCACACAAGTGTGCGGGCCCGGAGCGCCCCGAGCCCTTTTTCGCGCTGCACGCGGGCTGTGGCCAGCAGCCCGGGCACGTGGGGGTGGAGAGGGAAGGCCTTCGCTCTGGAATTAGGCACGGACGCGTATCGGTAGTTTAAAAGATTGTTTACTTACACCGAGATGGCAATGGTGTAGGCTGGAAAGCTTGATTAAGTTGCAGTTACAGACAGACACAACACAGACGGTCTCGTGGAGGTTGCTAGGCTCCACGGTGCAGAGCTCCGGATGCTCTGGGTGAACAGGCCACCAATGTAGAAATCGTAAATACGTCTTATATTAGTCGCGCTCGAAGACGGGAAGAGGTGGGCGGTGGATCAGGCCGCCAAGCTCCTCTGGATCTCACACAGGGTCTCTATTGCCCTGCCGTGTACCCAGAGTCCCCACGAGATGGATGTGGAGTCCTCTTCGGCTTGGGTGGAAACTGCTCAAGCCTTTTATACGGCTAACAGGCCAATCGCTAGCCGCCACGTGTGAATAATTTAGCACTAGCCAATCACGGGGAACGAATTTGCATACCGGTGGCGGGAACTCTTTTGCACCGTGCATTCCTCTTGCAACTCGAGCAATGCACTCTGCAAAAGAAGCTGCAGAAAAGGCGGGAAACTGGTCCCTGCACCGGGGTTTCCTCTTGCTACAGGAAACTCCCGTGCAATGCTCTGCAACTTAACGTGGATAATTCTGATGCCGAAGCGCACACACACAATCATGCCTTTTGGGTCATGACAACAAGTAGATATGCCGTTTTCCAGAACGTAGTCAGAGTCATCCAAACCAAGCCGATTTAGACCTGAATGGGCTTTGTATACCTAAAGACCTAAATCTCACAGCTTAGGAAAGCACCCAGTTTAGGGGAAAAAGAGAAGAAAAAAAAACCTACTGTTTTATGCAGAGGTCACTTAGCAACAGGTGAACCATTTCTCAGTGTCTAGTTTGTTTCACACCTCCCCTTCACAAACTTCCACTTCGTGATAAAGATTTTGCCTACTGACTTGAGGTATCTTCTCTGACACTACTGAGATTGTTTTAAAAAGTGATGGGTCATGCCAAGGTAAGCATATTAATCTACTGCTATGTAGTGGAGATGTAGAGAATCTTAGTTGCTATTCAGGATCTTGCTGTACTAACAATTTGTTACAGGGCGTAATGTTTAAAATTGGGTCATGTTTTATGGTATCAATGGAAGATCATGATAATAAGACAGTGCTGCCAAGCCTGTAGCCAAAATTAGCCTACTTGTATTGAAAAGGATCTGAACATATAATTATGCATGTTCTCACACATGAAACATCTGTGTAGAATATGAACTATATATATGTGCAAAGAGGGAGATTTTACTATGATGAATGCAAAGGTGTATAAATAGGAATTCTCAGTATATCTTTATTTGGTGAATTACTATATATACTAGAATATAAAATCATATTATTATAGCAGTTCATTTCAGAGCTTTTTAAACTATATTTGTAGCACCATAGACAGGCTCTTAAAAACTGCGGGTACAGAAAGATTATGGGTTCTGCAAATTTCAGTCTGAGGCCAAAGTATGGGTGTGTATATTTAATTTGACCTTCCCCCCACCCACACACACATTGAAGTGTATAATAGTTCGCATATAGATGAGGTTGCCATTTGCAGAACGCACACTATACATTTTATATTCTGAAAATTAACTTTCCAACTGGAGGAAAGTTACATGAATATAGAAATATTTGTATCTGTATCCATACAGCATGAGGAATTCACATGCTGCAATTACCCATTTAGTAACAGTGAGGGGGGAAAAAAAACACAAAGAAAAAAAATCTACACACACATTTCCTTAGTATAAAGGTGGCTGGTGAGTTCCTACAGAATTTATACCCGTTTATAAACTAGTTAATTTTCTAGTCCTCATTTACGCAAAGAAAGTTTTCTAAACAACCAGTATGGTCCATTCTTCTAGGATCTGAACATCATCCAAAAAATAAGGAAAATATGAACTACGTTCCCAACTCTAATCAGTCAGCTGGTTGTATCATTATTTCTGGACCGTGGCAAAAGAGTAAGAATTATTAGAAATATTGCACCTGGTAATGAGCATTTTTTCAGGTGCAGGGGAGTAGGAAGAACTTATGACTTTTCTGTATTCTTCTTTTTAAAAGTCACAGTCAAAAGAAAAAGCGAGGCGTCATTTTAAAATTCACACTGTTTACTGAAACTGTAATTGGGAACATTAAGTAAAAGAATACAGACAGGGAAGAGGGGGCTGGGAGCGGAGAAGCAGGGGGTGCAGATTGGGGGTGGGGACCCCAGGAAGAGGCAGGTAACAGCTGCAAGTCCAGCCCTGATGTAGGGTGGGGACTGGAGCTACTCCCTGCCACCCACCCCTGCTGCCTTGTACTCCACTGCGAGACAAGGGGCTTCCCTCGATGTTAAATAGGGAAAAAAAAACCCTTGTCTTGGAATCGAGTAAATATATTTTTCATTACCACCTTTAAATACCAAGGCAATTCCCCGAATACTACCAACATCTTTAGTGTGTGACAGATTACTACTGTGAAGTACCAAATACTTTCCACTGAAAAGAAGCGCGTCCTCACTCATCCTTCCAAATATATAGCTAAAAACATACAATAACGCTAGAACAGTACAGCAGCCAGATTCTCCTCTCTCCTATATGCAAGACAATAGGACAGTAGCATCCAAGCTGACAAATGCAGGATGTGACCAGAGGGTGGAACTGCAACCTTCCACGTTGTCGCTGCTTCATAAACAATTCATTTTTTCAGTTTACATTCAAAACCAAGACAAAACCCCAAACACACACGCAAAAAATATCAAATTCATATTCCATCACTGGAGTGCAGTTTAGATGAGCTGATATCTGCATACTGTACATTTTTATAAACGGTCATAGTGTTCATTTCCATCTAACGCCAATTTTATGGCTACATCAGCTGAGAGGTGCAGCATTCTCTGTGCCCTCTATTAAAGTGACATTACAAAGTATTCACCATACATAAAGGGGAAAATACAAAAGTGTTAATGCAAGTGCACACCAAGATCAAAAGGCTGAAAAACAACTTTTGACAAACTATTCAGTTAGTGGCTCCATGCTCAATTAGTCAAATACTACAAATGAGGCATTAAGAGTTAAGAGCATTAAGCTCTTTGGGGGTTCACGCACTAGTCAGTCAGCAGTACAAGACAGTTGTTGAATACATTAGCAACCAGGTCAGGGGTGTTTACTGCAGTGTTGGCAGTCAGCTGAGACTGCATCTGGCTTCAGCATCAGTGGGGGGTCTTCCCCCCCCCCCCCAAAAAAAACAAAAAAAGCCGGTAAGATTAACAGAAGCAGTGCCAAACACAACAACCTAACACAAAATATTAGCTTAGATGTGGACCTTGAACCTAAAGGCTGTTCTTCTCCTAAAGCATGATATTTAAAGCTCCATGAAGGAAAAACTATTCCATTTATGTGGAGTTTTCCGGACCTAAACAGCTGATATACACAAGTTCTTCCTTTATCTTACGTTGTCACATTCGGACCTGTGGTTGTTCATCTTAATGTTCATCCAACTAAGAAACAATACAGTGGCTGCCTGCCAAATCCCAGCATTTTTTCAACAGTGTGTGTGTGTGTGTGTGTGTGTGTGCGCGCGCGCGAGAGACTAAAAACAGCCAACGAACTGAAAATGAAGGTAGTGCATGCCTACCATAAATACTAGAGTAGTCAACCATGTGCAGGCTGGTGTCTGTGTGTAGGAGTGAGGGCAAGTGGGAAAGGACAAGTGGGAAAACGGAGCTTAAGTTTTCAGGAGTCAACAATATGGCCATAGCTTCAAGGAACAGAAGAATGAGAAGACCAGTGCCACAGATGGCTGGACAGTATACGAAAACATTATATATTTCTATGAACGTGTAGAGTATTGTCTACGCTGCACACTATTTATTCTGATTGCCTTTTGGATGTCTAGATATGTATTTTACATTAAGGCACTGTGCTTTGCTATGGTAGAAAGAGATCCTATGAAATATCCGTTAAAATTCTCAATTCCATTAAAATGGTGTAGCTTTCTTAAATGCATTAATAGAAACTAAATTGACAGGACACTGAGCTTTCTTTTAAAGCCATCTGGCCAAAAAAGGGAGGGGGGGATTGTGCAAGATGGTGGTATATGACAGATTTTTATCATCTCAACAACATGAACTGAAACATGACTACCAAAACAGTAGTTAATAAGAGTTTTGGACTTGTAGATTCTAATTCATATGCCCAGCCATAATACTTCATTCTGTTTTAACACAGATAGTGACAGAACAGTACAATACACAGCAGACTGTTGAAAAAGAATATGGCCTAGTACAGAAACTACGATACATTTCTTCAAGGCTATAAAACAAAAAAGTTGGTATTTCACTTTCATTGTAGGGATAGTTCTGTGTAAATAAATTAAAATAGTATAGTTTTCAATGCTGACATCAGTGTGAGGGTCCTTGTAAGGTGCTCTTCAGCCTTATAATAGTTGGCTCATATGCAAAAACTAAGTATTACTTAAATTTGTTGCCAGCATTCATACTACCTTTAACTTCTAGGACCATATGGAATAAATAAACAAGTCTGGTACAGATTGTATCAGTGAAAAAAATTAGCTTGTAAAATACAAATCTAGAAGGACAAGAATAATTTACAATGGTCTAATAACAAGTTTTTGTTGCAATATCTTATTAAAACTCTTTCAAAGCAAACCAATACATCATATCTCCAGTTCTGGTTAGGGAACTTAACACAAGTTAACTCTAAAATAATATCAATTTAATTTCTAACAAAATGACATTACTAAATATGAGAACGGTAGATATTTATTTAGAAGCTCTGCCTGTACAGCACACACTGTAAACAGCACTTAAATCAAGGAGATGCATTTGTATAGATGTGCTGTCCTTTTTGAGGTGCTAAAAAAATAATTCTGGTGAGGAAAGGCAGGCAATAATAACGTTTAAACACAGGCCTCTTTGGGACACAATCTATGTAACACAACGTTGTTATGAACGATGGCAAATAAATAATTCAGGCAGTTGAGATTGGGCAAGCTTTCCTTGTACACACTGCAGTTACCCAGGGACCGTTTTTTCCATTCAGTTTAATCTGTATTAAGTCTCCTAGGGAAATGGCTGTCTACCAAATAAAGCAGCTGCTCTGATGAGCTCTATCATTAGCAGTCTCACTGCTTTGGTATCCTCCCTAAGCATGTATGTCAGTAGACCAGAGAACAACAATAATCTGTTGGTTGCACAGACAACTGGACTATGCATGCTATATGTTCACAGGTCAGCCCAGAGAGCAGTCCGACCTAGAACCAGAAACAGGCCGAAAAATCCAGATAAAGATATATTTAATACCAGGCACAATTTTATCTCTATATGCAAAATAGATCCTGACCTTTATATGCTTATATTCCTAGAAATAGTTTCAAGTGTAATTTAGTCAAGTGAAATTCTGATGAAAGCAATCTGATAGAATCTGGTGAAAGAATCTATCCTGAAAGTCGATGTGGTTTTCACTCAGGATGCTTCACCATTGATATGGTATTTTGGGTCAAGCAACTGCAAGAGAAATGTAGAGAAAAAATGAATCATACCGTACATAGCCTTCATCAATCTGACAAAGGCCTTTGATACAGTCAACACACAGGGCCTTTTTACTGTTCTAAAGAAACCGTGTTGTCCTTCCAAACTGTTGAATATCATTTGCTCATTACATCAAGATATGAAGGTAACTGTGGTGTATGAAAACAAAGAATCAAAGCCCTTTTACATCAATAAAGGGGAAAAATGGGTGCGTCTCAGCCCCATGCTTTTTAACATCTACTTTTCATTACTGCTTCTTGATGCATTCAAGGACAGCAACGATAGCAGTTATCTTCAAACCACACTGGATGGAGGCTTGTTCAACATTGCAAGGTTTAGAGTGAAAACCCATGTGAAAGAACTGGAGACTTCCTGTTTGCAGAAGACACGGTCTTGCTTGCCCACACAGTGAATCTTCCCTACAAAATCTCTAGGGAAGATTTTCTGAATCATGCAAGTTTTGGGATTGCAATAAGCCTAAAAAAGACTGTGATCACGTACCAAGGGGTGGAAGAACCAATACCTGACATCATTCTGGAAGATAAATCTCCCAGTGTTGTCAGTTTTTGCTATTTGGGTTTCATGATCAGCAAGAAACTTGACCTTTAGACTGAACTGACAAAACAGAATAAGAAAAGCAGCTAAAGAATTTTGGGTCATTACAGAAACATGGAACAACTGTAAACTATCAGCTAAGGTGAAGATGCAAATCTATGGGACTTGTGTGCTGTAATCCCTGCTTTAGGGTTCTGAAATGTGGACTACACAAGCTAGGCACATCAAGAAACTGAACAGCTTTCACATGAGATGTTTGTATAAGATAGAGGTGATACTTCCCCTCTATCGAGCGCTGGTCAGACCACAGTTGGAATACTGCGTGCAGTTTTGGGCGCCACACTTCAAGAGGGATGTGGATAACCTGGAGAGGGTTCAGAGAAGGGTCACTCGTATGGTTAAGGGCTTGCAGGCCAAGCCCTATGAGGAGAGACTGGGGCACCTGGACCTCTTCAGCCTCCGCAAGAGAAGGTTGAGCGGCGACCTTGTGGCTGCCTATAAGTTCATCACAGGGGCACAGAAGGGAATTGGTGAGGTTTTATTCACCAAGGTGCCCCCGGGGGTTACAAGAAATAATGGCCACAAGCTAGCAGAGAGCAGATTTAGACTAGACATTAGGAAGAACTTCTTCACAGTTAGCATGGCCAAGGTCTGGAATGGGCTCCCAAGGGAGGTGGTGCTCTCCCCTACCCTGGGGGTCTTCAAGAGAAGTTTAGATAGGCATCTAGCTGGGGTCATCTGAACCCAGCCCTTTTTCCTGCCTATGCAGGGGGTCGGACTCGATGATCTATTAAGGTCCCTTCTGACCCTAGCATCTATGAAGATCCTGAAAATAAATTGGGAAGACAGAATACCAAACACAAACATACTAGAGAGTGCAGGACTGACACACTTAGAAACTAGTATCCAGAAAAAGAGGTTGTGATGGATCAGCCATGTCAGGAGAATGGGAGGAGACAGAATTCCCAAGAATATTTTAAACAGTGAGATATAGTACTCTAGAAGGCATGATTGCCCTCTATAACAGTACCATGATGTGTGCTATGTTCAAAATTATATGAAGTAATTCAACATCAATGTAGAAAGCCTGGAGGATCACGCAGAATCCTGTCCATATCCACAGGGAACATCCAGCACTGGGTGCAACTCAACATGAAGCAGCTTTGATCTAGAGGATAGAAGCAAAGTGAGAAAGAAGAAAGCAGTATGCTGTAAATTTGGACTCCAACTCAGACAACATATGGATCTCTGAAACTTGTAAGAAGCTGTGTTGCTCTCAAATTGGGCTTGTCAACCACAAACAGACTCATCACGCATCCGACTAGACCTCTTATGTTTACACCATGATCCAGAGGATCGATGGTTGCCTACAAGATGTATATACCTACATATGTATCTGTGGGAAAAAAAGTTAACCATAAAAAAATATGCTAGCATACAAGTTCATGTTGCAGTTTTTAGGGGGTTAATAATTGAAAAATCAGATATGTACTTGATGGGGGGGGAGGGGGAGAGGAGTGGAAAGCACCTGGAATATTGCAAAGGCATTCTAGATAAAGTGGAATAAAGGTCCAAGCAGTTCACCTGGGAACTATTTAAATGAAACAGCACCTACTGTTTAATACAAAGGAGGTGACATACCAAAATCATCTCTTTACATTTTGGTTGATTTTTGACTTGCTGTCCTCTTCCCAACTTAGGTTCCTACCCAAACTTTCACCAGCAAAGCATTCCATGAAACCCACTTACAAACTTAATTCAGCCATTTCAAGTGCTACGATGTTGGTGGTGGTGGTTGGGGGGAACGCACCCAAACTAGCACTGAATATTTTCAACATTTGTAGTCATTTGACTTGACAGCTGACTCAAGCAGAAGGAGATGCACATCTGATTAATTTCCAATGGACAGTCCCTGCAGAAACATAGGTTGAAATCCAAAGCAGCTTGGTGAAAAATCAGGGGAGCAGAAGCTTGCAGATAATCAGCTTTTTCCTTCCCAGCAACTGTGTCTAGCATTGAATACCTAGTGCAGTTCTCCAGACATGTCAAAGGTAACAGGTATACCCAAAGACTGTAGAGGTCAAAGCTGGATGGCATTACATTTTTCAAGTAAAGGAGAGAGAATATTGAGTACAGGAAATAAAAGTGTTCCTTATTAAAGCTGTTTTGGGGCCTCTACACTAGTTCTTCTTCAGCCTCATTAAAAACCTCACACCTTACCAGCAGTCATTAGGGCATCCCGTGACCTTTGTCCACTCAATTTAAAATGCAATTACATTTAAAAAACACACCCTTCTCCACAGTTTTTAAACATACAGAGAAATCCATAAAGACAGCAACCAAAGTATATTTCTTTTTGATTTTCTTCTTTTCAACTGAATTTCCTGTCTCTTTACAAGGACATGGCTACCACACACAGAATGCTTTGGACCATCCACCGTGTCACAGTATTTAAACTCCCACAGAGTTATTCCTTTCTTCCTTTGCTTTTTAGATTTTATTAGAAGAAAATGCTAGTGGTTTTCTATTAAGAGATACTGGCTGCAAATGCTAGAACATAAATGCAACTCTTTTAGCTTTCAAGTATGCAAAACTATAAGCAATCTCCTTTTTTGTATTGGCTACTGTTGTGTACTCTGCCAAGAGAGTACCATCAGAAGGATCACAAGTTCTCTCCAATCCCTTTACCTGAGAAGTGCTGATGTTACTGAGGCATTTTCTAGGAAATAAACAAGTGGAAGTTAGGCTGTCCATAAAATAAACATCCTTCACAAGGAAACAGGCAAGTCTGTTTCACAAAAGAATTAGCTCTTTGAAAATATACTGATAGATTAACAAGTGGAGGTAGGGACATGAGTGAGTCAGCCACATGAAGACTGATGATACAGTATGTTAGTGCATGGTCAAGATCATTTACATAGTTGCATTAGTTTAAAAAAAAAAAAAAAAAAAAAAAAAAAGCCAAGCAGTAGCAGTGAAAACAATAAATTACCCGATCTACCTAAACCTCTGATGTAACAATCAGAAATAAAATACAGATATCTTAGCATATAGAGAATAACCATTTCAGTAATAATTAAGAAAAGTGACTATTAATATGCACAAATCATGAAAAATAATAGACGCTAAGCAAGATCAGGTGTTAAACATCTCTGCACCAAATCCAGACTAAAGTTTAACAGTCCCACTTGTTGTACAAGCCTGTGCTTCACTTTATCTTGATTCAGTCAAAGACCTTAATTTCCAGCATATAAATCCTCTTTCCTCTTAAAAAAGCGTTCTTTCCAAGAACAGAAGACATTCTGGAAGATCAAACATCAAAATCCACCCGTAAAAAACAAACACAACAAAACCGTGTCCTTCAAAGCACAGTTCTGTGAAGCTATGCAGTAAAATCCTGCACTCTACTACTCACATGCATACATTGCTCCCCAAGAACGGACTGCTACCGTCTGTTTTTCAATTGTCAGCATGTCACTAGTATCTTTCTTGACAGCAGAAGATGGTCCTATCTTGGAGCCAAGAGGTGCCCGAGATCCCCATGCATGGACTCTGGGTCCAGCCTGGACAAAGTCCAAATGAATTCTTGGGGTAACTCCGAAGTCCCCACCACTTGTAAAGCTGTTGTACTCTGTATGTGGAAGGCTGAGCAATTGTGTATCATTTAACAGCAGGGATATACCAAGTATAGTTTAGAGCCACTCTTCCACTATGACTGCAAAACAACAAAGCTGAGAGGTTGCAGTATTTTACTCATAACAAGTTCAAGCCAAAAGCTATGTTGACTAACTTCTCAAGCAAGATTTAAACATGTTGGGCGTGTGTGCAAACTTTACCAAGAAACCTGTTTGGTTTTTTGGGTTTTGTTTTGTTTTGTTTGGGGGGGGAGATTATGTGGATTACATTCAATTCCTAGGCTCCAGAAATGTCCTTTAAAGGAACCCAGTGTTGCAAAGTAAGAACAATGCTACTTAAGGAAGATGAATTAAGGGCGATTCAGGTTTCTTTCTACTACCTTCTCCTCCAGCAGAATGCTAACTTTTGCTGCTTAATCCTTTCTAGTCCTCCTACAGCCATGCTGAATTATTTTTAGCTCAACTGAAAAGATTTTTTGCTTCTAAATTAGTCAAATTCCTCTGTTCCCTTCACTAGGGTATGAAGTATGGCAGAGAGTCTCAACCAGGGTACTGAGGGATTAAGACGCCTCAAGATCCTTTCAAGGGGGTTGTGGGGTGCCACAAAATGTTAGCACTTTTGGGGATCAAACATGATTCACCATGATAAAACCAGACATTTCATATAGGAATCCAGAGTGGTAAAAAATTCTGCCAATGTGGCTCAAGTTCTTTGCAACAGAAGAATCACTCCATTATTTTTCTGTAGTCAAAAAAATGAGTGCAAACTAAGCTGGCATTTTCCAATGGGTGCCTCGAGTCTAAAAAAAGTTGAGAACCACTGGAGTATGTTCAGTGCACTGCGCCAAGGACAGAACCAGATTTTAAGTTCTGAAGAAGAACGTAAAAGGAAAGTAAATAATCTATTAACTGCAAACACTTTACCCACCCCCTTTTTACCCTTCTCCTCTCCCTCAAAAAAAAAGTAATAAAATGCCATCCAAACTGTGTGTCCGCTTTCTAGGGGTGTAGGTTCCATCCAGGAAGAACACACACCAACTGCTGAAACTTCCTTAGCCTGACAAAGGTTTTTTGAACCCGAAAGCTTGCTTAATAACTATTCTCCAACTATTTGGGTTGGTCTAATAAAAGATATCAGATTCACCCAAGGAACCTTGTCTGCTCTCTGCTTTCTAAGCATTTATATTTGAAGCAGGAGGAAGTACACATAGTAACAGAAATATAGGG
>NW_005842040.1:2123508-2128313 GCF_000455745.1 Alligator sinensis | reverse complement strand
AGAACAGCAATGGCAGCACTGAACTACCACCTTTAAGGAAAGGCCCTGGTAAACATGGTTTTTACTTTAACTGTGTTTTCTTACCGCTATTTAAAGAGCTCTCTTGCTAGAGCTCTGTCACAAGAAAATGCTGCTATGATTCAGGAACACCACACAATGGCTTGACTTCTACTCTGTGGTTCAGCTTTCTGTTGATGGCACGTCAACAGCAGTTTCCCTTTTCTTTTTCTGTTATGAAGTACAAAATGCAGTGGTAACCACACCATCAGCTAACAGCAGTTTCAGATTTTTTTGGTAGAGTAGTAAGGGGGGCACACAGTGGAAGCCTAAGTTATTGAAATTCCTTGCTAGATTTGTCTGGGATGTAGCGTGTTAGTCTGCTGAAAGGGAGAATATTGTTCAAGATCTTAGAAAGTCCAGTGTCCAATACCTAATTAAAATTAGGAAAATATTAAAAAGAGAGAAACTTTTTGCTAGCAGTCTTTCATTTGGGAAAAAAAATGATTTCTCAAGCACTGAACAATTCATTTTTAAAAACAGGGAGCGGATGCAACCAAAACCTGAAAGGAAGCCATGCCACAGTGACCAGAGACACTCCATGGAGGGGTTAGCTCTCGACTTTAAAAAGACCAAGCAAAGATATGCCCTGAAAAACACCCCCAGCAGAAAACCAAGATTTCTAAAGGAGAGAAGAGCCACAGAAGAAAGGGAATGGCAGTGATTAAGTTAAATTCAGATTATTCAGTTAAGACATGTTTCTGGACAGAGACAGAATGGATTATTAGCCTGCAACTGTATTTTTAAAGCAATTGCTATATAGAAAGCAAAACGACATATATCAAATTGGACTCTAGACAAGGCCTAAAAGACACGTGGGAGGAATAATTTTCTGAAGCTTAAATACTGAGGGGCAAGAGTTGTTAAGAGAATTAAGTTGATGTACTTGCCCTGCTCAAGTATTATGGATAGTCTATAGATATATCCCAGATGTTTAGAAACATTTTTTGGTAGGACAATAACCTAGTCCATAAAGAAAGATTGTAAGGCCAAAACCAACTCCCACTAATTGGAGGTTTGGGGAAGCTGGAAAGGTTGGCTATTATTTTTGAGGATATGTTGCAGACTAAGTATATTTACTTGTAGCCTGAAAAAAATGCTATAATTATTTAAGTGCTGACAGTGTGGCTCACAGCCCTGCAAGTCTCACACCGAGACCCTCCCTGCCCAGGAACAGCTTAACTCTAAAGCCTTGCTTCTGCTATGGATGTTCAAGAGGTCTCCCACCACTGGGTTAACATCAACACAGCTCCCATTCCTATTAGCAATGGTCAAAGAGCTAATGTTGATCAGATGCAGGTGTTTTTGCTACAGTCTCTTAGACCAGCTCATGCTACAGCTTCCCTTACTGTTTGCACTATAGGAGCCATGTGAACAGCAAAATACTGATAAAATTCAGTCTGGTGCAGCCTGAACAAGCTAATACCACAAGACACATGAATCCACTCCTGAACATTTATTTTTTGTTATGATGTTGGGTAGAGACAATATTTTTGTTGACATGGGTTTCACAAAATGATCACGCTGAGAGGCAGAAAAGGATGGATAAGGAATTGTAATCCAGGCCAGGCAAGCAGTTAAGAGTTATGTACTAGTCATAGTATAGGATACCATTTGATGACAAGAACTGTCCCACACCTTCCTTAGTACATGGCTGCAGATAGCTAGTTGCATGATGCCTCTAGCATCAGTTATAGCTACTTCAGGAAACAGGACAGAAAGTTTGGGCAAGCATCCTGATCCATTATAGGATGTTCTATATTAAACAAACACCCATCAAAATTAGGACTCAATCTAGGTAATGTTTTTCATTTTCTGGTTTGCTTTCCTATGGTAAGTCGTTATTTTCACTGTGGTGGCTGCACCTCCCATAAGGGACATATTTAGAATATGCCCTTGTTCAGCCAGGCATGCCAAAGAGTTCATTCTTTCATTTAAAATAAAGAGTTCCATTCTTCCTGGAATGAATGGCTGGCTGTGTGTAGGTATGAGGAATCCATCTGAAATTCATATATAGGGAATATAGCCCATATATTATCATTATGCCTTGTTGCCAAAGTATGGGAATCAATCTCTTCTTATGTAGAGTGTACTGGATTAAAAAAAATAAATCCAGGAAACTGCTTACATATCTCAACAAACAATATTAAACTGAGGCTGCATAACTGAACAGAAAGTCAACAACTCATTGGCTATTTAAGACTTTGAAGAAGTAGTCAGAACACTTATTACCTACAATATACTACCTTCTAAGATAGAGCTCCATCCATTGAAAGGCCCTGTTTACCAGTCTTGAGTCAGGAAAAACACTTACAGAAGAGTCAATTAGAGATTTCTGTCTAACTTAGAGGTATGGAATAGAGCTATGTAGGATGAGTACTAATCAACAGGCATTCAAATCAGTACTATCTTACAATATTCCACAATGTTGAATAGGAAATAGCAGCATCCAGTCTCAACATATTTTTGCATAATTGTCCTTATGCCACATTAAATATGAACTATTACATTAAAAGTGTTTTCTTGTCAACAAATGTAAGTTCTGCTCTTAAAGCAGTCATCGATTACTGCTAGAGAAAATACTCTTGCTATCACACTTCATTTCTAGCCTCTTTAGTGCCCCTCCCACCACTCTCAACACTTAAAAAATTACATCATATGTATACTTCAAATTCTGGTATTTTTCTGACTAAAACTGTAAGGGAAGAGAATGAAAGCAGGGTAGATTTGTATTTTATACACTAAATCAGAGATGTATAAAGCCTTAGAAAAAAAAACCCTCAAGAAAATGTATATGGCTTTCCTTTTCAGGGAGAGGGAGATCCATCCTTGGGGATATATCCATCTATCTCCATGGGAGATGCGCGCGCACACACTTTTCCCCAAGGACATAGATATATATCTCTATAGAAATATATAGGTGAGTGGGTCAGAGATTCACAATTCCAGGACTAAGAAACACATCACTGTACCCATGCCCTTGATTAAAATATAAAAAGACTGGAAAGGCTCAAAATGTCTTTGAGTTTTCTGTTGAATATTTCGGATTTTCATTTACACAAAACTCTATGAATTTAAGTCTCAAATACTCCTGAAGTTCTGACTTCTCCAATAAAAGCATTATTTTTAACATAGAATCAGGTTAATCTTGTTTTGATACAACCCTTCTGGAAACTACCTTAAAAATGTGTACTAATACCAAAAGGTTGGACAAACAAGTGGGAAGAGTCCCTACAGCATGGGAGAAAAAAACCCCACTATGGGACAAGCTGCTCTGGTATAAAGAACCACAGGCCAAGAATAGATCAAAATGACAAAAAAGCAAACATCAAAGTCCTAAGACTTTCAGCATATGTCCTTTCCCCCCCTGAATTCCCCTTAAATGCAAAGATCAGTTCAATATTTGAATCATACAGAGGCAATGGAAAAGCAGCTTCTACTTGATAGCTAACCTAAAGCCACTATAAACAAGGATCCTTACTAGTCATTCTCATCTCTCCATCAAATTGGTATCACCTTTCGTATAAATAAATGCCAAATGTGACATAAGCAACTTATTTCTGTACCTGTCTCAATTCATTGGTCAGTTTCTCAAACACAGTTTTTCTTCATTGCACAGATTTCATGGAAGCCAGACACTCCTCAGGTTGACAGTAACTGATAATATTTTCTTGATGGCATTTACCTTCTCCCTCAACAGGAAGAGGAGACAGCCATATCCATTGTTATTTCAGGCCCTTTATAGGGTGATTTTTCCTCTTACTCAAGCTGTTCTCAAGAGCAACAAGAGCAACAAGCTGCACTGTTCAAAGATTAAACTGGTGGATACGTTGACTCCTTGCACAGCCCCATAAAATGAAAAGTGCTAAACCTTGCTGTTGCTTTCATTCCTGATAGCAACCTCCAGTCCTCCCCCACTTGAGAAAAAAGACAGCTGTTAAAACAATGAAGAGCTGGAAGCAACTCTAGCCAGATAGGGTGCTTTGTGTTATCCCAGATCAGACTGATTACGTGCCATATTCTCTGAATAGATCTTATTGTTTACCCTGTGCTTCTTGTGCTCCTTCCGCACTCTCCAGCTCTCCCCACTTCCACTCCACCCCCAGCAATCACATTCTCTCAGCGATTGCTTTTATGTTACACCAACAGCAAAAGGCAAAGTGTTGAATCACCTTTCTCTTCCCAAGCTCCCCCTCTCCACCCCCAAAACACCAAATATCTCACAATGTCCGCAGCTGATCTACTGGAAGATGTCCCCCACCAGGCCCTGCATTAACTTCGTAGGAAACACCCCCCTTCCCATGGGCAACAGACCAGCGACGCCCCCCCAAATCTCTCCCTAAAAAGGAAGTTTGTGACTGAGGATTTGGGTAAATGCCACAACGCACTGAACGGGGGGGAGAAAAGGAAGTGCTTTCTGCGGACACCGTCTGCCTTAAAATTGCAGGGACCCTCCTCCCTCAGCAATCTCAAACACCCTGGCTGTGTCTCTGTCACAAGTGCACACACCCCGCAACCTCAAGAGTGTGTGTGTGTCACACACACCGCCACCGTCTCACAAGCACGCGCACACACATACACACACACACACACCCTGCCATCTCCTCTGTTCCTCACGCACACACTCACACGCACAACCACCTCCCCTGCGTGTTTGTCACACAACACAACCACCTCCCCCGCTTGTCACACACACACAGGCGCACACCTCCCCCCCACCTCCCCTGTGTGTCTGACTGGCGCGCACA
>NW_005842040.1:2097128-2123042 GCF_000455745.1 Alligator sinensis | reverse complement strand
CCTGCGCTGGCTGGCGGGGGGCTGCCTCGGAGTGGGAGGGGACACTGCAACCCGCTCCCCCCCCGGCTTCCCGGTCGCTCCCGTCTGTCAGTCCCGCCCCGGGCTTCACCCCGGCGCCCCGGGGACAACGGCCCCCATGCGTCGCTGCCTGGGGCAGGGGGGGTGTGGGGAAGCTCCCCCCAGCGGCGCGAGAGGCGCTGCCCGCGGGGGGGCGAGGAAGGAGTCGCCCCGGGCTGACACGTTCCGCCCCGCGGGGCTGCCCGGGCTCAGCTCCCTGCTGTTTCCGGGAGGAGCCAGCCACCAATCAGATGGCGGCTGGTTGTGACGTCGACATAATGTCACCGTCGCGGGAAAATCAAGCGTGGAGGGGGATTTAAATAGGACAGGGCTCCTCCGCCGCAGAGGCGGGTGAGGCGGCGGGGGAAGTCAGTTGAACGCTGTCCGCGGCGGGGAGACACGCTGGCTTGGAGGCAGAAGCCCCCTCCTTGTGCCCCGAGAGCCACGTTTTACAAACGGGAGAAACACAGGCACAGACGAGTCTCTGCAACCCACTCAGCTGGGCACATCTTGTGGTAACAGGATTGCAGGACTGAACTTGTACGACTGGGATGTGAAACCGTAAATTCTTATGACCACAAAGCAGTTGAGACTGGAGGCCTAAAGAAGGTTCTCTTTACAGAACAGGACAGGGCCACTACTAGCACCTACTTCGAGCACTTTTATCTGCTTGCACTGGTAAGTTATATCATCCAGTGGTCCTTGACAAGCCTCTAGGCAGGCAATAGAGCCTTGTGCCATGGAAGAGAGAAACTTGATCTTTTCAAATGCAGTGACTTTTGAAAGGGAAGCATTGCTTCCCTAAACCTAACTAGCTGCCACTTGACTTGCACAAATGCCTGTTCCTTTCCAGGGATGTAATCGGTAGCCGTGTCGGTCTGACAAAAAATAAATGCAAAACTCTAGATCTCTTGGTTCAGAGATGATACCTTTTATTCAGCCAACTAAGAAATTGGAAAAAAAGATTACCTTGTTCCTTTCCAGTGATTTCTTAACCAGCCTGAACAGAAGCTGTGCCTTCCTCCATGCATGTACAGAGCATGCTGCAACGTGTTCTACCAGAACTCGTAACAAAGTTCCTCTAAGTGGTGGAAATGCCATTAGGTCTTCAGTTCTCCCTTAAGAAAGGGCTAGCCTCACAAGCTACATACCACTAGGGAAGAAAGATTTCTTTATTCTGCTATGATATCAGTTTAAGGATGCAATTCTAAGAAAAAGCAATGCAAATTACTGGCCAAGACCTGCTGCTGTGATTTCAGGATATACAATACAGCAGATAGCTTGGAAAACCAGAAACAGGTAGCAGCATCCAGTGATTCTTGTCCACTGCCAGCCTGGCATAAATCAGGCTACCAATGGGTACTATCACAGATTAGAATGTACTAATACTTAGTGCCTTGCCGTCTTCTGCCTTAGCATGTCCTCTGCATGGAGGATATTTAGGGGACAACCCTACACTTTGCTGTGGCTATACAACCAGAATTTTCCTGTACCCTCAATATGCAAAGCACAAACATTAAATGAGGCAAAAGCATCTGTCCCATGATGTGAGAACTCAACTCACAACCTCAACTCACACATTTCTGTTAAAACAGCTGTAGGGAGGCAGAATGTCCTCTTAAATAATACAGGTGACACAAACATTCTTACCAAAGAAATTTATTTGCATGTAAATAAACATGTTCTTTGCAATATTTCCAAAAAGTTGAAAGTACACTCTACATCAAAAAAGAATGAAAAAATTAGCAGGAAATATTTACACAGTTGCCCACAAAAAAGCAAACTTCAAGACACATATTTACATAATGACCATGTAGGAAAGAACCATTTTCTTTTAATCTCAATGTACATTTCTTAACCTGAGATTAAAAGGTTTGGCTTATTTTATTTTGTTTATACATATATCTTTCCAATACTGAAAGATGTAAAATATTGTAGATAATAAGCAAAAATATTTTTAAAATAAAACATTTTTGAGAGACCAAGCATTTTACATGTAAAATGTCTGTGGAATATTGACACGTGTACCTCTTCTCTAATCAGTGCAATGGAAGCATCATGCATCTGTTGCCTGACTTTTAATAGTTATCTTTCTCCCATACTTAGTGTCAAATAAATGATGAATCAAAGGGAAAAAATTATAGTGCAGTACAATGGATTAAAAAAAACCTTGTTTACCTGCTATAACCACAGTTTGGGACTCAGTTTCTCTTGCAGCACTTGATGTCAACAGAGGCTTAAAGAGGATGCAACTTTGTTCCCTGTATTTCTTTAGGTGTTAGCAATGCTCACCTTTTACAGGAACAATTTAGAACATTGAACTTGGGTCTTGGGTAAGCAGGGGAGGAAATACGTTCAGTCATTTCAGTTAAAATACCCTTATAATTTTAACCTGTATGCTTTGGGAAGCTGAACAGTGTTTTTGTTTAAAATAATCTTCTCCTATATTTTGTTAAAACACCATTACATGAAACACTTGTTTCATGGGAATCCAATAAAGCACCCTTTGAAATCCCAAATCCTGCACCAATTTTGTAAAAGTGCTATCAGATTCTGTAAAGCCTTCACACAAACCAAAACAATTCAAAAGGCTCTTTTAAAACAAAGTAACTTCAATGAGAGGGACAAATTTAAAACAGATGACAACCTGTTGGAGTCTGAACAGGTATTTTTCCGAGAAGCAGCAGCTGTAGCAGGGTCTCAAGATAAAGTCATCTGGTGTTGTATTTCTTACATCCTCTTCACAGACACCTCAGTCATACGATTCTGATGCTGCATAAGATAATGTCATTTGCTCCAGGTTTAGACTTTATTTACTATTTTCTATCATCTCAGTAAATGAAGATGGGAGCATTGGTGAGAGGGAAACTATGGTATGCAGACCACTGGGAGCAAGGGATGAAGATTGGAAAATACAAGAAGGGAGAGATCACCAGTTATAGAAAGTATTAAGAGAAATTCACAACTTCTGCTTTCCATATAATAGCAATTTCAGCATATATCACAAAATTAAGTTGAGGACAGGAAGAATGGAAAAGCCATTTGTTTAACTAACTAGCTGAGTAGAAGCCATTCTGCCAAAATAATATGCGCTCCACTGGCTTTGGACAAACCCAGAAAAGAGAAGCTGTTTGCCCTGAAAGTTGACATGGGGTTGGACTATATGCAAGACTGGAAGTTTCAGCAGTTTGAAGGAAACCTACAAAATAAGGTCTTTTTCATACTGCCAGTCCAAACAGAGTATTCTCCAGTCCACAGGTGAAATCCTGCCCTCGCTGAAGTCAATGTCAAAACTCAGTGAGGCCAGAATTTCAGACTGTGTGATTGCTAATGAGACCTAAAGAGAGAAGATTGCACAGTACTTTTTATATACTGTATTTGAGTGCATGAAGGCTTTTCCATGTCTCCTCCCCATGAACATCATTTTAACTGCTTTCATTCATAAAATAAATTCTTCATTCTTATCCTGTTAGGGAAAAGGATTAGGAGACCTTGCCTGCCCTTTGCTCTAAAGTCTTGGGAAAGAGGAAAATCCACCACTTGGGGAAGTTGCTGCTTATATTGCTGTGAAGTTTTACAGACAACAGACCACTCTGGTCTGCTTTTCAGCAGCATTAAGTACTAACACCAGCACATTAGTGATTCTCATGCATACTGGTGAACTAAAAATCCCCCAAGAAGTGGGGGGAGAATGCTTGTGCGTGTTAACAGCATTGCTGATGATGAAAAACCTACTGCACAAAGTTTAAAAAAATGCCCTTGGCACCATTACAACAGAAACGATATTTTAAAATAAGGCCAGATTCTGCAAACATGCTTACACATGAATAATTCCATTGACTTCAATGGGACTTTTATAATGAGTAAGTGAAGCATATTTGTAAGCGTTTGCAGGATTCAGCCTTAAACGCATTGCTGTGAAGGCTGTTTGTCTAAATGAAGTATTGGCGGGATTCTGCGGAATTTCATTTGCTGTAAATCAAACAGTGCTCAGATTAAGATAATAGAAACCAGAGGGTCACTATTTTGTTTGCAATTTAATTTTGCTCCAAAGTTGTCTGAGATTTTACCAACTTCACCAAAGCTACAGTGGCTGCACACGTGCAGAGCGTTTCAAGTCCCCAGATTCTAATCAAACTCCCACTTTCCTAAGTCCCTTTGAGCCCTAAATCATACAATTAAAACGTAAAGACTGCATGAAAGCGAGCAGCACAAGGCATTCAAATATGGACATAAATAAATAGCTAAAACAAAAAGGAAATCCAACATAGACAAATATCCTTCATCAATTCAACCCGGAATAAAATCTTACTGTTCATCAGAACACAGTGTCTGATTTTGCCCTGATGCTGATACTAGAGGAACATGAAGGACCTCAGCACCTCAAAGAATCAGAGACTGAATGATGAAGTAAAAAAAAATAAAAATTTAAAAAGCATTTTTTTCCTGAAAGCATCCCACAATAACAGAAAAACCCAAGCCCCAATTATTAAAATATGCCTTAAAATAATTATCTTAAAACTTCCTAAAAATAAAGAAAACTTATGATGAAAGGGGAAAAGGGGGACAGTAGAAATATGATTCTCCCAGAATAACCTAGGTTTTTGTGTTTGCACCAATTTAGGGTCTGCTCTTGCACTTACATGCATGCTTATTTTGTACCCATTAACTCTCATGGGGGACTATTAACACATGTAAAATTAAGCATAAGTGTAAATGTCTGCAGGATCAAGGCCACAGTCAGGAAAGTGGTTTGCCATCTGAGATGCCATTCACCATCACAGATCAGCAGTCACAGGTGTTCTGTTCAGGTTTTTGATATCCTCAGCAATACTTTTTGCTGTTTATAACATTGTCTTTTAAGGTAAGCGTGGTAGGTCTGAAATGAATGGTTCTTTGTTTTCCATCTTTAGAACCCAGTCAGTGCTGTATACACCTCATCTTTTAAATTAAAAAAAAAATTAATTGCCAATTAGAGCAACATCCATGAGGTCATCATCTTCCTCCCCAATCAAGAAATCGGGGCTTGGCCGAGATGGTCTATCAGCTGACAGAATACCACTGCTTGTCATGGACAGAGACTGGTCAGAAGAAATAGGTGATTTAGACCAGCTTTCTGGTTTAATGCTATGAGACTTCTTCTTGTCTCTGTCCTTGTCACGATCCCTCTCTCTGTCACGATCTTTGTCTTTCACTTTCTTCTTCTCTTTTTTGTGCTTCTTATGCTTTTCTGAGCTATATTCTGGCAGAGGCCTAATTCCATCATCAGAGCTGGGGCTGTTCTGATAGGATTTCTCTGCTATGGAGGAGCCAGACTCGCTCTCACTGTCTATGTTTTGGGGAGTATATGCTGGTGACTTACTGTGGCTGGGTGAGCAACGTTCATGCTTTGGAGTAGACCCACTGATCAAAGGGGAGCCATAGCTTTTGGAAGAGGCCATCTGAGGCCGCAAGCTATCCCCACCACCTTCCCCGGGTTTCTGCAAGGTTACTTTGGCTTTAATGCTAGGGGAGCCACCATCATGTTTGCTGATGATAATCTTGGCCACACCAGTGCTTCCAACATTTTTGGAATCTGAAGTCTTTTTGGAAGAGTCAACAGATCCTCCGGAAACAGAGACTTTAGATTTGTCTTTGTCACTTTTCTCCCGCTTCCCCTGGAACTCGCCTCCAGACATGTGTTTGGAGGACATAGTATGGCTTGAGGAATTGGAACTCGGCCCCATCTGTCCATCCATTGGATCTTCACCACCAGGCCCACTAGTGACAACCCCATGTTTAAGTTTATCTATGACTGCAGTCAGAGATGGCTTCTTGTTTCTGCTGGGAGATTTGCCTTTGGAGCTTCCATGCTGGTTTTGAGATGAAGACATGGAAGAGCCACTCGATGAAAAGGAAGATGAAGATGCTGTTGAAGAGTTTGATGAAGGTGGTGGTTTCTGGGACATGGATCCAGAGGAACCCATTCCTGAAGAAGACTTCATACTTGAGCTTGATCCCGTCCCAGACATATGCGAACCTCCAGAACCTGAACTGATAGGTGATTTTGCTTTCGATGATGGGGGAGTACCAGGAACAGGTTTCATTGGAGAGGCAAGCTTGTCAGAACCCCCTGAAGGTCTAGAATGAGAAGGAGAAATGTTTGGTTTACTCATTGAAGGGTTCATAAGCGACGAAGGTTTTCCTTGAGGTTTCATCTTAGTACCTCCAGAACTGCTGCTGAGGCCATGTTTGGTGATGGGAGAGGATCCAGGCTTTCCCACGGACTGAGCTGAGCTTTTCGACTGTCCTGAACCAGAGCCACCCTGGCTTGAGTAGAGGCTGCTGCTCATCTTTGAGCCAGAAGACCCTTCAGATTTGCTGCTTTTTATTTTGCCTGAGGTGGAAGAAGAGGAGGAGGAAGAAGAGGAGGAATGGCTATGATGGCTTTTGCTGCTCGAGGAGGAGACTGAGCCACTACTTGTATACTGTCCATGCGAAGAAGGTTTGCCAACAGTCACTGTCCCTTTTGGGATCTGAATTGTGATTTTTGGAATAGGAGGAGTAGCTACCCCAGGGGGAGTCTGGGATCTGCCTGAACTTCCAGGAGATTTTGACCCACCTGTGCTTGCTGGTGGAGTGAAAGGCCTGTTAGATGTACTGTGAGATGGAGACTTCCCTTCTGTGTCTGCCTTCTTCCGTTTTGGAAGCTTTTCTTTACTTTTACCATCACTAGAAGGGGTCCGGCTGCGTTTTCCTGGCTTACCATCTAGCCCAGGCCCTGATAAGCTACTCCCAGAACCATTGCCTTCCTTTACCCGTTTCTGAGGCTTTTCCTTTCCCAAATCTCCTGTGCTTAATAAAGGGCTCTGGCTTCCACTGTGATGCTCCATAATGTCAGAGGACCCCAGTGCTTTGCTCGCAGATGCAATAATACTAAAGTCAACTGTGTCTGCCTGACTGCTTCCTTTAAATTTATTTTCTCCTCCATCACCCCCCAACACTTGCACTCCTAAAGTACTTAGAGGCTGGGGTGCATAGCCCTTAAAATCATCAGCATCTCCACTCTGGCTGCTCTCATCAAAGTACTCCTCCCCAAAACCACTTTGACTCTGACTGTTCAGTAAGTCAGGATTGAAATCTACTCCATCTGGGAAAAAATGATTTGAAGAATCACTGTTGGGGCTCACGGCAGCATCTGCTATAAGGTCTGCTGGATCAGTGTATGGGTTCTCACTATTATTTGTCTGAAACACATCTGGGTCAAAGAGGGCACTTTGTGAATGTCCTGAACTAGAAGAGTCTCTTACTGGAGTACCGATGGGCGGACAGTCCTCATTAGTACTGGGTAGCTTGGAAGCCTCCTCTGCTATATCTGAAAGGATATCAGTAACATCAGCTCCAATGCTGTCTGAACTGGAAAGCCGAACCATCCTCTGAATACTGGGCTGTGGGTGAGGTATAGACTGTGGGTATGTAGTAGGTGGAGTGCTACACTGACTGGGCGCTGGAGTAATATGAGGGGTATCCAGTGTATCTGCGGTCATGTTGACATCAAAAATTGGGTTCTGAGAATCAACGTCCATTGAAAACAGTTCTCTCTGAAAATCGTCCTCAGTCTGATGCTTGGGCTTGTCTGCCGGTATGCGTGATTTTTTTTTCTTTTGCTTATTCCCCCCAGGGCCCATTTCCATTCTGGGGGAGCCAGAAGACGAGTTCTGCCTTTCGAGAGGGCTGCTCCCATACAGAGTGGAGAAATCCTGAGGGGGATTGTCTTTAAGAAGGTTCATGAGCATGGGGTGGTTCTTGGTGTTGCTTGCTGGTGAGGATACTGGTGGTGGTGTGTGATGGGGAGGGGTTGGACTTGAGCCAATGGCAGAGCCCACATTCCCTGTGATCTGCAACAAACTAGTGAGAATTGGGTTCTGAGACACTTTGCTGAAGTCCTCCCCATGGCCCACTGAGTCATGCCTCTCTTTCATGCTCATGCTCATATTAAACAAGGTAGTGATGGGCCCCCCAGGAAAAGTGTTTGTTGGTGTGGTGGTACCACTCATTGGGTTGCTGCCTGTGGTCATGCCATACCCGGGGCTGCTGGCTGGGGGAAGGTTTTTCTTCACCATATCTTCTACTGTCTCTGCAATGAGGGACAGGGCGGGAGTATCTGCCTGAATGGTTTCTGCTTTCCTACGAATAGCTCTCATGGTCACAGGAATGGACATACATCTGCAAGACACAAGATGCAAAGGGTTTAGCATGCATTTTGCTTCTCTATAGCAGCTTTCATGTAAGGCATTCTTAGACCTTTAAAGGACTTGTAGTAGCCCAGCAAGGTAGGAACTCTTCCCATTTTGCAGGATGGGGTGGTGGGGGGACAAGACTAATACAAATGGAAAGAAACTTGCCCAACATCAAATGGACAAGGCAGCAAGAGAGCTAAGAATTGTTGGAATTTAGGGGCTTAAAGCTTGGCTGTATCTATTTACAGGCAGCAGACAACAGTCCCTCTGTGTATTACCTGGATTAATACAGTGCCCTTCATTTCTTATTACAAGTATTAAACTTTAATATATTAGTGACTGAGTAACATCTGCCTACTGAGAAAAAGGAATGTTTTTGTAGTTCAAACACAAGAGTGTGAGTAATGTGACCTGGGGTTTTACTCCTCACTCTGCTACCAACAATTGTCTAACCATGGCAAACTCAATTTAACATTTCTGGGCCTCAAGCTCTCTCAGACATAAAATTAAATAATACTATGCACCCGTGAAGGTAGATAATTCATTAATTAATATTTATAAAGAACACAGGAGATCCTCAAAGAAAACTTTCTACATAGGTACAGAGAATTATAACAACTTGTAGGGTTCTAAATGCCTCCAATATTGCCTGGAGTTGAATAATTCTGATAAAAATGAGGTGTCAAACTCACCTGGGCTCTGCAGGCTAGTTGAATGGTGCAGAGCCAGTCCATGGGCCGGATCAAATCCACAGACCCCCTCTCCTCCCCACTTCCCTAGTAGTTTGGATCAAGCACTTGACTCCAGTCATCTGGGACCCATGCTGCATGCAACACAGATCCCAGATGAGCCAGAGCAGGTGCTGCACTGCATGTGGTACCTGACCCAGCGCAACTGTGCCACATGTGATGACCACTCTGGGAACCACACCACAAATGGCACGTGTTCCAGCCAGCCCAGGACCTGCACTGCATGTGGCACTCACAGGTGCTGTGTGTAGGGTGGGTCCCAGACTGGCTGGAGTAGACACTACAGGTGGTGCAGTCCAGTCAGGGCAGGCAACATGTGTAGTGTGCACTTATTCCAGGTGCCCCAGGATCTGTGGAACATGCACCCCTGTGCCATATATTTGATACCCCTGTGATAAAGCATACGTGTGAATGGCAGGTTTACAGGGTTATTTCAAGTGTCAGAATCAGGACCTTTTAACTCTAACAGTGGAAAACTCTGAAAGTAATTTCAGTATGAAGCATGAAAATGAATGTCCATGAGGGGCATGTCCACAAGGGGCCAGCATGTCCACAAGGGGTTATGCTTAGGGGCAACCAACATGGGTTCATTAAAGGCAGATCCTGTCAGACCAACTTGGTGGCCTTCTATGATCAGGTCACAAAATCCTTAGACGCAGGGGTAGCAGTGGACGTAGCCTTTCTGGACTTCAGGAAGGCCTTCGACACTGTCTCTCACCCCATTCTAAACTAGGGGACTGTGGTGTCAACACCTACACTGTCAAATGGGTCGCTAACTGGCTGGAGGGCCGCACCCAGAGAGTGATGGTGGATAGGTCATTTTCGACCTGGAGGGATGTGGGCAGTGGGGTCCCCCAGGGCTCGGTCCTCGGACCCGCGCTGTTCAACATCTTCATCAGTGATCTGGACGAGGGGGTAAAAAGCACCCTATTCAAATTTGCTGATGACACTAAGATGTGGGGGGATGTGGGCACGCTAGAAGGGAGGAATAGGCTGCAACTGGACCTAGACAGGTTACAGCAGTGGGCAGATGAGAACAGGCTAGGCTTCAATGCTGACAAGTGCAAGGTGCTGCGCCTGGAAAGGAAGAACCAGCAGCAGACCTACAGGCTGGGGAACTCCCTTCTTGTCAGTGCAGAGGCAGAAAAGGATCTTGGAATCATTATTGATGCCAAAATGAACGTGGGCTGACAGTGTGGGGACGGGGTCAGGAAGGCCAACCACACCTTGTCATGCATCCACAGATGCATCTCAAGCAGGTCCAAGGAGGTGATCCTTCCCCTCTATGCGACACTGATCAGGCTGCAGTTGGAGTACTGCGTCCAGTTCTGGGCGCCGCACTTCAGGAGGGGTGTGGACAGCATTGAGAGGGTTCAGAGGAGGGCCACCTGCATGATCAGGGGGCAGCAGGGCAGGCCCTTACGAGGAGAGGCTAAGGGACCTGAACCTGTTCAGCCTCCACAAGAGAAGGCTGAGGGGGGATCTAGTGGCCTGTTACAAACTAGTCAGAGGGGACCAGCAGGCACTGGGGGAGTCCCTGTTCCCCCGAGCACTACCAGGAGTGACTAGAAATAACAGTCACAAGCTGGCAGAGGGTAGATTCAGACTAGACATCAGGAGGCGCTACTTCACAGTCAGGGCGGCTAGGACGTGGAACCAACTTCCAAGCAAAGTGGTGCTGGCTCCTACCCTGGGGGTCTTTAAGAGGAGGTTAGACGAACACCTTGCTGGGGTCGTTTGACCCCAGTACTTTTTCCAGCCGTGGCAGGGGGTTAGACTGATGATCTGCTCAGGGCCCTTCCGACCCTACCAACTATGAAACTATGGAATACAACTAAGACAGGAGTTCAGAATATTAGTACTTATTAAGGTCTGTAGTTGCTGTTGTAGCAGCAGTTATAGCAGAAACTCAGTTCCAGCCTTAATACTACTCTGGCCTCACTTTTCCTCACCACCCAAATCTGTAAACAAAAGGATGAATTGCTCCTAGAATTACACCACCCAAAAATGGAACTATTTCAGTGTAATTTGCAAAGTTTTATGATGCAGAATGCAAGTCTGGTTTTAACACTATTATAAGTGGATTTGAGAAGGCTGAAAATCAATGCCACAGACCACTGATTATCAAAATTAATACTGCTACTGCTCCCCACTGCCAAACTTTCAAGCGCTACAGAGCTGGATCGGGCCCACCAGCCAGAACCAGCCTGCAGACAGACCCAGCACTGGCACCCAGACCTGCCCATCTGGCCCAGGGAGGCAAAAAGGTTTGGCATCCCTGGTTTAGATTTTTGATGCAGCTTCTATTATTCAATACTGGAAGGCTACAAGTTTTCAGCAATTTAAGCATTCCTTTTGGCCAAACCTTTTATCGTATTTTATAAGTAATTGTGGAGACGATAGCTTAACCAAAAGAGGTGGCAATCTGATCTTTCTGAAGAATGAAAGCTGGAGAACCAGCATCCTGTGATGATGTTCTGTAAATGATACTCTAACTTCTAATAGTAGTATAAAAAAAGAATGGCTTACCTTTGAACAACTTTGGCAATGAAGTCATCTGTACAGATGAGAGCATCAGAGAGCCCTTTATATAGTTTACAGTTCACATGTGTGGAATCCTGCACATCCATTACCACTGAAAGACAAGGAAAAAGGCATTTGGGAGAAATTAAACTTCTGACTGTTGCGGGAAAAGTCCTGTCTTCCTCTAAAATCTATCTAGAAACACGCTTATGCTTTTTATAGAACCTGACTTACCACACACAAGGGAATCATTCACAGGATGCTGAAAGGATACACTGAAACAGGAATCAGAAAGAGGACACACTTCGAATTGCAGGATCCCAGGAGAATCTGAAAGACACGGGAGGCTGGTAAATAAGTGCAGCAACAGTGATAAACAAAGGCACAAACTTGAATAACCTCATATAAGAAGGAATAAGAAAACACTAAAGAAAAGCAATCTGGGTTTCTTAATTCCCACTCCCCAGGTTGATACTAACAATCAACAGAAAATAACACAAGATTTTCTCTTAAATAAAATCAAAGCGACACCTACCTTCTTTTAAAACGGTTCGCTTGACACAACTACCAATCAGTGTGTTGTAGGCCACTTGATGCCTGATCAAATTGAGGATGAGGGGGACCCTGCCAGGATGTTGGAAGGCAATTTTACTAATGAGGGTTCCTTGTAGACTTCTGCCATCTGGTAGAGGAGCATCCTTGTTCAGGAAATAGCAGTGCTGCTGCCCTGGAAGAGCCTGAGAAACAATCCCTGCTTTACTCCAATTGGTGCTGGATACAAGGTAGTGATAGACATCTGCCAAAGAAAGCGCAGCTCCAAAATGCGTGCCATGCTAAGCTACCTTTTTGGTTGGAAAGAGTATAAATGGTGGGGACATACATTCTGAAAATAAGACCTTTTTATAAACTGACTACAAACCTGACCAAGCAGAACAAGAGAGTGCTGCCATGACATTTTTTATATCACTTTCCACTTCTATAGTGTTTTCTGGTGGAGGATCTCAAAGCACTTCTGCACATAGTAACTTTACTACCCTCTTATGAGGTTGTTAATATTGTGTCCTTTCCACAGTTGGGGAAAGAGAGGCACAAAAAATGAAATCCCAGCCCCACTGATATCAGTGAGAGTTATCACTGATTTCTATGGAGCCAGGATTACACCCCAAGTGATAAAGTAGCATATCTAAAAGTCACATGACTGAGACAGTGGAAGGGCCATGCAGAGAACCCAGGGGCACTTGTTATTAGACTTCTGTTCTTCTGGCTGGAGTGACATTTGAATTTTCATGTTTTTTTTCAGTTTTACAACTAGAAAGTCACTCCTCCCTCATTCTGCAGTAAATGCACAAAGTTAATTTGAACAGCAGTAAGACTCTCACGTGCCTTCAAAACTCAAATAATTCCACATTAATATTGAACATTTAGAGTGCTGACAGATATGGGGGGAAAAACCCAAAACGCTCTACTGGAAGCAGCAGCGTGTTACTTCAACTGGGCTCTGCAGCATCTGTATAGATCGGGCACTGCAGAAGAGCTTTTTGGTGCTATTAAAGGCTCCACTAAAGCACCCGATCTCTACAGATGTTGGGAAAGGCATGTGAAACTAATGAGCTGCCTCTTCTGGACATGTGCTGGGCTTGGCATGGAAGCACTCCAAGTTTAAAGTGAAGTGCTATTCCCCCCCCACCCCAACATCTGCAGGCAGCCTTAGCTGGCCATTTTGAGACAATATTGGCAAGCTCGATGCAAACTACATCTTTCAACACAGTTGCCAATCTTTTACCTCCATAAATTAGCTACTAGGTCTTTAGCCAGAACAGTCACACATTGAGATCTAGTGATTTAATATAAAGCCAATATATGGAACACTATATAATTTTGGCTACCTTTGAGAGGACTGAGTAGCTAGAACTACAATTAAAAAGGCTAACCTATCCTTGGAAGAACCAGTTCCAAGAGCATGTGTACAAACCTGAAGAGTTACTTTATGAAATGTTATCAAACCAAACAGCTGCTATTCTCTGGTCAATTTAGCTTATACACTCCAAAGATTTTTTTTTTTAATATGATTCTTTGCCAAATGGAAGCATTGAACAAGAAAACCCAACGGATACAGACCACATGCCTGGTGGGTATTTTTACTAAAAGTACGACACAGCAGCGCACAACCTTTTTGAGATACCATATGGAATAAAGCATTCCAAAGTTGCAAACAAACACTATTGTGGCAGTCCACTTGAAGACAAGTCCACATTCAAAGCAGAACAACTTTCTAGTTTAGCTACTATGGTAGTGTGTTTTGGTGGGGCTTTTAGCATTCAGTGCTAGAATAACTTAAACCTTGCCTGCACACAAAAATTGTGCCACTTTAACTATATGGTATGACTCTATATACAGTAGGAGTATATCAGTAATATTATGCTGATAAAAAAGTCATGCCCTAACCAACAACTACACAGACACAACTGTCCTTGATAGTTTCCACACCCAGCATTTCTAGTTTTCTTCAAGTTTCTCCAACCATCATGACATACTTACTGCATAGAAGCGCATGTTGTGGTTTAAAGGTACAGAATCTGTCTCCTTGGATAACTCAAATTGTGTAATCAGCTCATACAGGGGGACAAATGCTGGTGGGGTGTCAAACAATGGAATTCCTGAGGACACAAATACAATATAACAAACAAATCATACAGCTAAAGAGACCAGTATTCGATGAAAGAAAAGACCTAATAGTTAGGAGAATAATCCAATTGTCAACAGTATGCACAAAATATGTTTAAAAGTGTGGCAATTATATAACAAAGTAGTAGCTTACCTGTGCAGCTCTGAAGTTTCTGAATGAAAGCTCGGGATACTGGAATAGGTCGTGGGAACTTCAAGAAGAAGCATGCTGGCAAATCAACACTGTTGGCACTGGTGACTGATGAAAAGGATGGAGTCCTAAAATAGTGAATTTTTGTAACATTTTATTGTACAGGCAGTCCTTGACTTACAACGTTTCGCACTTACGATGTTTATAAATTGACACCATTTCAACTTTACGACGTCAGTTTCAACTTACAATGCTTGATCTGATGTGATGCCACGCTAGCGAACAAGTTCGCTGCGTCGCTCATCTCCCTGGAGAACATCTGTCCAAACTTCCTTGGACACTTTTTTAAAGAAAGCAGACAAGACTCCAGAAAAACCTGCAGCTAAGACTCCTGAGAAGACTAGCCAAGAGCCCTTCAAAAAGTCCAACCAAAAGCCCTTCAAAATGTCCAAAGTCACCTCAAAGAAGTCCTTCCAAATCAATATGATTGCTATTTACAATATAAATACATTAATGTAGCTATATTACTCATCTATAACTGATCGAGTACAAAATTCTGGGGTACTTTTGGTGCAAATGGGATATTGGGCCTTGATTCAGGAACCAAGCCTCCATTTATAACATTGTTTCTTATGAGAAAATTGGTTCCAAGTTACAACGTTTCAACTTAAGATGTGGTTTTCAGGAACCAATTGTGTCGCAAGCCTGAGGACTGCCTGTACCTAGAATTAGTAGGCATGTATCTACCCTGACTACCACAGGTCCTGACTTACAGGCAGGTTGGATGGCTGTGCAAGTCAGGACAGTATTACAATACATTCAGAAAAAAATATTTTTGGAGTGAGCAAATATTTTGAATTTCAGGTGCAAATTTTATTCTTTATCCCAAAACAGGTAATTTGTTTATGCCTTTTGAAAAATTAAGACATTAACTTAGCACCTTAAAAACATGTTTTAATCGTGCCTCCACTGCAGGTTATTTCTTAGACTAGGGGCAACATCAAAATCATATTAGTAATGATAAGACACCATGCAGTCATCACCATGCACACATCACAGTCATACCAGTGACTGAAAGAGGGCCCAAATATTGACACAGTTAGATTTTGTAGAAGGCCACTATTAAAGGTCTGGCAATGTCTCCTTTCCTTACCCTTTGTTGTCAACAGGATGGGACCCCATAATTAATGGTGCAATGGGGAGTTTGTACATCGCTAAGGTTCCTTCAATTGTTACTGATACATTCAAGCCTAAAGACCGAGGAACTAGAAAAAGGAGGGAAGAAAAAAAAGAGAATGTATCAAACAGTAATGAGTGTTATGAGTTAAATACTACTTCCATGTAAATGATATTTGTGCATGTAGCATCTTACAGTCTAATCTAATTTAAAAGTGCTACTTCTATTCTAATATTCTGGGTGTGGGTCTATTACTTGTCAGTTTTATATGGATTTGCAAGCATGGATTATGTTTCTGTATGCACAATCATTTATCATTTTTTGGCTGATTCCCAGTGTATCATTTCTCTGAAATCACTTCACCTTCTCTAGATGCTATCAAACCCTTGTTTTATTGTCAAGACAGGGGCAGAAATAAACCTACAGTTGGACATCCAAGATGAAATACATCCTTGCACAAAGAACCAGCAGACCTATTTTGAGGGTTTAAGTGATGCATTGGCTTCATTCTGATCATCTTCCCAGGAGTAAATTTCAGCCTCAAAGAGCAATTATATTCAGGAAAAGGGAGGAGTGAGCCAGGTTTTACTTGTGCACTTACTGAAGTCCTCAGCCACTTGATTTTCTCATTTTGAAAAGTGACAAGTGCATAGCTGTAATTCCCTGATCCCTGCCTAGCTAACCCCAGCACAAGACCTAGAGTAGCAGAGGGCCTACTCTAACTTTTGTCACTGCTGTAAGGTCCATAAAAGACCATGGACTTTGACAGTGGATGATCAAAGATGCTGAAGGTCTACTTCACCACATCTGTCCTGCCCTTGGAACATTCCTGGCATACTCATTCTCTCCTGTTATGCTACATGGGAAGAGATCAGTTTGTTTTTGGAACCAGCAAAGACACCTTTGCCAAATCACACAGCTAAAGATCCAGTGCATAATTCTCCTATGTAAAGGAAACACTTCACTTAAGGCCATTTTTGTTCTATGCTTACACAGAAGAATAAACATGGTTACCTTCAGAATATACACTCTTCTCAAAAAATGGAAATTCTATAAAATAGATAATTAGTTGCTTAATCAATAAGAAAGCTGCCTCCTTCTAACATATTTTTGCCACCTACTTCATAGAAAAATGTAAACAAAAAACTTTGAATAAATCTGAAAAAAATCTCACTTGTGTCTAACATACGATAATCAATCAGCAGCCAAAAGCAGCCTTTAAGACCTACCGTTGTTATCATGTAGAGCAATGGGGGCCCCGGTACCATCTTCAAACAGATCATATGGGGAAATGTAATACTTGAGGTTCATAAGATGACCTGTGGAAAATGGGCATGTCAATGAGTGGGCTGGTGGCTCCAGTGAGTCTGATATTCATAGTCACCAGCAATCATACCAAAGTCATCTCTCAGTACTATAAATCTAGCAAAGTATGACACTGTGACTCCATCCAGAAAACATCAATGCCAGTAGAGAGAAACTGTGTATTGTAAAGCCAGTGTGATGACAAATACTTGGCAAAAAAGCTGACAATGAGATTCTTACAAATATATCAACTGCTGCCACTTCCACTGTAACAACTCTTATCCATTATTAGTGCTTGTCTATGGATGGCAGCAGAGACTCCTATGATGGATCCATACACTTGAATAAAAGCTAGTTTATAGACAAATAAAAACTATCTATCAAATCCTTTTGTATTGCTAAACAGAAGGAAGAGAAATACCTCCACTTCGTGGGGTGAGATACCCAACACTGCCATGCAAAATCTTGTCAAAGGGACTTGCGTTGGTAGCTTGCCTTAAAAAGGAGGGGGGGGGAAGAGAGAAAGAGAATCATGGGTTTATAAGATGCCAGAACACAGCTGAAATCTAAAACCTTAAAGGAGACACTAGCACACAATTCAAAGTCAAGCAAAAGAGAATTCCTTTTACTTCGCACTATAGTTGGAAAATATCTAAAAGCACTGGCAAAAAGGAGAATTAATTCACTTCTTAGCATAGCGGGTGTTTAGTCCACTGAATGCATCAAGAACTGCTAGTGATTCCCAATCTCTTTTGTTGACAACCCCTCTGCAATGGATTAGTGCAGGCATTTTCAACCTTTTTTTAGTCTAAGTACCCCTTGGTGGCCAGACACCGAGGTGGGGTGGAGAGGGGTGCATGCGTGGCTGGACACAGAGCACAAAGGCAGGGACAGTGCGCGGGCAGGTGGGGACAGAGCACTGCTGCCTCCCAGGAGCAGGGGTGGAGCAGGGAAGCTCATTGGGCTGGTGTGTGGTGACAGTGGCCACTGCGTGCGAGCTTCCCTGCCCCACAGAGGGGCGCTGCTGCCCTCACCCCACCCTGGCCCTTCTCGTGGGAGGCGGCAGCGTTCTGTCCCCGCCTGCATGCACACACCCCCTAGAACTGGCCCAAGCACTCCCAGGGGTATGCACACCCCCGGTTGACAACCCCTGGATTAGTGAAGGGGAAAATCAATGTCCACCCCAGTAACAATGTCTGCCAAAGTTGCTGTGTCAGAGATTGCTTTAGTCAACTTCTCCCCATGCTCCCCTTTTCTATCTGTATTCTCAACTTCTGCGCTGCTCCACTTTCTATTTTAACTGCTTATTCTGTAGTTAAACATTGTCATTAGTTAAATTTAACAATGAATATTGAGAGCATTCTTTTTCAACTTCCTGTTGTACTGAATTGTTTTAATCTTGGTGTCAGCTTTAGCAGGAACTCAGAATAAACAGGCATTGACTGCCATATCACAAATCCATACAAAAGATTTTTTCCTCAACATACAGCTCATGAATGACTAGTAACAATAATGGAGACTGAACCTGAGAATGAAACCTATAGAATAATGAAGAAAAATCCATATTTTAGAGGTTCTTACCAATACATTGATGCCATCTTAATGAGATCCAGCTCCAAAGACTGTAGAGCCAAGTACATTTTAGTTTTAAGCTTGCTGGGGAAAAAATGAGAAAAAAGAAATGAGAGTTCAGGAAACTACACAAGTACATCCAGACACACAACTTGATCTGCAGGCAAACAAGGGGAACTCCTAGCTGACTAATTTTAGTATTTTCTAACAAAGCCCATCCTTAACATTTAAAGATAACACAGAATTCAAAGTTACTCAGATTTACAGATTAAATCCATTGTTAGAAGTAAAACCTGAATTGTCCCAGTACTGTGATTAAAGCAACTGAAAATATACAATTCTTCTTTCAGGTTACTGTTACATTGCAATTGTGGTAAAGACGTATGAAAACTGAATGACACGATGTCTCAAATATTAGGAGGTTTGATTGTTGTGGTTGTTTTCAGGTAAGGGGTATCAAGCAAATAGGTGTCAGTATATATACTTGATTTGTCTTCTGTGTACTGCATGATTTGAGAAAAAAAGAAAAAGGAACTTGAGTACATATCTTCACTTCTTAAATAAAAAAAAAAATCACACAGCAGTGGAAGAAATTTAAAAAAGTGTTTATGCTTAGTAGTAATTCATCATAAATTCATCTGATGTGTTCATCTGGAAGATGCAACCTTGCTAGGCAGCAATGCTCTGAGATCAAGAGAGCATAGACTTATATGTAAAATGGCACAATACTCTCTAATGACTATACCAGCAAGGTTCTAAGTTATCTTTTGAAAGATGCTGAGCACTTCCTATTCTCTCTGAGGTCAACAAAAGCTGTGCCAGAGTTGGCACATTTAAAACCAAGCCATTTATTTGGATTTAGGAGTGTGAGCTAGAGCTTGCTTTTTTTTAATTTTGCCCATCATGAATTTTTTTTTTCATTTAAGAGCAAATAAGCAAAATATATTCCCCCTGCAGCCTCCCCCAAATTAAACACTCTTGTTAGCAGTGAGAACCAGAGAGAAAACAGAACAGAAAATAATGTGAAACTGATTAATTTAGCTTCATTGTTTAACCAGAAATTAAGTGAATGGAAATTCACAGCATGCATGCAGAATGAGATTACAAAGATTCCTTCAGTAAAAATGTGGACCTTAATTCTGCAGATATGTACATACTAGTACACAGTGGCACTCCTCACATACATAAATTAGAACAGAATTGGGGTCTTAGTAAAGATATTTGTTGATATAGTTATTTTTATAGTATCCTTTAGATGCTGTATTCCTGCATGCATGGAGACAGATGGCAAACACAATAAAAAACAGTTTGCAAATCTCTTAGTGCAAAACAATAGAAGGACTGCCAAAAAGATGACATTACAATGTGTTATAGATTTGTAATTTAGGCTCCTTTATTCCAAATCTATGCATGCATTTAAACACACAAATGTTCCCACTGAGGCCAACAGCATGTGATTAAGGACTTGCAGAACTGTTGCACACACATATCAAAAATACTAAATACAGTAAATGCTATATTCTTACTTGTCTCCTGGCAATTTATACAGGTTCACAAGTCCCTTCAGATGCTTAGAGAATTTATCAAAGTTTTTCTCTCTAGAAGGGAAAAAAATGGTAATTTTAAAGTAATTTATAATAGATTAGGATTTATTCTTTATTTATTTATTCATTTTTTTAGGAATTATTGCCTTTATAAACAGTTCTTAAATCAGTTAGGAATATACTTGAGTTATCCGGAATTTGAGAAAAATGTGTTTCTTAAATTTTTGCAGTACACTATCATTTTTTTGCTTAGTGATATTCTGTTCCAAGTAACTGAGAAAAAAAGGTCCTTTAAACTTATCCTAAAATCTTTCTGCAAAGAACAATGGTCAAAGGCAATTTTGTGGCATCACACAACAAGCAGGCATGATGATCTGACTCAGAAATCACAGAGCTAAATATAGCCAGAAAACCCCTTGTAAAGTACATAGACTTTGGGGTGGTAGCATGTTTGTGTGTGGGGGAGGTGGGAGGGAAACAGTTACTGAATGCCACAATGTGTAGGGCACAAAACAATGCTGTTGATCAGTATCCTAGGAACGCAATGAACAACCTTTTTGCTCACCTCAGATGTTGCACCAGCTCTGGACAGCTCTGAAACAAAAAACAAGAAAAATACATTCATTCCAAATTAATCTGCTTTAAATCTTTTCATGAGTAAAAAATACAAGGACAGAATGAGATTATTGAGAATCATCTTTTGCTGAGAAGCAATTTAAACACTCCCTGCTCTGCACCTGTATGCTTCCAATGCCCTGTCTGTCAACCACTTCCAACACAAATTCAAGATACTACTACAGGATTAACTTAAACTACAGTTTTCAAACCTGGGGACTTTATGTTGAACATCTATATCCATATATACACATCTAATAAACGTATCTTGCTTTTCAGAAGTTCAGACAAAATATACAGGTGCCAGCAGTCTAGGGGGAAAAAATCATGTCAACTTTTTAACATACCTAACTCTAGGCTTCCATGTTTATATATCTTCTATTCACAAAACTCTGATTTATAATGAAAACACCCTCCCAGCTCATGAAGGGAAACAGACGAACAACAAAAAACAGCATTTTTTTTGTCAATTGATTATACTGGAATTTGAAGAACAATATGGACTATTATTTAAGTGATCCCAATTCAGATGCACAGAGTTTAAATAAACACCATTAGGAATCAAAAGGAATTACTCCATGAAGGGTTTCACCTCTTACTGGAAAAGTGAGAATAGGTTTTTTGGGGATTTTTTTTTGTTTGGACGAGAGAAACATATTCCACACAATCAATTCCCTGAGTTTGTACTGAGGGGAGACAAATTGACAGACTGTGTCTTTGACATTACCCATCTTCTTTTTATTGGTAATACATACCACAGGATTTTCTCCATGGTGAGCCACCTTGACATCACACAGCAGCCCTGTAGAATCTAAGTGGACTTCCACATAGAACATGTCTGAAGTGATGTAACATTCAGTGCCATTTGCACTAAGGTGAGATCCAAGGCTTACATACAAAACAAAACAAAAATTGCAATGAGATGCACACAAAAAACAATCAAAACAGCAGTGAGATTACGATGATCCTGTACAGATACACAGGAAATGCCTTGGCCACGAAAGACGACTTACCCATTCTGTCTAGCTATAGATTCCAAGCGATCTGTCATGGCGGGAAGGGATGATACTAGAACAAGACAGAAAGGCAAGTTTAATCTGAGTTTATATTCCCCCAGTGTACTTCTCTGGCATTAAGTCAGTCTCAACTAGCCACCCACTCCTACACAAGACATTATTATCTGCCTGCAACATGACATCTGTGTGTGTGCATATACATGAATGATCAACATTCAAAATATAGGCAAAACAATTTAAGACAAAAAAAATAATTATTGCCCAGAATCACAAGTATAAAGAGGAAACAAATTTTCTTCTGTGTTTCCAGACAAGTCAGTTTGGGTTGGAACCATGCACAATAGTCTAAAATAAAATATTTACCTTAAGTATAATGTCGATACTCACAATGCAGCACTGTGACTGACGGAAGAAGTAAACGTGTGTGATAAGTAAATCCACACATACCCCCCAAACACAAAATGAAACGAGTTTGATAAGGTTTTGTTTTAATTCAACCATGTTCTGTTGTGAAACATGCAAAAAAACACATGCGAGTATATCTGTATAGTTATATTTTCAAGGAATTTGCCAACCTTTCAATGCCTTCTGCAAAGTCTCCAAACAGCTCACCAGATGTTGATGCCCTCCGGAGTTCATCACAACACGTTTTTCCTGAATCAGAAGAGGGAAAACAACTATTTGTATGCAATGTTCAGTGAGATGGAGTCATCATAACTATTATTCAGGGCCAAATGTTGTTTATTCAGACAATTTAAAGTTAATTAAATCCTCTCCCAAAATTACTTTTCCAATTAGATTCCTAAAAGGAGAGTAGCATATCTAGACTACTTACAGAGGTTTCAAGAAATGCCCTTTTCCCCCCCACTTAAACTGCTGAGTGACCTGGAAGAATGGACTGCAAAAACTGAGAATTTACCAGGAGAAAGAGAGATTCAGCAAAGCATGCATTGTTTTGTAATGCATGAAGACTCTAGGTAACTTTTTCCGTCCCAGAACCACCATTTCGATGAACACGCCAACTGAGCTGTGGCATTGAATTACAAATACAATTGAGAAAGGAACAACATGCCTAACATTTGTAATAGTCTTATTTTTATTTCACAAAACCAGCTGTACTCTTATCAGAAATAGAGACTAATAGAGACTGTGCTGCACAACCATGTTAATAGCCATCTGCCTAAGGGTCCTCAATTCTCAGTAGTGACTGTATTCCAGGGGTTATAAGTGAGACTCTATATGCGACTACCTATGTTCCATTTTGTCCCTTTGTGCTATAAATATAGTTTACCTTTTTGTGTCTCTGCTTCCCCTTTGCCATCTTACCTATTTAGATTACAAGCTTTGTGAAGTGGGAATTCTCTCTCCTCAAGCAAAACAGGGGCCCTAATCTTGTTTGGGGCCTGTGAGCACTACTAATATGATCCTTCCTCCTGAGGTTTAATACTTCGTAAAGTACATTCAGATAACTGGCTGCCAGGTGCCAACAAAGTATGAATCATAAAAAGACTATGTAATATCACCAATCTCTCGAAAACTCTCACCATGACTTGACGGACAAGCTTCACAGTTTCAGTCCAAGGTCTGTTCTGGTTAAACTTTGCATGAAGTCTTTCCAAGAGCGAACTCATCTTGTTCAGCTTCTCTGCTTCTATAGGACAAATTATAGAAGACATCTCATTCAGGACCTGCTGCAATTTAATGTTAATTCAAACAACACAAAACTTTTACAGACACAAACCCCCATGACCTTCATCTAAAAGATCCGCCATTCCATCTCAATGTTAGGGTAAACCACAACTTTGAAAAATCTTTTTACTGATTATACACACACACTTTTAAGACCTGCTGAAGGCTCATGGGAAAGACCTGAAGTAGCAACAGATCTTTGAAGAGGAGGGGTTAAATCTCCTGGTTTTCATAGCACTGAACATGCATATGCAGGTTTTTTTTCAACTCTGAGTTCTGCTGAGAACTTTATAAGGCAAAAATACTTCCACAGACTCCTCCTTACTCCCAAAACCCTAATCACACTCTAACTATGTTTCAAACTTTTTCATTTGTGGACTGACCACCTGAAAAGAAGCTGTGGACCCAAATCTGAGAGCCATTATACTCACATTTTTTGCTCTAAATTGTTTTTAAGAATACCTTCATAACACGCAGTGAAGGGTGAATCACCAGCCTATAAAAACTCCAGCTGGAACCCACTTACAATGAAGGACCTGACTGAGGCAGTGACAGCTGGAATGCAACACAGGCCAACAACTACCAGTGCTGCAGAGAGCTGGGACTTCTATGACTTAAAGGAGTTCTGATCTTACTCATACTAAAGACCCATGGGTTGGCATCTTCTGTGGGTGGGTGCCTGCAGGATACAGAGGTATCCTTGAATCTGGATAGCAATCTGCATACTGCAACACAATGAAACAACTGGCAACTTCAGTTTCACTTCCCAGCAAACAGGGTTTCATGGTATTCCATCAACTTTAAAACTTAAGAAACAAGTTTTATGCATCTCAATTTCTCTGTTATTTGGTGGGGGGTTACAGTGCCTTTTTACTGTGTGTTAAAAGTGCTTTGGTCTTCAGTACTGCAATGGAAAAGAAGCTTATAAACTACAGAGAAACTGATGATGCAGTGGAAACACTGTCATTGACTATACAAAGGGTATTATCAAATGCATGAAGTAAACAAGCTGAAACAACAGAGAAAATAGTTTTCCTTACTCTCTAGTTATGAGTATCTTCTGTGATATTTGTAAAAATTGGGGATAACACTTGTCTAAAAATAGTTTTAAGTGGTGTCCCTTTCACTAGATATGGAGCAGGCTTCTCTAAAGCTAGACCCTGGAGTTTAAGCAAAGTCATCCCCGTTTGTTTTGGCAACTTCAACTGAGGTGTCCAGTTCAAGGTAAACCTAGGATTAAAACTTTAATGGCACAAGTTCCTATTTGTGTAAATATGTTAGGGGCATTTCAAAACTCAGTTTGGGAATTGTATTATGCCGTAAACTTAATATTGAATGCATCTGCAGGTCCACATGCAGAAAACAGTTCTTTAAAATGGCTGGTACAAATTTCCAGATAATGGATGACATCCTGGGTCCACTGGGATGCAGTAGAAGTTCTGCATTTGACATAAACAGAAGCAGAATTTCAGCCAGAGTATAGTCTTTTATTTCCTTCAGAAACTGAGGAAGTCAACTATCCCTGCTTAGCAGCTGGCACCAGATGTCACCAAAAAAAAGAAAAGACAAGTAACCTGTCGGTCAGACTAGCTATTAATTTTAGTTCTTCTTTTTAATTTATACTGAAAGCATGATGATTATTAGTTTTGCAGAAGAGGTGGATTTAGACATGCCTTATATTTGTGTGTTTAATATGTCTGTGGATTGTTTCTGATACACATTAAAAAAAAATTTTTTTAACAAATTAACACAGCAGAACTGAAACCCTCAGAATGAATCCATGCCCATTTGATGTATACAGGGGCAAATTATATATAGGGAAGAACTCTAAGCTCTAGAAACCATTTCCCTTACTGCACAGAACAGGTTCCCAAACTCTGCCCTACTAAAAGCTGTGCTGACATCATGATAGCAACTAAACGGATCTGCTCAACTTGCCTAAGTTGGGGCAAACGGCAGCTGTCATCACCTTTCACAGAGGTGCAGCCAATAAGGCTGCAAGTCACACAACATGAAGGTCCATCTCAACCCAAGGCAGCTATTCTGACTTACGCACCACACGGTCACCTGCACCAACAGTTTTCGGCACCTTCATATTCTGTAAACCACGAGGCTGCTCAGCCCCAGGTGAAACATCCTGTCCTTGGCACATACGCTCCTCTCCCATCCGGGTGCAGCAGCACATGCCAGAAGCCCTTTACCTACCAGCAAGTGCTCCCTACCAAGGGGTTTGAACTAGCACGGGCGGCAGTGCCCGATTCTGGCTGCAGGTAAAAGAGCACAACCCTGTCTTCCGGTCACCTCCTGGGCAGCTCAGCCGTGGCTTCAGACAGGGCACCAACCCGTGCGCTACGGGTCCCTGACATGCTCCTGAGGACAGATGGATGCTGCCCTGAAACGTACTGGGAGGGGGGAGATGGTCCTTCTTCCCCCTGGGGACTTGAGGGTAGGGACTGCTGGCTTTCCAGGGAAGAGGATGTGTGGGCTGCCGCCTGCCCTGGAGATGAGCATCTCCCTGCTCCCGCCCCGGCAGCGCCCGCGCCCCTGCCCCCGCGGGCAGCCTCGTTCTGAGCAAGGGGCTGGGGGTGCAGCCTCGCTCTGGCCCCAGGCACTCACCCTCAGCGCCCCCCTGA
>NW_005842040.1:2092723-2097074 GCF_000455745.1 Alligator sinensis | reverse complement strand
CCCCCCGCGCGGGAGGGGCCTCAGTCCGCGGCCGCTCCCGCCGCCGCCATCCCAACGGCCATAGCTAATCTCCAAACTGCGCGACACTTCCGCATTCTCGCGAGAGCCTGGAAATCTCGCGAGAGAGCCGCGAGCGGAGCATGCTTGCGCCGACATCTCGCGGGATCTGGAGCACCAGCTCGGCTTCTGTACCACTTCGCTTCCCCACTCTAGGCGTTCGGGCTCGTGCGCTCGGCTGCGGGGCGGAAGTCTCTATTTGATAGCAGCTGTCCCTGAGACTTCCTTGCAGTTTGAAAGAGCTACGAAGATGTAACAGTAATTACACGGGGAGGAGAACTAAGTATTTCAAATAGCGAGTCGGGCAGGAGCGATGGTGGAGCCGCGATGGGCCAGAAGCCAGGCGGGAGGCACAGATTTCTTAGGGCGATACCTTTAATTGGACCAGTTGGGTGGATAGGATGGAGTTAGGCAGTACTTTCTTCTTCTTCAGAGAGTGCATCTGACTCCACTCCGCCTGTACAGCTGGTCCAATAAAAGGTATCTCCATGAGAAATCCTTGCTTTGTAGAGCGATGTTCCCACTGTGTTACTTTTTTTTTTTTTTTGGACTACTTGTAAATGTCAGCTGTTCCAGGAAGGTGGCTAGCAGACTTTTCACTTATCTCACTGTGCTGAGATGGCAGGCGGTAGACTTACTGTACTGCTTCTTCTCACCCATTGACTCCTCAATCTGCATTTTCACTGACTACCTATCTTGTATGCATACCAGCCCAGCCCCTGGCTTTTTTACTTTTCATTCCATCCAGGAAGAGCACACACCAACTGCTGAAACTTCCTTAGCCTGATGAAGGGTTTTTGAACCCGAAAGCTTGCCTAATAATTATTTTCCAACTATTTGGGTTGGTCTAATAAAAGATATCAGATTCACCCAAGGAACCTTGTCTGCCTATGTCCTTAGACCAACACGGCTACAACCTACATCCCTGTACTGCTTCTGAGCATTCCTTTTAAGTTTGAGATCAGATAAATGCTGCTTTAGCATACATGCCAATGTTGCTACAGTCCCAGCCTCCTCCTGCACAGGGCCACATCATCTGGCCTGTGAGACTCCACACTGGCAGTAGTGTTAAACACTACAGCTCTGGGAACACTTAGCTTTGCTATCACTTCCTTATCATCAAATTTCTGTGCCTGTGGGGAGTCCCACAGGCCAGGTGACATGGCTGTGGGCCAGGTGTGACCTTTGGACCAGAGGTTGAACACCACTGATGTAATACAAAAGGAACATACCCAGCACATAACTGGAAGCTGACAGTGGTTGATAAAACAGTACCATAAACACTATGCTTTAAGTCTAAACATACATCCAATGAGCCCTTAACCTGGTCTAGGTACCATCAAACAAAGTGTTAAAGATATTACTTTAATCTTAAAATCAAGTGTAATAGGCCAAACTATAACAGCTTTCTAAATGCATTAAATACTTTTACCTCCCATCTCTTTAGAAGGACCTTTTCCCCTTCTCCCATACCTCCACTTTATTCATTCAAGTTCAGTACAGAGTACAATACTATTAACACACTTTGCATTTCTTTTTCACCAGAGAAAAAAGTATTTTACAAACAGTAAATTGCACAACACCCAAAGATAGAAGCACTGCAAAGTGGGGTGGGGAGGAGGGGAGGAAGAAAGAGAGAGAAAGGGGGGGAACCAAGATTAGCAGCATTCCACTTAGAGCTCTTCTTTCTGCTTTCTTTTAGCACATAATTTCAGTTTTCCCACTATCAAGATCCAAATTTACATTTCTAGCTCATCACTATGGACAGAAAAATTGATATTGTCAGTTCCCTTCCACAAAACCTGAAAAAACCATCAGGTTCACCTTTGTAGAATGACAAAATACTAATGTCAGAGACAAACCCAGCCTTTCTTTGAAAAGGGCCAGCCCACCTTATGGCTTCCTCTTAACACACCACAGCTGAAGATGTTCTGTTCTTTGACCACCAGATGAGGTGGCCTGTTTGAGTGGGGTAGGAGTTCTTCCTGTTTCCTGAGTAAGACATTTCATCTCCTTCAGTGGCCAAGTATACAAGGTATCTACATCTTTATGAGGTAGTGAATACAAATTAATTGTTTTAAATTCCACTGAGACTATATGATAAAATTGGTCGTGCTACTTTGTTAAAAAGAAATTGCTACCTAGGATTTACAATAACTACTGCTTTATACAATAGTTACTTTGAAATTAATAGAAACTGGAGATTAACCTCTTCCTCCTTTCCAGAGGTTATTAGAGTCTGTTACTTTAACTAAAACAAGCTCTTCATTTGCAGGCTGGTGCCCAGTTCTAGTTCCAGTCGAGAACAGTGTTCCATTAACCAGATAATTAGACAGACAAGGAGACCAAAGAATAATAGGATCCAGTATTTGCTGAGGAAAGTGGTGGATTCATCTGAACTTCAAGTCTTGAAAGCAAGCTTGGATGTCTTTCTACAATAGCAGAATAAATCCAAAGATATTGGGAATTATGTGGGAATTTGAGAGTGTAATTTGATGGCCTATCTTTCATCTTAAAAATCATGGAGATGTGGAAGGACTATCGCTACTGAGCTAACTGCAGCCTCAGGAAGAGAAGGGAGGAGCATCTGTAAATCCACAAAATAGTTGTGCTTTTGTCACCCTTTAATTTAAAAACAAAACTGATGAGCTTTCATATGCTGAGTGTCAGCCTAAAGAGAATTTGTATGGCCTAGTGAATATAGTCAACAGGGTTTGTAATGGAACACAGACCCACCATTATTATAGCGAGAGGGCTCAAAATGTTGATGTGACAAAATGAAAGCTGTAAATACACATGTGCAAATAGAACAGACACCAATTAAAACCTGCAATTTTAGAGCTTTCTGGAACTTGCCTTCAAGTGATGTGACCCTCATAAAAATAAATCTACATTCTATAGTGACAGTCTCAAACCTAAATGGATATGCTGTTTGAGTCATTCCTGTATCATGCTGTTGTTATATTGAAAGCCTCAATACTTCAAAAATCATGCATGGAAGTTTTAAAATAGGAATATTCACAGTTTTTCCATGTAGAAAAAGCTTGGGGGGAGGGTATTTATTCTCAGAGGGAGGAAAAAGCGATTTTTGTTGCTCTTTTCCTTTTCATATTTGCTTTGGAGTGTTTAAGGCTGGCATATAATGACATTATATTATACCACCCACTATACACCAGATCCTTTTACTTTCTGTTCTATTGTTGGGTAACATGTCACAAGGAGCCAATGATAATTTACCTGAGGAATGGCTAAGGGACATTTCCAGAAGTCTTCACTGATGTGATCTGCTTCACTTTTTGGCTAGCCTCAGGACCCATTTTTCAAAGAGCACCGAGGAACTGCAGTCCCTGTTTCCAAAAACTGCTGGATATGATTGTCTAAGTAGTAGTAACAACAACAAAAATAAATACTTGATTTTTCTCTGGAGGGTTAGGGCTATAGAATGAGGGTTCTGGATCATATGATTCTGTTTCCAGCTGTGAGGAAAGCTAGGGGTGATAGAACTCTGGGGGTCAGGGCGCTGGTGTCCTCTTTTCGGTTCTTGGAGGCAAGTGGATGCAGCAAGGAAGAGCTACTAAAATGAGGAGTCTTGGTTTCTGGTTCCAGCTCTGAGCAGGGAATAGGATTTAAAGTATAAAGGTGGGGACTGGAAGCCAGAACTCTTGGATTTTATTTCCAACTCCAGAAAGGGGCAAGAAGTTAAGCTGGGACCAGGGAGCAGTGATCCCAATCCCCCTGTATAAGTAGACAGCTAGATTTTGTACTTAGCGTGTGTTTAATGCAGCCTTTTATGGCTACTATTTGCAGGGCCCTTTGGCTTTCTTGGGGAGTTATGTGAATAGGTGTATGCATACACATGTCTACATGTATATATGTACCTACATATACGTGTATATGTATATATGTGCACACATGAACATAAATGAACACAACCACCTGTGTTATGTTCATCTCCCTGAGCATGTACTTTGTGTATGTGGGGGGAGGGGGGGGTATTTGTCTTCAGGAACGTGTCAGTAAAGTTTTGTTGAAGGGGGGGCACCTGTGGTGCTTTGTCCGCTCACTTTCCTCCCAATAAAGTTTTGTTGGAAAGGCAACGCTGTCTTAAGCGCGGGGGTTGGTCTGTTGGTTCGTCCCCCTCCCCCCATGTGCCGCGTTACAACGCGGCTCAATAAAGTTTTGTTAAACGGCCTCGCGGCGTGCTCTCGCGAGGCTTCCGTCGGGGCCTGAAGGAGGAGAGAGAAGCGTCGGGGAGGTCTCGCGAGGTTTGGCCGGCGGAGAAGGGCTTCTCTCC
>NW_005842040.1:2085502-2092396 GCF_000455745.1 Alligator sinensis | reverse complement strand
TAGGGCGTGAGGGGGCAGCCACTGTGAATGGTGGGCAGAGGGGGGAGGGGCACGGGCAGGGGAGAGCAGCCTTGCCCCGGGGGGTGACTGGTTTTGGGGCTTTGGAGGATTCCCCCCTCCCTTCTTTGGAGCACAGTGGAGGAGGAATGCCCAACCCAGAGAGACATGGGGGCAAGAAGGATGGGGGCGGAGGGGGGTCCTCACAGCATGCAGCCGGCAGCGGCAGCTCAAACAGCAAGGAGAGGCACCGGCTGGCCCCCAAACACAAGAGGCACAAGTCCAGGCACTCCAAAGACTCGCCGCTGGCGGCCCAAGAGACGACGGCACCGCTCGGTGCAATGATCAAGCCGCTGGTGGAGTACGACGACATCAGCTCGGACTCGGATACCTTCTCGGATGATATGGCCCTCAAACTGGAAAGGAGGGAGAACGATGAGAAGAAAGGGGGTTCGGACAGGAGCGACAGGCTGCACAAGCACCGGCATCACCAGCACAAACGTATTCGTGAGCTGATGAAGAGCAAGCAGGCAGAAAAGGAGAAGAAACTGGAAAAGAACCAGGAGGCATCTGGCAGGTTGGTGTCCATCAAGGACAGGGTGGCTGGGACCTCCAAGAGACTCAATGAGGAGAATGAGGAGCACCCTAAGTCACAGTCCTCAAAGAGCAGTGGCAAAGAGTCCCGCTCGGCCAAAGCGCACAAGGAGAAGTCCCGGAAGGAGCGGGAACTCAAGTCTGGCCACAAAGACCGAAGTAAAAGCCATCGGAAAAGGGAGGCTCCAAAGAGCTACAAATCTGCTGACAGTCCAAAGCGGAAATCGAGGAGCCCCCATAGGAAATGGTCTGACAGCCCTAAACTGGATGACAGCCCCTCGGGAGCATCCTACATCCAGGAGTATGACTTCAGCCCCCCACGCTCGCACACGTCTAGCAACTATGACTCTTACAAGAAGAGCCCTGGAGGCTCATCAAGGAGGCAGTCGGTCAGCCCACCCTACAAGGAACCTGCAGCCTACCAGTCTAACACTCGCTCTCCAAGCCCTTACAGCCGGAGGCAGAGGTCTGTCAGCCCATACAACAGAAGGCGCTCTTCGAGTTACGAGAGGGGAAGTGGGTCGTACAGTGGGAGGTCACCCAGCCCATATGCCCGACGACGCTCAAGCAGCCCTTTTGTTGTGAAGCGGTCAGTGAGTCGAAGTCCAGTACCCAGGTGCGTAACCTCTGCTTTGTCTTCATGGGGGTTGGTGGGGTAGGAAAGAAAAGGGATTTGGACAAGATGGCTCTGGTGCGTGCCATTCACCCTTGCAGTCAGTCGGGGCCAACAACGGCCACTCTGATCCCTTTTCCCTGCCTGATCTGATATTCTGCCTTCTGCTCCCTGCCAGAATTGCTGCTCTGCTTTTTTCTGCTCCTGTAATCTGTCTTGTGCCACACACAGCAGAGACTGCCTGTGTAGGACTTGTGGCATATGTGCTGCAAGTTGGCCAGCCCTGGTCTAGATCTTCCATCCAAACCTGGTTCAGGTCATTGGTATCCATATATTGTTACATTGGGTGCCTATTCAGAGGCATAGGTTTGAGGGGTGAGTCAGTTTGAGGTTTGAGTTTGGTGGGTGTTCATACAACACCTACCACCATAATTGGCACTCATCATCCTTCGTGTTGGCAATCTTGGCAGAGAGACCAAGGACTGAATAAGCTATTAGGATTGAATTACACTCGCCTCTAGAGGTTGCCTCTGTAGGAAAGGAGCAAGGCTTTGTGGGGAAGCTTGCACGGCTTAGAATTATGTGGAAGAATGAAGGATTTCAATTCATAGTGGTAAAAATCCAACCTCTCTCACTAGTACTATATTTACTTAAACAACAAATAAGCCTCTCTAGTTCTGGAAACCTTGATCAGAATTCTTGCACCCAGGAAACAAATGTTTCCAGAAGGGTTGTATTAATCTAAATATTTCTTCCTTTCTCTCAACTATTTTTCATAGCTGGCCACTATTTAAATAGCATTTTCTTAGATTCTGCTCAGTTCTGGATCCCTTGCTTCCTTGTCTTTAAATAGCTCGTCAGGACTTTCTAGAAGGGAACTTGGGTAACATTCTCATTTTCAAATGGCTATATATAGAGTTATACAATTTGATGGGTAACTTTGACATTGTAAAATGGTTTTACTTGATCATTTTGTGTAGTAATGTTGTGCTTTATTTCAGATGAGCATTTATAAAAACCACAAGTACAGATTTATGCACAGTTTAACACAGATTCTTTTCCTAGCTTAAAGGTCATCCACAAGCAAACTTCCAGGTGCCAGCACCTTGTGGAACTTTGGTTATAGCTCCATGGTAATTAAGATCTAAACTTGAATGTAGCAAGTCCTCTTGGTAAACTTTTAAAACATTATGCATAGTGTTTTCTGCCTTGCTTCCAGCCCCTATTATCTGACTGATAGGGGCTGACCATGCCCATCTTTATTTATGTGTCTAGTAATTATTCATGTGAGTAGTTCCTAACATCACATACATTGCTCTCAAAATTGGGGATTAACCTCTCCAGAGAAGTCAGAAGGTAAGAGCGTTGCTTTCTGTCTTCATATCTAAAGATCAGTGTGTCGTAACATGTCAAGGCTGCTTTCATGAAAAAACCTGATAGGAACAGCATAATTAACTTTTTTCCCTCCATGTATCTGGACAAGGTGAATGCTGGGTGAAAGCATAGAAACGCGATGAACTTCAGTGAGCTACACTGAGAAAAAAAGTTTCCGTTGCGTTAGCTATCTTAGTGTAAAATCTTAGTGGAGATTTTTTTTTTTAAACAACAAACCAACAACAAAAAAAACAACCCCCCAAAAACCCCTTCGGTTGCAGCAAGGACACTGCACAGACAGATTTTTGTACTTACATTTCTGAAAGAAATACATGCCTCTTCCACTCTGCTTGGAATCCTTTCTAGCTGGTTGCTGTGGTATTTGTAGGCTCTACAGGTGTCCGTATCTACCCCTCCTTGACCAATAGGAGGGTTATTACTAGATTAGAGTGTAGTAGAGCAATTCAGTGAAATTCTTAAAGGTTGGTCTTTCCCCACAAAAGCCTTGTTCGCCCCCCCCCCACTGTCTTCTTCCCCCAAACCCACAACCGCTTGTATATATGCTAGTCACTCCTGACTTGAGAAATCAGGTTCATTTTTTCCTAACTTGCCTGTGGAAATAACTTTCAGTGTGCTTCCATGAACTTGCATTGCCATGTGGAAAAGTTTCAAGGGCACCTTTGGGGTACAGCAGTTGGCTAGCTAGACAGACCAAAGAAGATTCCAAAGGTTACAGTTTGTTTACACTCTGTTTCTTTGAATTCTTTGAATCTGTGTCAAATGGATAACCTACCACAGCCCCTCCCCTTCTCTAAATCTAACATGTAGCTGTTATATGGTGTACTGTTTTTAACAAGTATTGGTTGCTCTAAACATCACAAAGAGAGAAATAAGATACTAGCTAAGCATATAAAAATCCTTTAAAAATAACGACCTCAAAATATAATATTATGCTTAAAAGACCAAAGGAAAATTAGCAGGTTATATATATATTTTTTCTTATGTTAGACATTTAACAGGTTCAGTTTTCAGTGTTGGTTATTGCTTCCCCAAACTTGCATTCCCTGCAGTGAAGATAGTTCAGGATAAGTTCCCCCTCTAAGGAGGCCTGAGTCTTTCTTGTGGCCTTTTAGCTTTTTTCATTGGCAGAAAACTACTTCTTCCTACATTCCAAGTCTCCCTTCACCCCAGTCCCCAAATTGCAGCACAAAATGGAAGCCAACAAACTAAAGAAATGTGCCTTGCTAATGAAGAAAACATACTGCTGTTAATATTTCCTGTGACCCTTCAAACTAATTTCAGTTTAGGAGGGAATGTAGATTCTTTCATCGGGGGGGAAAGTAACAAATGCGGTGACCTGTGTTCTTTGTAGAACTTAAGGAACTATACCCTTGCAGCTAGAGCTGGAAGAAAGCATTTTAGTAATTGTGATTTGAGGTGGACTGCACACTACTAAACATTGTTGTGAGACACTGAATTGGGTGTAATCATTAGGAGGCCACAGAGTGCAGCATACTGCCACAGTTTAGAGTTGTCAAAAGGTCACAAATTGTGATGAGAGGGTCACTGTTCCTCATTTGAATCAGTTTCCTAATGATTAGAACAGAGACTAGGAATCCAGACTCTCAGGGCCTAGTTCTACCTTTGCCACTGCCTTCCTGAGTGACATGGGCAAGTCATTTCACTAGTGTACTTCTGACTTTCCAGCTTCCAAATGTGGCAACAATGCCTCACAATCTCACCTATGAGATGTCTGTCCTCTGAGATCCCCAAAGCAATTATGAAAGTGTGGAGCTACAGGTTTTTTGTGTTTTGTTGTGTATTCAGCATTGATTCTGAGAGCCCTGTTGCTAACAACTGTTAGCAATGGCCAGTTTCCTGGAACAAATAAGACAAGATTTCTAATTTTCCTTTCTCCAAAGGTTTCTGAGTTAGCACAACTTTGCAGCAGATAAATTAATTTGCTGCAATGGTCCTTTGGATTTCTTCAGAGAGCCATCTCCACTGACTCCTCTGTCTAAATTCTCTGGTTTGACAGCTAGCATTTTATATTTCCAGTTTCTTGCATTAGAAATACATTAGAAAGAACCTTGTAAGTTTGTAAGATTGTCCATTTCTCTCTCTTTAAGTAGTGCAAAGTTTGCCGTCTCTAGTACGGTGTTTGACTTCAGGGATGCTCTGCATGGATAAAACTCAATACCCTGTCAGCCAGAGGTAAAGATATTCAGTGAACATTCCAGACTGGGGAAGGCCTCACAAATTGTTTGTGTGCATTTACTTCTCAAGGCATCTTTTTAAGGCAGCTAGCAGTGACAGAAGCTAATATTATATGTTAAGAGCAATTTCTTCATTGATAGTATGAATTGGTTGTAGCTGCATTTGGTTCCATTTTTTAGAGTTAAGTCATCCCTCACGTTCTTAAAAGTTCAGTTAGGAAAATTCCACAAGTGTCATCTATAGGTTCAATTAAAACATGATATTGGCTTTTTCAACTATGGCTTTGCAGTGAGATGCAGAAGGTGAAGACCTGTTCAAATGGTGAAATCTGTGCATATAGTTGAGACAGTAAAACTTATTACCCAGAGTCCCCTGAAGAGGACATATGAGCATAATGCCAGCTTGATTCTAAACAAAATTAGCATAAATACTGAAGACGGGCTGAAATCATTCTTAACTTCTTTTACATTGATATGATTATTAATAGTCCCCAACGATAGGGTCCACTTCTAATCCCAGTGTCCTTTGCCCACTGGATTCATAAGCATTGTGGCGTTTAGTGGAAAATGTTACAAGAGGTCATTTTCTTCCTCCAGTTAGTTTTTTGTTTTTTTTTCCCCTTTCCCTTGGGGTTTTTTTTTTTGTATTTTGTTTTTTAATAGAATCTTATAAAGATATAGCTACTTCAAAAACATTCTCCTTTGTAGGCATACTAGTCTTGTACTGCAACTCAGGGTTAAAACTATATCTAAAACTGGTTGTGAAATATTTGCGAGCATGTGTTCTTTGTGCATTGTGGAAAGGGAGTGTTTCTTGACCATGTCCTAAAATAATGCACTCTTTTCTTTGAAGATTAGGGAATTGAGGTGGAATAAATCACAGGTTAAAAACCAGGTTTGAGCATGGGTTTAGCTACGCTTTGTATAGGGCCTGCTTTTAAAGTGCTGTTTCACTCTCAGTAACGTGACTTTTAGGATCCATTAAATCCACCATATATATATAAAATATTTCATTGCATAATGCACACACCCATGGTTTCCAGGATCATGGTTTTTCTTGAAGAGAAGGAAACATCATTTATATGCCAAAATCTTTTTCATCTGCAAATTGGAAATGCCTTTGGTCTCTCTGGTCTTTCAAAATCAATCTCTATCCCTGTTCTCCAGTTAGCTCAGAGGAATTGCAGACTTATGTCCACTCCGAGTTCCCCTCCCATTCACTTCCTATGAAGTAATTTTCTACCTTGCTTCGGACTTGTATTACAATTTAGCCTTTCTGATTTGTTCTTGTATCTTTCCACATATAATAAACTGAAATCCACTTATGAACTCAGATTTGGAGAATCTCTGAACATGGCTAAGGTCTGTGGTTGGTTTTCTTGACTCTCAACATGCAGGTTGCAATTCTGGTAATAGTGAAACCTCAGTGGGTAATGAGGATGGGGTCGGTGGGGAGGAAGAGAGGATGGGGAGGAATTGGTTTACCAAGGAGAATGTTGCGTTGAAGTACCTCTGATCAACCTGACAAGGTTGTATAAAACATTTCACAAGCAGCAGTCATATCTTATTGTACTTCTGTATTACTGTACAGAACTGCTGTGAAAGATTTCTAAAGTATCATCTCATCCTCTTATTTGAAGTCCTCATTAAAGTGCTGAGCACCTGTTATCTCTTCTTTAATTTAGGGTTTTCTAGTCATCTTGCATTTCTGTTTTAATTGTTTAATATATAAGCAGCAGGATCCTTAATCTTGCAAGCTCCTTAGATGTTGACAAATATTAGATGTTTCAAGTCTCAATCAAACTGGTGCTGTTAAATTTCCCTGAAAAGGCTTTGGGTCCTGTTTAAAAGTTTAGTCAATAAGCTGTGAATGCTCTTGTCTCTAAAGAGAACTGTTGATTTTTGGTTAATTTCCATAATGAACCAAGTATGTATGGGCTGTGCTGCATTTAATTTGTTCTGCTTTCTCTGCAGGAAGTCTGTGAAGTCCCGAAGTCGAAGTCCTGCATATTCGAGGCACACGTCATCTCACAGTAAAAAGCAGAGATCTGGTTCACGCAGTCGCCATTCCAGCATATCGCCTGCTAGACTACCGTTGAA
>NW_005842040.1:2077151-2085471 GCF_000455745.1 Alligator sinensis | reverse complement strand
GGCGCAGAGCCCAGCAGAAAAAAAAGGAAACGAGCTGCTGCAGCAGCAGCAGCAGCAAAGGTAGATGGGAAGGAGGCAAAGGGCTCACCTGTCTTCATGTCTAGAAAAGAAAACAGCTCATCTGAGGTAAAGGAGCTGGGGACGGAGCCAAAAAAGGTAACCAAAATAATTAAATCGGAGAAGTCATCCTCAGATACAGAACTGGTTAACTTGATACATGTGAATGCAGAGACTAAAACATCAGTAGAGACAAAAATCAAGGCAGAAGAGAACTCTGAGAGGAAGCATCCCCCTTCAGTTAAAGATTCAAAAACAATGGGGAAAAAAGATTTGAAGCCAGTAGTAGTGAAAGAGGAGATCATGACTCCAAAAGAGACTGAGCCAACAGAAAAGGAAAACCCATCCTTGCTGCCCTCCATCAAATCGCCTCAACCTCCTCCTCTACCGACAACCACCCCGCCACCTCAGACTCCACCATTGCCCCCTTTGCCTCCATCACCTGCTGTTCCACCTATGCCACCCTCGCAGGTGACTCCTGTTCAGGTCCCTACATCAGTCCCAGCCTCTTTGCCATCTTTGTCCCACCCACGGACATCTGCTTTATCCACTCAGGCCAACTCTCAGCCCTCTGTCCAGGTCTCCATGAAAACACAAGTGTCTGTAACAGCTGCTATCCCACACATGAAGACTTCAACGCTGCCTCCACTCCCGCTCCCTCCCATTTTAGTTGGGGAAGATGACTTAGATAGGTAAGGTCATGCAAAAAATTGTGTTTAGCATTAATTTAAACTTGTAGACTGACATTAACTGAGAAGAACTTTTATTTTTAGCTTGATGATTCCTAACTTACTCTGTATGTGTTGCCTAGAAAGCACCTACCCATACACTTAGGTCTGTTGATAACTGTACCATCTTGCTTGAATGAGGAGGGTAGTAACCCAGTGGAACAGGTTATCCAGAGAGGTGGTGGAAGCACTATCCTTTGAGGTTTTCAAAACCCAGCTAGACAAAGCTTTGGCTGGGATGATTTAGTTGGGGATGGTCCTGCTTTGGGGAGGGGGTTGGACTAGATGATCTCCCCCGAGGTCCCTTCCAACCCTAACTTAGTGTGATTCTACGAATCTTCATGTTTGCAATCAAATGATTTGTCTCGTGTTCACCCATGTTGTCTTGTTCTCTCCTAGAGTAACTATGTTGAGGGTTTATGATTCTGCACTAAAATTTTATATACAATTTCAGTTGAGAAGAGAAGTTTGGAGGCTTGTAAAATAACAGTTTAAAAAAGTGTTGCTCTTACTATTGGTCCCTTAGGTCATGCCCTTGCATGTTGTTCCATCTGGAAGGACTGCTGTTTAATTGTAACGTAGCTCCATTTGCATCCCTCTGCATTGTAGCAACCTGCAAGAGTGGATCTTGGGTTACTATAACACAGCTTTTTCAAGCACAGTTTTAAAACCAATAGGAAACTTCATATCAGCAGTTCAAGACACTTGCACAAAATAGGGGCAATCCAAAGCAAGTCCTTGGTACACATGGATCTTTTCTACCTAAGAAAATTACACTGGTGTATAATAAGCAGTTTTTTCTTAAGTTGGCTGCTAGCTGACTCAGACTAAACTAAGTGCTGTGTAAAAGCTAGGCATTTTAAACTAAAGCTAGGTTGTTTAAACTAAAGTGTGCCCACATAGGAGGTTTGTATTGACCTAACTAAATAGATTTAAGTACCAGCTAAATTTTTCTCATGTCAAAAAGGCCTTGGGTAAAATGGGATTTTTGACCATAAATAACAGATGTAGGCAGAGGATGGTTAGGAGTGAATAAGTCATGGATAGCATTGGTGGATTTAATGGTTATATTTCTGCAATGCACCTTGTGGTTCTATGTACAATATGTCCTTTACGTATGCTGGATATTTATTAGGGGGGCACTGATACAGAATTTTGGGGCATATCAGCTTATACCAATCAGATTTCCGATACCTGCCCGGCAGCTTGAAGAGCTGCGTGCAGCTGGTAAGTCTGGTGGGAGGGAAGGGGCATGGTGGGGAGGGCAGATCAAGCCCCCTGTGTTGAGGAAGGAGTGGGACTGGGGCTGAGGCAAGTACTGCCCAGCTGGGGTGGGGCAGGCACAGGACAGGGGAGGGCAGCTCCCGCTGCTGCATGTCGCTTGTGTGGGTGCCATTGGTCTGGCAGCTCATCTGGCACTTGCCCGCTTATCCAGTGGCTCCCGCTGCTCCTCCGGGAGGGCATGGGAGGTGGAGGAGGGTGTGCCCCTGGATCTGTGTGTGGGCAGGGCGGAGCGGGCTCTTTCCGGTGGGGTGGGGCTGCGCTCGGGGCAGGTGGCAGCAGCACTGGGAGGAGACTACAGTCACCTCAGAATTTGCCATAGCATTCCCCCTCCTCCCAGCACCACTGCTGCCTGCCCTGTGCACAGACCCGCCCCACTGGGAAGAGCTTAGTGCAGCCCCAGCCCGCCCTGTGCAGATCTGGGGGCATGTGCCCCCCCCCTCCATGCCCTCACAGACAAGCAGCAGCAGGAGCCGCCGGACAAGCCACTAGACCAGTGGCTCCCACACAAGCAGCACGCAGTAGTGGGAGACGCACCCCCCAGAAGAGCCACTGCTCCATCCCGCCCCGCCCTGGCCGGGCAGCACTTGCCCCAGCCTTACGCCTCCCACACCGTGGGGCCCTTGATCTGCCCTTCCCTTCCCTTCCACCACATCAGACTTACCAGCTGCATGCAGCTCTCCAAGCTGCCAGGCTGTGCTTCTCACTGCCTATGTGCTGCGCTGCAGCTGTGCTTATGTGCACAGGCCGTTTATCGGCCAAATTATTGGCCATATCAGGCCAATTTCCGATAGACAGTTTTCTTTATATTGGTGCCGGTTCGATATTGGACCGATGTATCGGTGCACCTCTATTTGTGCTGCTACATCATTTTAACTACACAGGGTGGGGGGGTCCTTTGCCTTTCAACTCTGAGCAGAACACCCAGACTCGGTCATTTCCCAAATGATTATAATGCTGACTACCGCACCAGTAATTTGTCAAGTCTAAACTAATTAGCCAATTTCCCAGGTGACCATAAACGCACACTTTTTATGCTGACAGAATTGGTCTGTATTCATACAGATAAAGTAAGTATATTCCCCTTAAATTAAGAGAGCCTTTTCTTTTGTAGTGACTCAATGGATTATTGATGTTATCTAGCTCAGTGAATGATTAGAACTTTGCTAATTTTAATTTTATTAATCTGGTTACTCTGTAGGTGACTCACAAAAAAGTTTAGTTTCTCCTCACTTCTCAGTAAACAGGAACTGTACTGGCATATTCTGTTCTCAAACTTAATACTTTTATATAAAAGCAAAATATTTCCTAAAATATTCTGATTTGTTTGATTGCTACTTAGATGAGCAAAATACTTTTTTAATTAGTTCACTTAATTTCCATTGTACCATCCAGGCATTAGCAAAATACTTCTGCGATTGGTGTAAATATAAAGTTAGACCTGTGTATGTTCAGGTTGTCTTTCATAAACCGTACTTGGTTTAAGATTTGTTGTGTGCATGTCTATTTCGGTTCTTTTGGTGTTGGCAAGTGGAAAGAGTAGCCTTAATGTAGTGCATAGACTTGTGCTTATGTTGGAAAAACAAGGTCACCCATACAGTAAATTACCTATCAAGTCAGTTCTGTTGTTAAAACAGCCTTACAAAGTATTATATAACTTATACATTTGTCCAACTCACAGCATGCCTGTGATGATACAATATTAATGTTTTACTTGTGTCCAGATAAATAGCTGAATAACTTTTTTTCCCCTAAGGTTGACTTTCAGCTTTGTATAGTCTTCATTTTATTTTGTCCATCATTGTGTATTTCTGGAGCTATTCAAATTAATGACAAAATATATTTCTGTTCAGACTTTCATAAATGCATTCTCAAACCCTCTCAAAAAAGGGAGAAGAAAGATCCTATTTTATTAGGTTGACCAGGTATCGCACTATCAAAATTTCCTGTCCAATGGGAAAGATTGCACAGATTCTCACAGCATTTTATACCAGCACCAAATGAGTCCCCCATTGAACAGAATGTTGACAGAGAAGTGTGGGCCAAGCTGAACAGATTGAGATCTGGATTCAGATGCTTCAAAAAAAAAACAACACTTGACAAGATGAACTTCTTGGACAGCCCTCTATGTGAATGCGGTGTCCAGCAAATAACACAGCACTTAATCAAAAGCTGCAATCTTTACAAATGCCCAGATGGGGCAGATGGAATCCACACATTGAGCAATAATACCAGACAGTGGCTTATAGATTTTGAAGTTGATCTCTGATGCCATATGAAAAGTTGACCAGGTGTTGACACACTGACTGTGCATAAAACATTACTTTCAATTAAGTAACTTTTTCTTACTTGTGGGTAAGATTTAAATAGATTGCTTAATTTTGTTCCAGTATGTGAAAGGAATACTTTCCCTCCCTGTGATTGAAGGCTATAGCAAGTATGACATTTGAAACCTATTCTGATATGCTGAAGAAAAGCCTTTTTCTTCATGCTTGCCTAAATTAAAAAAAGAAGACACAAACAACTTTTATGGTTTCTTCTGTAACTTTCCTAAGTATTCACCTTTAAAGCTGAAGTACAGTATGAAACTTTTTTCATTCTGTAGGCAGAGAATTAAAAGGCAGTGAAAACAAAGGGTATAGATTGGAATGGTTTGTTCATCGTGCGAGTTTGGTGGCTGACAGAACTCTTAGGAATTTTGGGAGACAGCTGTGGGTTCTCCCAGTACTTAAAATATAGTACTAATAAATTCTCAAAACAGTGAAACAGGTGCATCTCCTTAAAAATAAGATGCCCCTTGGTGGGGGGGGTTATCTTGTTTTTTTTTTTTTTTGTTTTGAAGCTGTGTAGTTTACAGTCAAAGTTTTCTACTTCCACCTCAGCACAAGAACGCTGCATAACAGTATGGTGTTTCTTTAGGATAAAAAGAATGCCTTTGCAAAAGGTCTGTGCGCCCTGGCTTTAATTAAATTTATATTGATAACCTAGGAGTACTCGTGTTGATATGCAAACTACTCAGCAGCCTTTAACTCCCATGCAGATAACAACTGGCATCAGCCAGCAGACAGTAGCAATGGATAAATTTGTCTCCAAATCATACTTGGGGATATGCTTTCATCCTTCCCTCAAATCTCTCATAAAGAAATGGCTGTATTTTGGAAGAGACTCCAATTTAGGTTATTTTGGACTGAGATATAAGGAATAAGTTTGAACGGTTCATAATGTTAAGTATCTAAACAAATTCTCTCTCAGCAAAAGTAGGTGAAACTCTAAGTCAGAGAACAACTGGCTCTTACAGCATTTTAAACTGTGTGTAGACACTGGTTCTGAGTAAACAACAAAAATGTTCCTCAGACATCTTGTTTTAAATATTTAGTAAGTTTCTTAAGTATCCTCACCCCACATTTGGGAGCTCAGACTAGCATTTAGATTCTGAAATACCGTTTTGGGGCTTTTCTTATCAACCTTAACAATTACTATTTTTTTGTGTTGCTGTAATGACAAAAATGAGGACCATGTTGCTCTCTCCCAAAGTCCGTTGAAAGCTTGTAGTTGACTTTAGCGGAGGTGGGATGAAGCCCAGAGACCTTTCTCTCATGCTTATTATAAGCTATGAGAATAACAATGGTTTTAGTGATGCCTGTCAGTAAAGATTTCCCACTCTTCACTCCCCCAGTACTGAGAGAAGCAGGGCTTTGGTTGGTTAACGGCACCTGTGTGATGACTTCTGTAGCAGCGAAATGAAAATTTTCTTATTGCCCATTCCTTTACTGAAACTGTCAGAACTTTGGTTCCATACAGGAATGTATGGCCTTGCAACTAAACAAACCTGTATCTAGCATTTGCATACTGTTGTGACACACACTATTTCGCAACTGGGTTTCAGGGCGATTAGGAAGTTACTAGGCAGTAAGAAAGTCAGGAAAATGGCCTGCTTCCATCGTTTTCCCTGTCTTGACTTTTTTGTACTAATGATCAAGAATAAGACCTGATGCCATGAAATCCTCTTGCCTAGCTCCCCAGAAAGAAAGGAATCTTGAAAATATATTTATTAGAAGACAGTTTTTCCCTTTTCTGTGCAGATGTAGATTTTTATGGAGGCCAGTATTACAAATAATGGTGTCTTGCATACTGCTATTCAGTTTAACTTATTTTTCAGGAATTCTTCCTGGCACGCAGCATGTGCACACTTAAAAAATAAATTAGGTTCTGGGTGTATGGCTCCTGCTAGTCTCAAACTTCTTGGTTCTGGTGGTAATGGGATAAAAGAAGAAAAGAACATTTGGTCCACTTACAACATGCAAAAGTTACTGTCCCCATATTTCTGTCCTTACTGATGAGTTTAAAAGCAGCGTAGTGGACAGATGTTAAATATTGGTTACATGTTGTAGATATGCAGTGCTCATTCATAGATCATGCCTATGATTAAATTTTTAACAAGGGCTGGAGAGGAAGGGTAGAAATTGGCAAACAAATAGCAGGTTTTATCCTAAACTTACTGCATTTTATATCATTTTATAAAACTGGTATACCAGTGAATAGAGAAAATGTTACTTGCAAAGAGCTACTGGTCATTTTGAAGATTGCTTATGTTGAAAAGCAACATAGTTTTGAAATATAATATTTTTCTAAAAATCAAAGGATTAAATTCTGTATTTTTAAATCTGGAGGTTTTGAGCTTAATCCCTCCCCCCACCACCTCCCATATTCATGTTTGAGCCTTTAAACTTTAGGCACTTAAACATTACACTTCTGGCCTCTAATCCTTTTGTTCTTTAATGTAAGCTGAAGGTTGAGCTTCACTTCTTATTAACTTGTAATTTTCTGGAGTTTAGTCCCAAGGAGATTGTTCCTCCAAAACCTGTGAAGAGAGAGAGAGAGCAGAGACCTCGGCACTTACTCACTGACCTCCCGCTCCCTCCAGAGCTTCTTGGAGGGGATCCATCACCCCCAGAGTCTCCAGAGCCAAAGGCAGCCACACCACCTCAACTACCATTCAAAAAGAGACCAAAGTAAGGGTCTTTATTTATTTATTGTTCTCCACACGGATTGCCTTCCCAAAACTGTTGTCTTGTGATGATGATGGTTTTGCATTTGTATACCATCTTGCATTTAGAAGAAACTTGAAGTCGTTTACAGTATATCCTAAATTGTATGTGGAAATTGTTATAGCCACCACCAAAGTGAGATCACCTTTGTAGTTAAAGCTGGCAACTGTTTTAATAGTTTTCAGCAACCTAAACATTTGTAATGCTTTTGATGACACTGCAGAGGGTAATTTAAGAAAGCAATAATGCAGCTACACAGATTGGAATATGGGCATGACACTGCAGTTAATGCTACTATGTCTGCATAAAGTACTCTGGGATTCTTGATGAGAATAAGTGTTCATGATCCTAGTTGTATGTAACTTTCAGAGGAATGTTATGTTCTACAGCCGAGGTTACTTCATTCCAGACGGATGTGTTTTATTGGAAATCGTTTGATTTAAGACTAACAGAATTTTGCCCACTGTAATCGTAGAAAATTGCAATGGGAAGTGAAACCCAGGTTGTTCTTGGATTCTTCTCTTTCCTGTATCTACTGTTTGTGCTCCTGTTTCACAGCCTCACCGTTGAAATTTTAGGGCCATTTTAAATGTTGAGCGTTGGTTGTAGGGCTGCACCAAAAGAGATTTTTGGGGCCAAATAATAATAGTTGATTTTTAAGGAGTCATATTGGCTGATACCAATCTGATGTCCAATATGCAGCCCAGCAGCTTGAAGAGCAGTGTCCGGCTGGTAAGTCTGTGGTGGAAGGGGGCAGGGAAGGGAAGGAGCATGGGCGGGGCAGATCAAGGCCCCTGGTGTAAAGGAGGGAGTGGGGCTGGGGCAGGAGCAGACATCACCCAGCTGGGGCCGGGCAGGGCGTGGGATGGAGCCATGGCTCATCTAGGGGGCGTGGGGAGGGGGGAAGGCCGCTCCTGCTGCTGCATGCACCCTGGAGGGGATGTGCCCCCAGATTTGTGCAAAGCGGGGTGGGCTGGAGCTGGGGCTGCATCAGGCTCTTCCTGCCAGGGGCTGGGCTAGGCTGGGCTGCACTCAGGGTGGGTGGCAGCAGCACTGGGAATGGGTTATGGGAGGGGCTGCAGCCACCTCAAAATTCACCGTAGCCGCCCCAACTCTCTTCCCAGCTCCACTGCTGCCCATCCTTGCCCTGCTTTGCACAGATCCAGAGGCATGTGCCCCTCCATGGTGCATGCAGTGGGAGCTGCT
>NW_005842040.1:2063417-2077120 GCF_000455745.1 Alligator sinensis | reverse complement strand
CATCCCTCCCTGCCGAACCGCAGCTCTGTCCCATGCCAGCCCCACTCCCTCCCTTTCTGTGGGGGCCTTGATCTGCCCCACCTTGACACTACTTTCCTCCCCCCTCCCCTTCCACCACAACAGACTTATCAGCTGAATGTAGCTCTCCAAACTGCTGGGCTGTGCTCCTCACCGCTTACGTGCTGCATTGCAGCTGTGCATATGCACAGGGCATTTATCAGCCACTTTATTAGCCACATCAGGCAAAAAAAGCAGATTTTGGTACAGTCAATTTTCTTTATATCAGTGCTAATTCAATATTGGACCATTGTATTGGTGCACCTCTAGTTGGTTGTCACATGCTGGAGAATAGAGTACTTTCCCCATGCATGTGAAAAGAACCAAACCAGAGAAACTAAAATCAGGGAGAACAAGAGGGGGCACAAAGTGGGATGTGTGTATCACACCCTAAATTGGGCCTGTCATTCAGACATGACAACAACACTTTGACAGGTCCTGTTGTCCTGTTACATGATCCTTTTATTGTGTGTGTAAAAAATCACTGGAGTGTGCCATGTTTGACTCAAACCCTGTCTGTTTTGGAAATTCCTCTCAACATTTTATTTAGCCTTTGCCTTGAAAACAGCGCTTCACCTGAATTGGGAAAGGGCTTCTTGTCTTGAGATCGAAGCAACCCAATAGGAAGGAACCACATACACACTACTCGGTGTCTAGAAAACTGTTATACAGGAAATGATAGCATGTCTTTACCTGGGGCATTGTTAAAAAGTGATGGTCCTTTCCACTCCCTTGATGTACTTTCACCTTCCCTTCTGGAATTATGAATTAATCAAGAAAATAAACTTTCTTAGTGTCACACATTTCCTTTTCTTGCACAAGGAGGAGGTAAGAAAATAATGATCATGTGTCCTGTATTCAGATAGAAGTCTCCAAATGCTTTTCACCAGCTAAAAATATCAAAGAATTATGTTACAGGAAAGATGAGTTTGGCTCCTTTTCAAACCACACTCAGGTGAAAAGAAGCATAACAATATCTTTATCAGAGATCTGTCTCCATGCTTAAGGCAGGGATAAATTGATTAGTATGAGCTCTAGGCAAACTGGACAGTGGTGAATCACATTGAAAACCTTTTGGTAGGGTGTGAATTTGATATGTTATAACCCTTGATTGCTTTTTAGGTCTGTTGCTGTACATGGGAGAAATAAAGGGTGCAACTGAATTAATACAGTTAAGGATAATGCTTGTTGGGTTTCTGTAGTGTGTAGATGTCTGCTTTCATTGCAGGGATTGATGCTTTGGTGCTGTGGGTGTCTTAATCTCTGGCTTCTGGTTTGGTTGTCGGGGGCGTCATATGGCTTCTCTGTGTGGGGGGTGTAGGACTGTGTAGTATAATTTAAATGCCATGGGTGTAAGATTTCACAAAGCCATTCCTAACGAACTGGTTATGGAAGCTACAGTGAAATTAGCCCCTCTTTCAGAGTACTGACAAACCTCATTTAAAACAGGGTGAAAATTATGAGTACAGTAGTTTGGCGTTTTAAAATAAAGATGCTTGTGGTAGTTTAAACTTTGTGGTCTTTCCCAGTTACGGACATTTTAGTTTTAAAATTCTAAACCTTTCAATTTTCTCTTTCTCAGAATTTGTTGTCCTCGTTACGGTGAGAGGAGGCAGACTGAAAGTGACTGGGGCAAGCGTTGCGTGGATAAATTTGATATTATTGGGATTATTGGAGAAGGAACATATGGGCAAGTGTACAAAGCCAAGGACAAAGATACAGGTAAAGGTGGCGACTTTAAAAATTTGTTTTGGATCTCTTGCAGTAAGTGAGCATAATGTATAGCTAGCTAATGAGAGCAGTACCACTAAAGACAGTAATGTCTCTAGGAGCCTAAAGAAGTTAGGTTCTGAAACCACAAATGAAGGGGTCCAAGCAAAGGAGTTCAAACAAAGCCATGTCCAACCTGTTCTAAATTCATTGTTTTCTGCCTGGCAATTGTAGCATCTTTGGTCTTTGGGATGCCCTCTTTTTGTGTTCAATAAATGAAGTTTTGATAATCCTGAATAATTTGCACATGATATTTGCTTCCTACTCAGCAAGTTTTAGTAGAAGATGGTGTTGTGTACAGTAATATCTCATGTTACTGCTACTTTTTACATTATACCTACAGGACACTTATCGTGATTTGTGAGGTATCAGAAATAATTAATTAAAAGAATGAATTATAATGTGATTGCATGAACAAACCTCTCATGATGTGAGGTGCTTTGTAGTGTGTTGACCCTGTGGCTAGTAATGGCCATCATATCTCCCAAGGAGTGCAGTTTACATCTCAAGGATCAGTAATCCAAGGATCTCAATATCCTTTACAATACTGATTTTCACAGCTCCAATTTGTTTGAAGGCAGGATCTCCCATTTAACAGATTAAGAAACAGAGGCCTGTAGTTTGAAATGTCTTTTGGAAAGTAATAGTAAATCATCAACAGTGAGAGTAGAAACCAGTGCCTCTGACTCCTTATGACTACCATATTTACCTGAATCCAAGACTACTTCAAATTTAAGATACCCCCAATAATTAGTTTCTATATACTAAAAAATTATAAATTTTCTTCAAGTTTTCTAGATTTGGAATCTAATTATTGGAGGATCATCTTAAATTTGTCTTGATTTGTGTCCCCCACTGCTTCAGTGGGAAAGCAGCGGTGGGGGTGTTGTTTAGGTGGCCCTCTTGCCCCCTGCCCTACCTCCTCCCCATAACCTCTACTTAACACCTCTCTTGTGGGTCCGTCCCTCTCCTTCCCTTCCCCCGCCCCCACCCTCCGCTGTCCAGTATGTCTTGGATTGGATTGGTGCTCGCTCCTACCCTGGGGGTCTTCAAAAGGAGGCTAGATAATCACCTAGCCGGGGTCATTTGACCCCAGCATTCTTTCTTGTCCATGGTAGAGGGTTGAACTTGATGATCTGCTCAGGTCCCTTCTGGCTATACCAGCTATGAAGCTATGGCTCCAGCTTCATTCCTTCCTGGGGTAGGGAGCATGTGGAAGTGAAACCCCTATTCAACCATGAAGCAGTGTACTGGGGCCAGAGTTGTGCTGCTGCTGATTTGGCTGGAGGCAGGGAACAGAGTTTCTATGCGCTTGCCCTTGGAATGAATGGAGCCAGAGCTGTATGTGATATTAACGATGGGGCGGGGCAGGTTGCTTCTGTGGCTCTTGCCCCAATCAGGCCTCTGGGCCTGAGTCAGAGCTGCAGCAGCTGCCTCTTCCCCCTCCCTACCTCCCGACTGTTTATTCCAATCCAAGATGAGGGGTTCTTTTTCCCCTGTACTGAATGGGGTGGGGGTGGGGTGGATACCTTGTCTTGGAGTCCAGTAAATACGGTAATTCCTAACAGCAGACTAGACTTCCTTTCATTGAGTGGGTTTTATTTCAGGCTGAATTAGTGAAATAGCATTCCTATGCTCAAAGCTCCAAGATGGAGATAAAATAGTGCAATGTAACACTTTTTTGAAATATGCTTTAGAGCATTGATTTAAAATATAAACTAAGCAATTGGAACCTAGAAAAGTCTGCGCTAATGCCACAAATCAAAACTGAATGAGTATTTTCCATTAAGAAAATGAACGATAACCAAAAAGGTTGGAGAAGAGTGGTAAGACAGAGTGTCATTTACTTTATCTACAGTAGCTTTGACACTGACTTGTTCCAACAGGTGAGCTGGTTGCTCTAAAGAAAGTGCGGCTGGACAACGAGAAAGAAGGCTTCCCTATCACAGCCATCCGTGAAATAAAAATTCTCCGACAGTTGATCCATCGCAGTGTTGTTAATATGAAGGAAATTGTTACAGACAAAGAAGATGCACTGGATTTCAAAAAGGACAAAGGTATTGTTAGTTGCAGAGTGACTGCATGTTTGGGGGGGGGATAAAGTGGCCCCTGTGCAACATACTTTTGGCGTGATTTAGATAGATCCCTACTTAATAGCATCTCCTTTCTTGCAAGCTTCAAGGGACTGAGAGCTGTTGTATCCATCAGAAGCTTTGCTGGAGTACCTATACTGACTGAATTATACTGGCAAAGCTGCCTTGTAGGGATATAGATTATACCAGTAGGGGAGTTTTGGTTGGTATACTCTGTCTCTGCTAGGAGGCCCTACCAGTCTCGCACGTTGCTTGGGCGGGGGTGGGACAACCTTTTTGCCAGGTGTGCCACAAATTGAGCCCCATGGTCTCTCCAAGTGCCACTCCAATCCCCCTACTGTACTTGATCTGCTGCTCTTCTTTTTCCTCCTTGCCTGACCTGCTGCTATGCTAACTGTCTCCTCCTTCCCTGATCTCCCATGAACCACAGACAGAGGCTGCCCATGCCACTTATGGCACCCTTGCTGCAGGTTGACCACCATTCATTTAGTGTTTGATTTGCACGCCCATTCCCATTCATAATTGACGTAGGAGTTGGGGGAAAAAACTGTCTACCTAGTCTTGGATCAGTGCATTTGTCTACTACAGACTCTGGTATCAACTGATTAGACTATTCTGTTGATGCATCAAGGAAGAGACTCCAGCTTATTCTCCCTGAGTTGCATCAGCTCTGTAGACCTAAGAGATTTTATAAGATCTTTAGTTTTTTCCCTACTTTTTACTTGCATAAGCCCTACAAAACAAACAGAATGAACCAGAGTCTGTTCCTTTTTGGGTATTTGTTGTACACCTTCAACAGAATTGTTGTTTAAGTCATAGTTATGAACACTTGAGCAACCCTATTCCTATTAAGAGATGCTTTAAATTTGGGCTGCAGTTCCTTTCATACTGGTCTTGACACAAGGGTTCATGTTGACATTACAGAACTGTCTTTTAGAAAAATTGTATTTGTTCTTGTTCACTAAGCACACTTGATGTGGATGTTACTGAGAGAGCCTTTGTAAGGGTATAAAGCATTTCTGAGAGGTTTTTGAGAGATCAGTCTTTAAAACTTAGTTAACCTTTGCTGTGGTTTTTTTTCTCCCATACCACCGCTTCTGACCCTGGTCAGTTCCCTTAATTTGCTGGATAATGTTAACTGTCTGAAGAACTACTTTATTTAACAGACGTGGAAGTTTTTTCTATGGTCTTTCACCTTATAAGCTTGATGGTTTGTTTAAAGCGCTTACCTTTTTTAAGTTTCATTTTGGATAAACTCTTCAGCAGATTCAATTGTTTGACTGGTAGTTTACACCAGTGCTTCTTCTGTCCTCTTATCTCTTGCTATAAATAGTGCACCTGAGAAGAAGAAACATTAATTTAAGCAATTAATGTTAATTAATGCTGCATTAATTTATTTAAGCAATATTTTCAAAAGTAAGTCAGAAGTTTTGGATGCTTTGATTTTTGGGGACCCAATGTTACACCATCTTCTGAAATTTAGGTTCCTCTAGGGTGCTCAGCTCAGCACATAATATCACAAGTCACTTTTTAAAAAAAATCTTAGTCTGTTTCGTAAGTTATTCTACTAAATATAACCAAAAACATTTGAATCTGCTCTTTCGTTCCCAGTCTGATGTATGTTGCCTCTCTTTGTTTCAGGTGCCTTTTACCTTGTGTTTGAATACATGGACCATGATCTAATGGGGCTGCTAGAATCTGGCTTGGTACATTTCTCAGAGGACCATATCAAGTCTTTCATGAAACAGTTAATGGAGGGTCTGGATTATTGTCACAAAAAGAATTTTCTTCATAGAGACATTAAGTGCTCCAACATCTTATTAAACAACAGGTAACATGACATTGGGTACGGTACAGATTTTTTTTCTAGATTTTTTTTTTTTTTTTAACCAGATTCTTTTTTCCCTATTCAAATTGGTTAATTTGAGCTGTGAAATTATAGAGCCCTCTTCTAAAGCACAGTTAAGAGTAAGCTGTTCTAATCTGGTTGGAATTCTGTCTCCTGCGTATTTCTACTAGTAGCATGATAGATTATTCTAATTAAGCTGTTGCTCTTCTGGGTGTTGCCACTGCATTTTGAGTTCTGTTAGCAGCCAAAGGTGAATGAGCATAATAGCCTCCTATTTAATTTCCTGTTGGAGGCGGACTTCCCACAAGAGACCCTTTGTTGGCAGATTCTACTGCTCATTATCTCTGCTTCTTTTTCATGTTAACCTAGGAACACTAAACTGTCTTGGTGCAGTTTTAGCTTTTAAAGTGTTTAAACTGGATGCTTATCTTGCTGGGATCCTATGACCCCAGCTGACTTCCTGCCCTTTGGGCGGGGGGCTGGACTCGATGATCTTCCGAGGTCCCTTCCAGCCCTGATGTCTCTGAAACAAAAATGTTGTTTGCCTACCCGCTTATTCACACAGGAAAGCTATTGCAAATTATGATAAATTTAAAGTGGAGTAACTATTCTGCTCTAGTATTCCCCCATTCTTACTTTGCACTGAAAGTGACTTAATCAGCAAAGTGTAGAATAAGAGTGTCCACCCAGAGAAAAAGAGCTATTTCTTCATGTAGACAAGCCCATATGTTGCTGCTTAGGGGATGTTTGGGTATGTTGAAGCAAACCTATGCATTTAAGCCTACAAATAAAAAAGGAAGCCATGGAATGGATTGTTAATTAAGGGCATATTACAGAGTTAGACCTTGCTCTCAGAACCACCCGATGCACCAAAAAGTAAAAAATCCTGAACAGTGTGGTAGAGATAAATGAGGTGCTTGCTTAGTGGTAGAACTCAGGGGAAGAATTCCTATTGCCATTGCTATTAGTTCAAATCTTAGACATCCCAGAGGAAAAAAGTTACTGATCTATTTCAGCATGGTCTCCATGGTTTCCTTGGGCTTCAGGGAGTATAAGGAAGAACTAAATATGTCTCTTCTAAGTCTCTAGTATTTCCTGATTAATTTTTTTTTTTGTTCCCATCTTCCCAACACTGTGCAGACACCATTCATTTAAGTTCTCACATAGTGGCTACCTCTCAGGTTTTTTGTTGTCAGACTTCAGTCCCTTTTGTAACCTTTACAGTCCAAGCCTCTAAACAATGCAATTGGTTCTCTTTCTTTCTGTTGATCTCTGTGGCTACTTACAGATATGGGGAAAAAACCCCCAAAAAACGGTGCTTTACTTTCAGCTCAGTACGCTTCTGCACCAAGCGCAGCACATACCCAGAAGAGGCATTGTGTCAGTATGACCTGGCTCGCCCAATATCTATATATAGCCTGCAAGCTTCGGCAGGGCCTTTTGGTGCTTTTATCTAATAGCTGATTGAATCAACTGTAGATCACTGGAGCTTTTTGGCACTTTTAAGTGCCTGATCTATAAAGATGCTGGGGAGCCAGATCAAACTAACATGCTTCCTCTTCTGGTAAAGTGCTAGATAGTTCAATTTTAGGGGTGGAGTAGAAGGCTTCAGATGAGTTCTTCCCATTTATCTCAGCTAGAGATTACTGTTGCTGTTTTGAGGCAATCTTTTATGGAGTAGGCTATAATTTGGTGACAGTTTGCTAATCATCTTTGGGACTCTGTCTGGATGCCAGTAAGGACTGACAAGATCTGTGAAAGTAATACTGCAAGGAAATGCAGCCACATACCTTGGGACCTGTAGAATGATTTTGTGGAGCCACTGCCGGTTGGAAAGTCTTGTAGTAGAGATGAAATTGAATTACTATACATCTTCCTTCACCTGGAGAAGTAAATAGTATTCAATTTTAAGAAAAGAAAAAGGCAGGTGTAAACAATCCAGTCAGTAGCTAAACACTGTTTGTCACTTATCTGTCCCATTACCTTATGTTAACTATTTTTTTGCTCTTTCTTAATTTAACTCATGTGGGTAGTTTATGCTTCTGTTTTCCAGTGGACAGATCAAACTTGCAGATTTCGGACTTGCCCGACTGTACAGCTCTGAAGAGAGGTGAGGCACTTGAACTGGGGAATTGCTAATGTGGAATGAGCAATGCTGATGCCCAGTAGTCAATCTGGGAACTTAGAAACCAGTTTTGTTCTAGAGTAAATGCATTTATACTCTGCAAGCGTTTGGGGGGGGGTGGAAGAACCCTTTCAAATGGTACTGACAGCTTCTTGTTCGTCAAACCCAGTAGATTTTACAGAAGTTTCACTTCTTTCACTCTCTGCCACTCATTTTACAGTACTTATTTCCAATCATCATCCTCTGCCCCCAAAACTTTTGAGTAGGCCTGCTGTTAACAACACATCAGCAGTGTGGTGCTAGGTGAAGTAGGGTGCTAGGCACATGTAGGGACAGAGTTTTTGAATGCAGGTGTGTAGATTTTCCATCTCAATAAAAGTGGTTTGATTTATTAAATGAGCAGTCTGTCAAGAGCTCCCACTGACTTACACAGGAGTTGTGGAAGTCCAATGGCTCTTAAAATCAGCCTGTTTTTATTTAGATGCCTGACTTCAGTCAGTGTTTTCAAATATATAGACTTTAAAGCATTTTGAGATTCACTGGGACTAACTTAAATGTGCGCATCTTGCCTTCCAGCCGTCCATATACAAATAAAGTCATTACATTATGGTATCGACCTCCAGAATTGCTGCTAGGTGAGGAGCGTTACACACCAGCCATAGATGTGTGGAGCTGTGGGTAAGCATCTTGCTTTATTCTTTTGCATTTCCTTGCAGCTTTGAGCATCAGAAAGAACTTTTCAGCCCCAGCTTGCATTCTAACAATGACCCCACAGAAAATACTTGACTTGTAACTGGTTCAGTAGCAACAATATCAAGTTGGATTTGCTTTCATTTCAGCAATGTTTAGGAAAATGAAGAGAGGCAACTTATAAAATAGGGTTGATGAAATAAAGGGGGCTAACAGACATGGGGAGGAAGGGGGAGAGAAAAAAAACAAAACATGCTTTACCAGAAGCAGCAGCGTGTTACTGAGACCCAGCTCTGCAGTGTCTGTATAGTTTGGGTGCATCAGGGGTTTTTGGCCCATTTATCTAATAGCTGATTCAATTAGCTATTAGATAAAAGTGCCAAACAAGCTCCACTAAAGCATCCAAATCTATACAGACTTTGGGAAAGCCAGGTGCAACTAATGCATTGCCTCATCTGGGCTTGTGCTGGTCACGGGAGCGCACCATGTTTAAAGTAAAGGACCTTTTTTGTTTTGTTTTGTTTTGTTTTGTTTTGTTTTGTTTCCCCATGTCAGCAAGCAGCCAGAGAGTTTATCATATCTAATCACTCAATTACACTTTTAAGACCAGGCTTTGTCTAAATGCATGCTGCAAATACCTTTCCAAAGAATTGCAAGTTTCTTGGGAATTATTTAAAAAATAGATAACTGTACCTTCCCAGCACAGGATCTAATTTCTGGTTATCTAATTGTCTTATTATGTCTATTATGACAGGTAGGTTAAGAATACTGCCATTTCCATATGTAGGATACTTACTACTGTAATTCCTTATTTTGTTTCCCCTGCCTGCATCCCTTGTAGTTTTGGGCATGCCTGTTTAGAAAACTTACGTTAAATTCCAGATCTAGTTTAATTCCAAATCTAGCGCTGTTAATACTCCAACAGGATTGTGTAGGCTTTTTATAGCCTCTCTTGTTGGCTTCCATATCATACTAGACCAATTTATGGTTTGAATTTTTTTTCTATGTCCCCCCTCTTATCTGCCAGTCCACACAGTAAGCCCTCCCTGGAATCTAAGATTCTAGCTGGAATTGCATTCTTGTTCTTATATAGTTCCTGATGGTAAAGCTGCTGAAGTCGCAAATCAGCTTTGATTTAGGTTTCATCCAAGTCTTTATGCAGTTACAGAATGTATCAAGTACCATCTGCACTCTGAATTTGACACACCAAAATAAGGGTGTGTTATCACCAAACAACTAAAGCATTTTGTAAAAGTTCTTAAGCTCCAGAGTGAAATAGAGAAAGGAAGCATGCGTTGGTTTTGAAATACATTATACTTGTTTGCTTTTTTTATAGTGATTGAGGCTGGGTATTTTGTACTAAATTGTTTGCTTAGGTGTCATTAATATTTAAATTGTACAACCAAGCTTTGAAGTTAACCCTGGTAGATGCATAAGGGAAGTTAATGGCTCTGGTACTCTTTGTTCATTCTGTGCAGCTTGCAGGCTTGGAGTAGTGAATTAATGTCCTAGTGGAGGTTTTCTGTAGCCAGCAGGCTGGAAACTTAATTTAGGTGGAGACACCAAAGGATACTTGCATTCTTCAAAGAGAGTAATATCCATAAACCATCATAAAGCAGAGAATTTGAGACCTTTTGTTGGTCCAGATAATCACCTGAGCAATTGGATGCCTGTGGATTTAGTACAGTGATTCTCAGCCGGGGTGCTGCAGTACCATGAGGGTGCTGATAGAAGTGATGTTTTGTCACACAATCAGCCCTCTGAAAGCGCGCTGCAGCCATGCCCTAACAGAAATGCACAGCTGTAGAGCATTTTAAAAGTACCCAATTGCATGACAAATGAATCATCATTACATGAGGGTTCAAATGAAGGCACTTCAGAGTGGAGCACCTTCATTAACTTATGTCAGTGCCTGCTCAGGAACAGGGCTGGGCTCATGCAGCCCAGCCCTGTCCCAAGTGCTGTCTTCAGGATGGCTGGGGGAGAAGGGAGTGGGGAGAGAGCACCATCTGAGGTTTGCCCAGCCTGTGCTGGGGGTGTGGATTGGAGGGCCCCCCCCAGGTGGGGTCCTCCAGTTCAGAGTGGAGCACCTTCATTAACTTATGTCAGTGCCTGCTCAGGAACAGGGCTGGGCTCATGCAGCCCAGCCCTGTCCCAAGTGCTGTCTTCAGGATGGCTGGGGGAGAAGGGAGTGGGGAGAGAGCACCATCTGAGGTTTGCCCAGCCTGTGCTGGGGGTGTGGATTGGAGGGCCCCCCCCAGGTGGGGGCCTCCAGTCCACCCACCACTTTCTCCCACCTCCAGCACAGGCTGGACAAACCAAGACAGAGCTCCCTCCTCATCTTCCCCCCATCCTGAAGACAGCACTGGAGCTGGGAGGCAGGGCTAGGGGAGAGAGGCGGTAGATGCACAGCCAGCTCCAAAGTGGAGTTTGATTTTTCCGCCACCCCACCAGACCCAACAGAGGACATCTTTTGGGTGGGGGGAAGGGGGGCTCTCATTCATGGGGCCATGAGTTACAGCACAAAGAGTTGCATGTCTGTCAATGCCCTGAGGTTGCTGCAAGATTCTTTAAAGGGTGCCAGTAGGTGTGAGGAGATGAGCAAAGGCTTATGGTGTTCCCTGCCTGGCCCCTCTGCATAGAGGTAAACACTAAAATAAGTTAGTTTTTTAAATGGGGCGCTGCTCACAAGTTACAGAGAGTGCCTCAGGTCTAATGAGGGCTGCCTTGAGTCTTAAAAAGGTTGAGCTGCTGATTGAATGATGCAGAACCAGATTTTCAAAGCATCTTAAATGTAAATTTCAATGGCTCAGCACCCATATATGGGGCCAGGCTTTCCAAAAGGTTCAGCACCCAATAGCTTCCCTTCTGGTGCTTATAAATAGATTTCTAACAGAGCTCTGTGAACCTTTGTGAATGTGTGGCCCATACCAAGGGTGCTGAACACTTCTGAAAGCTGTAAAGTCCTAAATTATTCTCTCTGCGATACTTAAAGAAAATAAAAATAGTAACAGTGCCTGCAACAGACCACGCATATATGTGGCATTTAAGTGAGGCTTATGTCTGAAGGTTCAAGGAGAGAGTGAACTTTTTCCTTGTCCTGATCTTTTCTAGCTGGAGTGAAACTAGTCAAAGTATCTTCAAGGTAAAAAAGCAAAACAAAATTTCTTGTTTACTCCTGGTTGTGTTTTCGTGATTCTGTTAACATTTTTCTGTTTTCCTGAGAAATGTGACAGGCTTGATACCTTAACAGGGCTGTTGGCAAATGTTGCTCCCTCAGTGTCTGGAATTAGTAACTTTTTGCACAGAGGTTAGTTGGTCAGTTCCTGGTTTCGAACTCTGGTGCGAATAACCTTCCCTAAACAGAACTGCTTAGAAGCAGAAATGCCATGCTGTTCAAATGATCATCCCTAGTGTTTGCTGTCATGACCTCTTGTTTTTTTTTCTCTTTCCAGTTGTATCCTTGGGGAACTGTTTACAAAGAAGCCTATTTTTCAAGCCAATCTGGAACTGGCTCAGCTTGAATTAATCAGGTAAAGCATTGCACATGCATGCTTATAAGAAGAGGTATTACAGAAACCACTCATGCACTCAGTCTTAGTATTACACCAGCTCCTCCTTTCTCTAATCAGTTTGCAAAATAAAAGCAGTAATTATTGCAACTGCAAATGTGAGTTATTAGACCTCTAGTTCTTTGCATCTGAAAATTAAGTTCACGTCTGTTTAATGTGCATGTCCTCAAAATGAGTGCAATAATTATTTTTGAGAGCAAAAATAAGGATCTCAAAAACAAGAGATCAGCACTGGAAACCCAACATATTTTAAATGCCTTTTTTTTTTAAATCAAGGTAAGCATTCTCCTTCTCCCTTGACCTGCCTCCCTTCCCCAATATCTCTTTAACCTGAGACTTCTCTAATCCTTCTCAGCCCCTGGCTGTCTATGCTAAGCTGCTTTAGGATGGGAATTGTTTCACTGGGATGACACTAGCTGGGCTGTGCGCTGATAGCTTTCTGCTATCTGGTTCTCTCTCAGCCGACTCTGTGGGAGCCCCTGCCCAGCTGTGTGGCCGGACGTCATCAAGCTGCCCTACTTCAACACTATGAAACCTAAGAAGCAATACAGAAGGCGCCTGCGTGAGGAGTTCTCCTTGTGAGTTTTATCTGAGAGTAGACAAACTGAGAGAGTATTTGTGGTTTTGTGATTTCTCGGATATGTTCCATGATTTATACTTTGGTGGTGTTACTATACCCTCCAGTGGCTTTACTCTACCATTCCTTATGTAGAAGTGGAGGAGGTAGTAAGATGAAATGAGACTTCCCACCCCATTTTTCTCTCTGCCCTCTAACAGCCTATATTCAAAGTGTCTTTTCATTCCTAAGGAGCCTGGAGCTGGCTCATCACTTTAAAATTTTGGCCATGTTGTTGTTGATTACTATCTTCCCACAGAGTTCACTGCATCTGCAGTTCTTGCTTTAAGTGCACTGTCTGTGAAACTTTCCAGTGTAGCATCTAGCCTGTCAAACTTCCTTCAGGGAAACTAAACACAAGAGCCTATCAGTCTCAGAATGCTGCCTGTGAAACTGTCCGTCTTCCAGGACAGTTCACTATCTGTGAAAGTGCCATTGTCTAGTGATTCATAGCAGAGTTTGCCTTCACTAATGACTGAAGTGAGATGGGAAGTATTATGAGTCCAGTGTTTATAATTCTTTTGCTGCTGATTCCTATGGAGTGTGCCATTTTGCTTAGAGTTGGATGACTCTAATTTGAATTGGATGGGTTGTCTCCATATATCAAAGGGAATGATTGCTCTTCAAGTGAACTTTAAGCTCTTTTCTGAACATGTGGCATAGGATTCCTCCCCCTTCTTTTCAAACAGCCTCTTAATGTAGCCTTGTTCCTAACCAGCATTCCTTCAGCTGCTCTCGATCTGCTGGACCATATGCTGACTCTAGACCCCAGCAAACGTTGCACGGCAGAACAGGCCCTGCAGAGCGACTTCCTCAAGGATGTTGACCTCAGCAAGATGGCTCCTCCAGAGTAAGTGCTGATTGGCATTGCCCACAACAGCCTGCCAAAACTGCCTGGGGGGTGGCAGGAAGAAGGCAATGAAGTGTGGGC